>NW_025999863.1:2604947-2611099 GCF_001458135.2 Marmota marmota marmota
CTGCAGCGCTGGGCAGGCCCGGGGAGGCCGGCCTCCCTCCCTGCACCTCACACACAAGATCCAAGTCACACAGCAGCTTATAAGATAAGCCCTGTGGCCCGCCACCCCTGTCTTCAGATGTCACGGTCCCCTGCGGACCCCTGGCAGGTGTTCACAGCTGCATGGCCCCCCAGCCCACATCAGCTCCTGAGGTGGAGAATCGTGGGTGAGACGGGTCGAGGGGCTGAGCCACCTGGCTGCCCACCCTGGCCTCCCGCCTGTTTACCTGGCCTGCGCCAAGGGACCCCCACCCGCCTCTTTCCTGTCCTTTAAAATTCAAGCAGAAATGTGGCACGGCTGGCGGGAAGCTGGCGGGCACTCCCTGGTGGGACGTCCGGGCGCCATGAGCCACAGTGGCCAGTCCCATGTTGCCCCTTCAGCCAGATGTGCAGGTGGCCTCACCTGGAGCCGCGAAGCAGGGTGGACAGTGGGCCCGGTCCCTGCCCGCTCTGTCACAGTGGCTCAACTTGGACATGGAGCCGTCTCCATTCAGCAGTGCGTTCACCTGCCAGGGCAGGTGTCCGCGGGCCACAGGCCGGAGGCCAGGTGGCCGAGTCCCCTCCAGGCGCCCTCCACAGGCTGGGCCACGCCACCTGTGCCCTGAGCCTCACCAGGCTCTCAGGACTGTGGGGCTGAGCCTCTCCTGTCCCCACAGGTGCCCCGGAGAGCAAGAAGACCGCAGACCCTGCACCCCGCACACCTGGCACCTCCTCCCTGAGCCAGCTGGGCACGTACGGGGACAGTGGGGACAGCGACGGCAGCAACTGAGAGCCCCACCCAGGCCCAGGGCATCTCAGGTCTCGGTGCGGCCGTCCGAGGCGGGAGCTGCTCATGGTCTGGGCAGGAGGCTGCACACGACCTGGGCCACGGGCAGCAGCAGCAGCGTCACCCAGGCCGAGGGCCAGCGAGGCTGCGGGGGACTCGGTTTCTCTGCCGCCTGCAGCGGCCCTGCGGCACCTCAGGTTCCTTCCCACCTGCAGGGTCCAGGGTTGAGCTCCTGCAAGCCCAGCGCCCGCGGCCTCCCGGCCTCTTCCCGGGCAGGTCTGAGGGCAGCCGTGTTCTGGGATGGGGGCGTCCTTCCCTACTTGGCTCCCTCCCTCGCCCCCTAGAACTGTCTAGAACCAATAAAAGGGCCTTGCTGCACTGGCCAGGCACCTTCTCTCTGCCAGGATCTAGCAGGGTTTGGGGTGGCCCCGGGCTCCGCGGGCCCCGCGTACCACTGTTGGTGCCCGGATCCCGCGTCTGTTCCTTTGCTGTCGCTGCAGCGCCGCGCCCGAGGTCGGGCCCTTTATAAAGAAGTTGGTTTGGCTCACAGCCCCCGAGGCTTGGCTCTGGCAAGGGCCACCGTAACCGCGTTGCCTAGCGGGTGGCATCACATGTGGCAGCAGTGGGTGCCAGAGGGACAGGTCACTCGGTGAGCCGGGAGCAGAGCTGGGGAGGCCCGGCTCACCCTGGGGTGGCCCAGGTCTGGGAGACAGCAGTTCCTTCCAAGGACCGCCCTGTGACCAGCCACCTCCACCTTCCCTGCTCAGGGACACTCCCCACACCTGAGCCACACCCAACCACAGCAGCATCCCTCCCGGGGACAGGTGTCCCCTGCTCAGTGGCTGCCTGCTGGGGTGGGCCGGAGGTGGGACTGCAGGCGGGAAGGAGGTGCGTGCTGGTGGCTGGGGCGCCCCAGGGTAGAGGGGCTTGGAGGGGGGTGCTGGCGGCCCGGGAGGCCCCAGGTTCATCCCAGCACCACAAAAATAAATAAATAAGTAAGTAGAAAAGGGGGAGAGGTGGGCCAGGCCTCGGGTGTGGCTTAGGGACGTCTCCGGGTTGGGCAAGGCCTGGGGCTGGCCCTGTCCCAATGTGACCTTATAAAGGGGGATTTGGAGCCAGGTGCAGTGGCCACCCCTGCCACCCCGGCTACTCAGGAGGCCGAGGAGGAGGAGGAAGATGGCAAGTTGGCAGCCAGGCTGGGGGCTCCGTGGTGGAGCAGCCAGGCTGGGGGCTCCGTGGTGGAGCACCCCAGGTCCCCCCACCCCGTACCAAAAATAAAGGGAACTTGGACAGCAGGCGGGAGGACAGTGGGGGGCGGGCCCTGAAGGGCACTGGGCTCCCAGAGCCTGGGGGAGGCATGAAGGACCCACTAGGTTCCAAGGGAGCCCACCCTGCTGGCCTCCACAGAGGGTAGCAGAAATGGGTCCCATGAGGCGCTCTCGGATGGGCGGAGGCCTCCCTGGGGGACACCTGGCCGTTCCCTTGTTTGCGACGCCTGGCCCTCATGTGCGTGTTCCTCACATGCCATCTCCACCTCTGTCCTCTCTTCTGAGGACTCTTGAAAATGGAGACCGTCAGGAAGGACCTCCAAAGGATGGTTTGTGTTGCACTAACCGGGGACGGAGGGGCAGGGCCCTAGAGAGGGGGCTTAGCACAGCAGTGCAAAGGGCCTGGGGCAGGACCAGCCAGTGGAGCAGAGGAGCCCAGTGGGCTGGGGAGGGCTCCACGGGGTCTTGAGAGCTCGCCATGGCCTGTGTCTGCCCTGAGCCCACGTTCCTCTGGTTGTGTGGGTGGCTGTACTTGGGGCCTGATGGCAGCGCTGTGCGGCTGAGACCTGGCACGGCACGTGTTGGAGACTGACGTGACTTGCCAAGGTTCCTTGTCCCCTGGGTACCCCTCATCAGAGGGAGGAGCTGCACCCTCCTGAGGCAGGCTGCCTTGGGGACCAGCTGGGGCCCTTGGGGGCAGGGACGTCCCTTGGAGACTGGTATATGGGACTTGGAGCTTCTTGATGGCAGCCCCTGGAGACCCTGAGCAGGGCCGCCCGGCCAGGCCCGTCAAGGGTTCCTGGCTTTCAGAACCAGGAGGTGGGGCGTTGTTTGGTGCCCAGTTGGGGGACTGTGTCCTGGCTGCGGTGGGTCACTAGCGTGATGGCTGGCCCCAACTCTGAACAGCTCTCCTCCTCGGGGGTGGCCACATGTCCCCGATTCTCTGGCTCCAGGAGCAGCTACTGGGAGACCCACCCCACTTCTCCAGCACCTGGGTGGCCTCACCCAGACGGGCACATAACTGGGGCACACACTGACTGGCGTTTGGTGGTCGTGTTTCGGGAGGTGGGGTCTCCCTCCTGTGACTTCTCCATGTGGAGCCTCGTGGCCTCAGCCAGGCTCCCGGAGGGGAAGCCCAGGGAGGAAGGGCCACCTGAGACCCTCCCTCGGGGTCAGGGGCTGAAGCACTTTTATGGGAGGATGTCCCTGTGCTGGGACAGGGGCCCTGACATCCTGGGTGCCCGCGGACTTCTTTCAGGCAGATTCTGCAAGTGAGCACCCTTCAAGGAGGAGGGAGGGACGGTCCCTGAATGATTAGGGGACAGTGGGGGTGGCAAAGCAGCTCTGCAGATGGCTTCCTGAGAAGGCGCTCCAGGACCAGCCAGAGCTCCCTGACAAGGCCCCGGGGTGACAGTGGCAGCTGGTGACAGTCATTGGATGTGCGCGTCTTCTGTCTTCTGCATTCAGCAATGTTTAGCAGCTTCACATGTCTGCGGGGAGGGCTTGGTGCACCAGAGAGCATCCCAGCTCTAGAGGGTAGCTGCCAGCATCTCCCGACACACCACCGCCTCTCCCCCACCTCACCGCCTCTCCCCCACGCCCATTGGCCAGCCTTTCCCAGGCCCTTGCTCTAAAGCACCCTTTTGCTTAAATTCTCTTGTTTTTCAGGCACTGGGGATTGAACCCAGGGGTAACCCACCACTGAGCCACTCCCAGCCCTTTTTCTTTTTTTTCTTTTTGAGACAGTCTTGCTATGTTGCTGAGTCTGGCCTCAAGTTTGTGAACCTCCTGCCTCAGCCTCCTGAGTTACAGAGAATGTAGGTGTACACCACTGCACCTGGTTTCTCTGGTTTCTTTTGATTTATTCACACTTAACTTTTGCCAAGTTCATGGAGCATCTATTACTATTATTTATCTAACAGCACTAAATTTTAATCTGACCACATTCTAAACTGCAAAATTAAAAAAAAATAGAAACAATACATATGAAAATGTAGTATAGTGGAGTTAATATAAAAATAAGGATTTTGTATGATGTATTCTATTACATTAGGTACAGTAATAAAATATAAGTCAAATAAATGCAAACTGCAACCACAGGCCAAATCTGGCCCTGGGTCTGTCTTTATAAATAAAGTTTTATTGACAACCTGACCTGCCTACTTGTGTGCTCCTCCTTCCTGCCCCTCTGACCCCATGAGAGCTGAGAACCCGCAGGTAGTCACCGTGGGTCATCCAGCTCCTCAGATCCGCTCTGGTTCCCAGGCCTCCCAGGACGGGGGTCATGACAAGACTCCAGCCCTGTCCCTAGGCCCACTCTTTTCCTGCAGCTCCCCAGCCGTGGCCACCTGAAGACAAGCCCCAAAGCCCCACCCCTCTGCCATGACTCTGTGGCCAGAGGGAGTGCAGAAGTCACTCAAGAGAGCAGGGCCAGCAGCACCGGAGATGCAGGACTCACCATTGAGGACCCTGGGCTGAGCTGCCTGTGAACCCCCTCACTCCTGTTCCCATTACAAGGTCGAGTCCATCTGCCCAGTTCACATGTGTTTATTGAGCACCTACTGTGCACCTGGTTCTGGTTTAGGCACTGGGGCCACAGCAGTGAAAACAGGCAAAGCCCCCTCCTGGAGAGTGACTTTCTTCTTGGGATGTGGGGGTGTAAGAGATCAAGCATCCAGATACAATAAACAAAAGAAAGCTGGGCACCTGGGATCCCAGCCCCTCAGGAGGCCGGGGCAGGAAGATGTCACCTTCGGGGCCAGCCTAGGCAACCTAGTGAGACCCTGTCTCAAAATAAAAGGGCTGAGGAGGCAGCCAGTGATAGAGCACTGCAAATTAAATAAATAAGATGGAAACAATAAATATTAATAAAATGTAACATAATTAATAGTATAAATCTAATAAATAAGTATTTTATACAATGTATTTTTATTGTATTAGGTACAATAATAAAAAATAAGTAAAATGAATGCTCCCTGGACAAGGGGGTAACCATGGTGAGAGCGAGGGGCTGAGGTGCAGGGGGCCTTCAGAGGTGCGTTCTGCCCGTGTATGTTTCAGTGCTGCATGACACCTTACTCCCAAATTCCCTGGTTTAAGGCAACAGAATCGCCAGTGTGGCTTCCGGGGATATCGGCAGGAAATCTGAAAGTAGAAAACACTGGGGCCAGACACATGGCACACACCCGCCATCCCAGAGACGTGGGAGGCTGAGGCAGGAGGATTGCAAGTTTGACTCCAGCCTCAGCAACTTAGCAAGGCCCTGTCTCAAAATAAAAAAATAAAAAAGGCTGAGGATGTGGGTGGTTAAGCACCCCTGGGTTCAATCCTCAGTACAGAGCGGGCGCGCGCGCGCGCACACACACACACACACACACACACACACACACACACTAGGGGCCGCCCTGTGTCTATGGGAGGATCACTGGAACCCAGGAGTCCAAGGTCTGTCAGCCAAAACCAAAAGCGCTGGGTGAGACTGCGTGTGCTCGCTGGGGGGCACCTCCCTAGCACACACGGACGGCTTCCATCGCCAGCTCCACTCACACAAAATGAGCCAGAGACACAGACAAGCTGCAGCCGGTGTCATCTGAAGGCTCGGCCGGGAAGGACTGGCCTCCATGTGGCCCACAGGACATTGCCCACACTTGCTTCCAAAGGCCCACAGAGAGGACAGTGTCCCCACCAGCTCCACCGCAGCCCTGTGGTTAGGAGCAAGTGCCAGCCTCTCTCCAGCTCAAGCTGAGGACCTTGAGCACAGTGGGCAGCGCAGTAGAGGTCACACGAGGGTCTGCGTCAGGAGGTGGTGACCGGGTGATTGCCTCCTGCCCCAGCTGAAGCATCAGGCATCTGGCAGGTGCCCATGAGCCTCTGTGACTGAGTCACCCGGGGAAGGGACCCTGCCTCTGCCTGTCCACCCCTCCCATTCCTCCACACTGAGTTCCCCAGGGACTCTGGTCTGTCACCGGTGTCCTGGGGCCAGTTCCACCCTGGGCAAGGTTCCCTTCACGCGGTTCTGGGGCTGAGCGAGGAGAGGGACAGGCGCTGGACGCACTGCACTGGGGGCTGGTGTGTGCAGCC
>NW_025999863.1:2613002-2614664 GCF_001458135.2 Marmota marmota marmota
GCCAGCCCCTCCCCCTTCCCACCGCTCGGCGCTGTCCAGCCTCATTGGAGACCTCCTCCATCGGCTCCCCTGGGGCTGCCTGGCTGCTGCAGCTTGTCAGAGGGACTGCCCGGCTGGGCCTGCTCTGGCCACCTGAGCCCGCCTCTGGAGGCAGCCCCGAGTCCAGGCTCTCTTCTCTGGGGCACCTGCACTGTCACTGCCTTGATGGGCGCAGGCTCCTTGGCCAAGGCTGGTTGAGAGTGAGGGACGGACCTGGGACCACCCGGATGGGACCCGCCCTCCCCTGCACCTCCTCCGCCAGACCGCCAGCCGGGAAAGCAGCCAGGGTTTCTGCCTTCAGACTGGGAGCTTCAGAGGGAGGGTCGCGGCTCCTCCATCAGACTGGGGAGTCTCAGGGCAAGGCCACGGGTTAGGAAGTCAGTGGTGGCCACTCGTGTAATCCCAGCCACTCAGGAGGGAAAGGGTGGCGAGTTCAAAGGCAGCCCAGGCAATTTAGTGAGACCTGTCTCAAAAGAAAATAAAAAGGCTCAGTGGGTGGACACCTGCCCATTACCTGCAAAGCCCTGGGTTCCATCCCAGCACGGAAAGGAGGAAGGAAGGGAGAGAGGGAGAGAGGGAGGGAGGGAAGGAGAGAGGGAGGGAGGGAAGGGAGGGCTACATTTCCCCAAACAGGTTAGGAACTTTTAAGCCCACCGTGAGCCACCAACACTCTCCCTGCCTGTCCTGGTGCCTGGGATGCCACCCGCCACCAAACTAATGAGGCTGCTCCATGAGAAGACCAAGGGGACAGGGGCAGGCACAGTCGGGGACAGGTGGAAGGCACAACCCTGGCCAGGAACCCCTCTGGTGGCCTCTGAAGTCCCAGCAAGCCTAAGTATACATGAAGCACCTACTACATGCCACGAGCTGCAGCCCGCAGCCTGGATGGACCTCGAGGACCTGCCTCAGTGAGAGAAGCAGACACGTTGGACAAGCCCGGGGTCCAGAGACAGGAAGTGGATTTAGGGTTCTGGGACTGGGGAGGGCGCAGGGAACTGACACATGTTTATAGAAGTTTTTTTGAGATAACAAAAATGTTTTGGAACTAGACAGTGGTGACAGTCACAAAGCTTTGAGAATATACGGAAACCCACTGAGTTGTACCCTGTAATTTAATGTTCTTCATGGAGTGCGGGGAAGGAACCCAGGGTGTGGCTCTTGCTAGGAAATCGCCCCCCAGCCCCCGAGAGAGGGGGTGAGTGCAGGGTGTGTGGATTATATCCAAAACACAAGCAGCATCCCAGACACAGCTGGCCACCAGCGTTCACAGGGGCCAGGACACCGACCGGGCCCTACCCAAGGTGAGGTCCTGGGCTGAGCCTCCAGCACCTGGTTCTGGAGAACCAGGTGGGAACCCTGAGCCCCACTCACCCCGAGAGGCCTCCACAGCCTGCGTCTCAACCTCCAAAGGAAAGGAGGTCCCCACTGCCCCAAGCCCCAGCCCGGCAGCCTCCTGGCCTCTACCCACAGTGCACCTCCGGCCTTCCCCCTGGAGCCCCTCCAGATCAGAAGGCCAAAGCCCTAGAGGTGTGCCCCCATCAAGGTCACACAGCCCAGCCATCAGCGAGCTGGCCCACCCCCAGCCTGGCTTCCTTCCTCTTGGCCCCCTCCCTCCCCTCCCCT
>NW_025999863.1:2615654-2628570 GCF_001458135.2 Marmota marmota marmota
GCGCAGCCGAGGCAGCGACCCCCGGAGCCCTCCCCAGGCGGCGGAGGCGGCGCCGCACACGGGAGTGCGCTGCCCGCGCAAAGTCTGCGCGCTTCCGCGGATGCCCCTCGCCCCGGCCCTTCGACCCCGCGCGCGCCGCGTTCAGGGACTTGCCGGGCGCCCTTTACCCTGTGGTTCTTGGAGAGCCGAGCTAAGGTGGGCTTCCTCCTCCCTCCTCTTTCTCCTCCTCTCTCTCCCTCTCTCACCTCTTCACCTTGCCCCTGTTGAGCCCAACCGAAGGGCACACCTGAGCTCTTCCCCCTCCGTCTCCTCCTTTCCCTCCTGCACTCCTCCCCTCTGAGAAGGGACCCAAAACAGGTATGTGGGTCCCTCTCTTACAGCAGCCAGGTTTGGGGTGACACAAGCCCAAATGGCCAAGTGGCTTCGGGACTACCTGAGCTTTGGCGGTCGGAGACCCCCTCCGCAGCCGCCCACCCCGGACTACACGGAGAGCGATATCCTGAGGGCCTACAGGGTGCAGAAGAATCTGGACTTTGAGGACCCCTATGAGGACTCTGAGAGCCGCCCAGAGCCAGACCCTGCGGACCCCGGAGACACCAAGGGCCACGGAGACTCCAAGTTCGACTCTCCCAAGCACCGGCTCATCAAAGTGGAGGCCGCAGACATGGCCAGAGCCAAAGCCTTGCTGGACAACCCCAGGGAAGAGGTGCGTGCCTGGGCAGCTCCGCAGACAGCGGTGCGGGACACTGGGTGCGAGGGTCCTGCTCTGGTCCCTGATCCAGGGAGCGTGGTTTATGCAGGATCCCAGAGGTGGGCAGGGCACCGGACACTTCCGCCCCCACCTGCTCAGCAGAGTCTGATACCTCTTTTAAATACGTGGAGCTGGCCGTCCTGCGGGGGCGGGAGACACCAGCGCCCCCAGAATCCCCTCCTTTGAGCTTTGCCCTTGGCAACTGGCCCCAGCTTAGAAGACAGATGCCAGCAAAGGTTCCCTAGCCATGCTGCCCCTCCTACTTGATTTCCATTTTACAAAAGTGGAAGCTAAGGCTGGCAGGAGAGAAGTGACTTTCCAGCCCAAGGTCAAAGCCTGGCACCTTAACTTTGGAACCTAACCCAGAGCTGCCTCCAGTGCCCACCCTTCTTGTCAACATGGTTTTTAGCCTCAGCAGACTATGGCTCACCAAAGCTCTCTTGGTGGGTGGTTGAGAGCACAGGGAGATAAAAGGAGGAGGGAACACAGAAGGCTGGGATCAAACTGCCTCACACTCACCAGATGTGTGACCTGCCCAAGTCACTTGCCCTCTCTGTGCTTTGGTTTCCTCACCTGTAAGATGGGGCCTGTGTACTTGCTGAGTGTTGCTCTTGCAGATAAACACATGCAGAGCATCTAGTACAGGGGGACGTAAGCTGGGCCAGCTGGAATCCGTGACACCACTCATCTGGGCTCTCTGGAGCTCAGCTGGTCTCCCTAGCTCTCTCCCTTCCTCTGTTCCCAGCTGGAAGTTGACACTGAGTATTCAGACCCCTTTGATGCCCAGCCTCACCCGCCACCCCCAGATGATGGCTACATGGAGCCCTATGACGCCCAGCGGGTCATAAGTGGTGAGTGAGCAGGGCTGGGGAGGTGTCAAGTCCCCAGGGGATGGGGGCTGACCCATGTCCTTGGCCTCCCAGAACTGCCCTGCGGCGCGGGGGTACAGCTGTATGATACTCCTTATGAAGAGCAGGACCCAGAGCGGGGGGACGGGCCCCCTTTTGATCAGAGGCCTCGGCAGAGTCGGCTGCCCCAAGAGGATGAACGTCCAGCAGATGAGTATGACCAGCCCTGGGAGTGGAAGAAAGACCACATCTCCAGAGCATTTGCAGGTGCTTCTCTGAACCAAACCCTGACCTCTGAATGGCCCATCCTCCATTTCTTCATCTAGTCACATCTCTGCATCTATTTATAAAGTAGAGCCCAGTTACCTGCCATGAGATAATTCATTGATTCTCACTAAAGTCGGAATGGCTGATAGTCACAAATTCTTCCCCCCAGGAAAACCTGCATATTCTTTGGCAACTGAAAGGCCTTGTGAAATAAAACCTAACTCATTCTGCTCAGCATAGTGCAGGGAAAGGAACAGGGCTTTGGTCAACACTAGACCTGGGTTTGTGTCACTTCCTTGGACAAGTCACTGAGTCTTAGTTTCCTTACCCACAAAATAAAAGGTCATCACAGTACCTACTGAACAGAGTTCTTGTAAACTGAATGCTGGCCAGGGCCCAATGACAGGAGAGCTGTTAGACGGGAAGGGCAGGATCCTCTAGTTGTGTCAGTCAGGAGGACTTGGGGTCAATCCCTAGCTGAATTGAGGGAACTTGACTGAGTCTCTGAATCTCAGTTTCCTCTTGTATAAAAATAGTAACAATAAGATCAGCTTTAGAAAAATAAAAGAACTCAGGCTGGGCCTGGTAACACATGCCTGTAATCCCAGCAGTTTGGGAGTCTGAGGCAGGAAGACCTCAAGCTCAAAGCCAGCCTCAGCAATCTAGCAAGGCCCTGAGTAACTTAGCTAGACCGTGTCTAAAAATAAATAAAAAAAAACAAAAAAGGGCTGGCGAGGTGGCTCAGTGGTTAAGTGTCCGTGGGTTTCAATCCCTGGCACCAAAATAAATAAATAACTCAGGCTGGGTGTGGACTCAAGAGGCTGAGGCAGGAGAATCGCAAGTTCGAGGCCATTCTCAGCAGATTGGGGAGATCCTGTGTCAAGTAAAACAGAATAATAATAGTAATAACAACGACAATGACCACGTTCAATCCCCAGTACTACTACTACTACTAAATAAAACACCTCAGGCCAGGAAGGTTTGCCCACATGACCTTGCCTCAAAAGTTGTATGACTGGGAGGGTGTTTGGGACTCATTGCTTCCACCCACTGTATTTATATGGAGGGTGGTCTCCAGTTTTAAGACTTGGTCCAAATTGGAACAGAACCCGAAGGGAACTCAGCCCTAGGTGCTCTGTAATCCGACCTGCTCTTTGATTTGATGCTCCTGCTGCTGCCCCGCCCCTTCCGTGCCCCCAGATTTATGATTTGCCACGCCCCTCTCTTCTGAAAGCCAATTGGCTGCTCCTGTGTCAATCCTTTCATTCTTTAGCCTAGCTCCTCCTTTTGTGAGCTCTGATAGGTGATCCAAACTGGCACCGCCTCCCCAATGAAATTTCATTGGCTTGACTCTGCCCCGCCCCCTTGAGGTGGACTGGACTTAACTCTTTCTTCTCTAACCCTCCCCTTCCAGTGCAGTTTGACAGTCCAGAGTGGGAAAGGACCCCAGGCTCAATCAAGGAGCTACGGAGACCCCCACCCAGAAGCCCCCAGCCCGCAGAGCGTGTGGATCCTGCTCTGCCCCTGGAGAAACAGCCGTGAGTGGGAGAGCTGAAGGAACTATCAACAGGCTCCGATTTACCCGACAGACGTTTTCCTTTTAAATTTGATTTATTATTATTTTTGGTACTGGGGATTGAACCACTGGCGCTCTATCACTGAGCTACGTCTCCAGATCCCCCTCCCGCAATGCACCCCCACCCTTTAAATGCTAAGACAGGGTCTTGCTGAATTGTGAAGGCAGGACTCGAACTTGCGACCTTCCTGCCTGGCCTCCCGAGTTGCTGGCATTACAGGTGTGCCCCACTGCACCGGCAGGCAGAAGTTTTCTTGTTTTCCCACCTGGGACCCTGGAACTGGGAAGAACTTGGATTCATTCATTTATTAACTTCATTAATTTCTTCAGCTAATCACTGCCCCCCCCCACACACACACACACTGCTTGCGAACCAGGCTCCCCGCAGATGAGGGTCCCTTCCCTTTGGAATCAGGTTCTGGGTTCAGACCCCTGCTCTGCATCTCCTACTGTGTGGCCCCAGTCAGGACCTTCCGCTTCTAAGCATCCAAGTTCAAAACCCCCTGGGTGCCTGGCTCAGGGTAGGATCTCCTCCCTTCACTTGGGTACTTGGGAGGGGATTTTGAACCTGCGAAGGACACAGGAATCATCCTCACCCCCAGAAGATCTTGGAATGGAACTGGGAGGAGCAGTTCGCTCAGAACTTTGTGCAGAAGTGTGCGGCCTGAGCTGAGGGGCTCTGGGTCTTCTGTGTCCCTCCAGCACTGGGAGCTCCTCAGGTGCTCTCCAGGCCCGGAGCCCAGGCCTTGCCCTCACCCCCAGGCCCAAACCTCTGCAGAGGGCGGGGCCTGTTACCTCCCATGAGGCCCAGAGTGAGAGGAGCCTCTTAAGTTTTCTTTGATAGAAACCAGCAGCTGGGTGCTCCTCTCTCTGGCTCATGCTCAGTTGTTCTTTTTTTTTTTTTTTTAAGCACAATTAATGAAAAATATTAAGTGCAGAACGGGTGGGGGCAGGGTGCAGGATGTGGCAAAGCAGATGAGAGAGACTGAAGTTGGGGAGTAGGGAGGGCTGCTGAGGCCGGGAAGCCAGGCAGGCTCTAAGATCAGGTGATGCTGGGGCTGTAGCTCAGATACAGTGTGATGCCCTTGAACTCACCCTCAGCACAACAAAGGAGAAAGGGGGTGGGGGTCAGGTGCCCATGCTGAATGGCCCCAGCCCCAGCTCCTCCCAAGGAGACTTCCTGGCTTGTTTGGGGGATGTCACAAGATCCCGCACCTGCCTGGCCTGACCTTCCCCCAGGGTGTCAAAGGGCAGTGGCCTTCAGGAGACACCTGCCCCTGCCTGCAGGTGGTTTCATGGACCGCTGAGCCGCGTGGATGCCGAGAACCTCCTGTCACTCTGCAAGGAAGGCAGCTACCTCGTGCGGCTCAGTGAGACCAGTGCCCAGGACTGCTCCCTGTCCCTCAGGTGAGACCCCAGCCTTGCAGGGACAGAGTGTCACAGGACCACATGCCTCATACTTGGGGTTAATAAGGTGGGAGCAAGCTGGACACTGTGAGCTGTGGTGCCGGTGGTCACACCTGTCACTCCATCGGCTCTGGAGGCTGAGGCAGGAGGATCATGAGTTCAAAGTCAGCCTCAGCAACTTAGTGAGGCCCTAAGCAGCTTAGTGAGACCCTGTCTCTAAATAAAATATAAAAAGGGGTTGGGGCTGTAGCTCAGTGGCAAAGCATCTGCCTAGCATGAGTGAGGCACTGGGTTCAATCCTCAGCACCACATAAAAATTAACAAATAAAATAAAGGCATTCTGTCCATGTACAACTACAAAAAATAATAAAATATAAAAAGGGCTGGGATGTGGCTCAGTGGTCGAGTTCCCCTGAGTTCAATCCCCAGTTCCTGTGGCCCCCACCAAAAAAAGACAGTTTGGAAGTTTGGAGAGAGAATGGACCAAATCTAGGGGTGCTAGGAGTGAGCCAAGAGGGGTCTTAGAGCCCCCACCGTTAGGGTTGGTCCCTTCATTGAATGAACATTAATTGAGCATCTCCTACGTTCCTGGCCCTGGTCTAGGTGCTGACACTCTGGCTGTGCCAGAGATCAAGACACTCTCTGAGATAAGGGCTAAGAGCCATGTGAGACCCTGGGAAGTCACAGGGGGCTGAGGGTGTCTCTGAAAAGCGACACTAGCTGAGTGGGAGGATTCCCTGGAAGGGAAAGGCTCCCTTCCCCTGGCCACATCGGAGTGTGGTGTGAATGTGCCTGGGGTACCTCGTGCCACAGGGCCACATTGCTGGTGGGTCCACCCAGGCAGGGCCTGGAGGGAAGGAAGTGAGGTCCCACAGAGGGCACCTGCTCCTCTCAGACACAGGTGAGCGCTGGGCCTGCCCAGGAGGACCTCAGGTCTACAGGACAAGCCTGCCAAGGCCGTCCTGCCTGTGGGTGGTGGCTGACCACTGGCCACCAGACCTTGGCTTTTTGGAGGCGCCTGGGGAGCCAGCACCCACCCTGCCAACTGTGAGGGGGGCTTGGGGGCAATGGAGAGTGTGGGTGGGTCTGGGGAGCTCAGGGCCACCTTTGCCCCCTGACCCCCAGGAGCAGCCAGGGCTTCCTGCATCTGAAGTTCACGTGGACCCGAGAGAACCAGGTGGTGCTGGGGCAGCACAGCGGGCCCTTCGCCAGCGTGCCCGAGCTGGTCCTGCACTACAGCGCTCGCCCGCTGCCGGTGCAGGGAGCCGAGCACCTGGCTCTGCTGTACCCCGTCACCACGCAGAGACCTTGAGTCGGCTGAGAGGGCCCGACGTCCTGCCGTTCAGCGGAGGTCTTTCTGGTCCCGGAGGAGGACTGGGGAAGGGATGGACACACAGACCTCCTCCCCGCCCGCCCGTGCCAAGTCTCCATCAGAGTGGCCTTCCGGGTCCCCGCTGTGTTCCAGGGCCCAGATGGTGTCTAAAAGCCCTCCCCTGGCCCAGCAATAAAGAAGCTGCTGTCTTTGTCCAGCGTCCTTTCTGGGCCACAGGGAGGTGGGGATGGCAGAGACAGAGCCTGGGCGGCCGTTGCAGCCTGAATTGGCCCCAGGGGTGTCCAGTGAGCTGCGGGGAGAGTCCCGGCGCCCTGCAGAGGCACTGGCCCCTTGGAGGACTAGGAGAGAGGCCTTAGAGGGGCAAGAGCCTCCCCAGCTCTTTGTTTTGGGGTCCAAGGCAGGGTCGGAACCCGAGTCTCAGGGGGAGGTCTGGAGGCAGGAAAACCCCAGGGGTGGGGGGAGGACCCTCAGATAGGAAGATGGAGAGAGGGGTGAGGCTCGGCTCCTCCTCATTCTTTGGCAGCTAGGCCAGATCAGCAGAAAGGACATCTGTCCCCATGGAAACAGCAGAAGTGGGGGAGGGGAGCAGGCGCAGCTGGTGTCACTTCAAGGTGACAATCGGACTAGAGACCTGCTGGCTGGTAAACACCAGGGAGCCCGTGGAGGGGAGGGACCAGATGGGCAGGGAGGGGTCTTCCAGCGCTGGACACTGCTAGCAGGACAGGCGACGCTTCCCTGCTCCTTGGCCATGTCCCCACCATTGTCACAGAGTGCCTGGGCATAGCCTCTGCAGCCCTCCCTGGGGCTCTGGAACACCCCGATGACCACTGAGTGTTCTCAGCGCCCCCAATTCGCCATGAGCTGCAGCTTTGCTTTGTGCAGGATCCTCTGTTGGATGTCCCTGGGCCGCGGGGGGCTCCTCTGAGTCTCCTGAGGAGTGGGCTGTCGGCGTCCCCTCCTCCCGTGGAAGCAGTAGTAGCCCATGTGGTCCTTGGCCGGTCCCCTTGGGTCTCCAGGGTTCTAGATTCCTCTTCTGACTTCCCAGGACCCTCTTTGCCGGCCTTCCGAGTGGGGCCTGGGCCAGGAGAGACCCCGATGTGGGATGGGGGGGGCCTGGGCTGGGCAGTGGGGAGGCCTACAGCTCCGCAGGGTCCAGCACCTTCCCTCTCCAGGCCGGGCTCCTTCTTCCTTGGTGTCCCATGGGGCATTGCAATAGAGTGGACATCCTCAGGGGAGGCGTCCCTCCGCGGTCCCCCTCTGGAGCCGGGTCTCTGAGGCAGGCGGGTGTGCGGCCAGCCTTCTCCAGTTCCGCGGCCGCCCCCCCTGGCCAGGCAGCGGCCGTCCCCAGCGGGCACCCGGCCCCCCGCCCCGCCCGGTCCCTGCTCTCTCCCCTGAGTCCCACCTGCTGCTGGGGGGGCGACAGAGACCCGGGATCCCAGCGCCCAGCGCCAAGGCACAGCTGCGCTTGGCACCCCGCCACCAGCAGCGCCCAGAGGAGACTGGGGGAGGGCGCGCGGATTGCGGGGACCTGGGCTGGCCGGGGAGGGACGCGCTGGGGGGTTATAGATCCCTGTCACCCCAAGTGGGACTGAATTTAGGCAGGTGTTCTTGCCTGTCTTGTTGGGTCACTGGAACAACTGAACACTGGGGGCTTATCATGAGCTCCAGGGTCCTCATTGTGAGCCCCTTCACCCCCACGACAGGCTCCAGCTCCCCAGAACTCCATCCCCCTCCTTGGCCATCACTCTCACCGAGCGTGGTCACTTTTCCCATGACACCATCACACTCCTGGCTCCTGCTGTTTGAGTTGCTACTCTGGCCAAACCCATTTACAGATGGGAAACTGAGGCTCAGAGCACCTAAGTCATTGCCAGGGATCCCACACCCAGGTAGCAACAGGGACCCGCTTTGAACAAAGGCCTTCCTCACCTCTGTCCCCACTTCCCTGTTTCAGAGTAAAACATGTTTTCACCAATCTGAACCTGTGTCTTGCTGAATAAGCATCATAGACATGATACTATCTTATGTTTATTGAGGGCTTACTATGTCCCAGACCCATACTAATAGATGCAACCACTCTCAATTCACCCACCTAGCTAGGAAACCAAGATCAGCTGTATTTTGACAGCTGAACAGGGACAGAGATATCAAGTTACTTGTCCAAGGTCACGCAGCCTGTCAATGAAAAAAGTAGAGTCTGAATCCAGGTCTGTGTAACTGACATAAACCCAGCCAGAAGCTCTGGATGCCAGGACTGATAAGGTCCTGCACCCCAGCCTGCTGCTCTCTCAGGTGCCGAGGTGGGCAGGTGGTCCCTGGATGCTGCCAAGCCTTTGTTCCCAGATGAAGAAGCCAGCTGTGTGCAGCTGGCTGGGGTCCCTTGCAGCTGCCAAGGCACCACCTGGAGCCTTTGACTCACTTCTGCTAATTGCTAATTGGCCCCCTTGACAGTGCAGGGGTGGGGACACATCACTCAGCCACAACACATCACCCTATGGCAGGTACCCACCCTCACCAGCTGGAGAGGAAAGGCTTCTCTTGGGGCCGAGCCAGAAGCTCTAACTCAGCTGCTGGGTGCTGAGCATGTGCCGAGGCTGGGGGCAACCACAGAGGGCAGGAGCCACCGAGGGGGCAGAAGCCAGGTGGCATGGGCTGGGTCTGGCCCTGCACGGGTCTGTCCCCAGAGACAGTGTCATGGCGGGGTGGAGTCATGTGAGCTGGGATCCAGGAAACTGTCCACTTCCCTGTTTCAGAGGTCCCTGGACACATCTGAGACACCTCTGGGCTCTCTCTGGGCCTCAGCCTCCTCATGGGTAAAAGGGAGCAGCTGGCTTTGCTGATCTGGAAAGTTCCTGCCAGCTTTGAGCGTTGACGGCTTTCCGTTGCGGATTCTGGGTTCTCTGCTCCTTTGCACCCTAAGACTGTACAACACTGAGTCTGATGCTTAAGGTACTACGTGCGAGTCTAAGATTCTAGAATCGTCCAGTTCTTTATCTTGGGGCTTTCTCACTCTCCTTTTCATTACTAATAAGGAAAGGAGATGCTTTCGATGTTTTTTAAAAATTCTTAATTAGTTCCCCTATGAAATTTTATTCCTTTTGGGTATCTTATAAATCTACTTGTGTTCTGTATGTGCATCTAAGCTTTACATGTAAAAAGAGGACACAAAGAGCCAGGCACATGGTCACGCCTGTAATCCTAGTGGCTTAGGAGGCTGAGGCAGGAGGATCACAAGTTCAGAGCTACCTCAGCAACAGTGAGGTGCTAAACAGCTCAGTGAAACCTTGTCTCTAAATAAAATAAAAAAAATAAAAAGGGCTGGGGATGTGGCTCAGTGGCAGAGCACTTACCTAGCATATAAGAGGGCTGGAGTTCACCCGAAACACCAGGAAAAAAAAATTTTCTTTTTTTTTTTGTACCAGGAATTGAATTCAGGGGCACTTGACCACTGAGCCACATCCCCAGCCCTATTTTGTATTTCATTTATTTTTGGTGGTGCTGGGGATTGAACCCAGGGCCTTGTACATGCAAAGCAAGCACTCTACCAACTGAGCTATATCCCCAGCCCCCCTGTTTTATATTTTATTGTATTTAGAGACAGGGTCTCACTGAGTTGCTTAGCGCCTCACTTTTGCTGAGGCTGGCTTTGAACTCACGATCCTCCTGCTTCAGCCTTCTGAGCTGCTGTTATTACAGGTATATGCCACCATACCAAGCTACGAAAACTTTTTTTTTAAAGGAAAATCTGGTTTTGTCAGTAAGACCAACATCCACCTCCTTAGAGACAATACATGCTTTAAATCAAAGTGCCCAGAATTTTCTGTCCCTATGATCCTAGAACTGCAAGATTCTATTTTGTGGTTTGAGATTCTGGAATTGTCCTAGGTACAGAAATGTCTACATATCTTCACCAAAAGACAAGCAGCCCAGCCAGGCACGGTGACACACGCCTGTAATCCCAGCAGCTGGGGAGGCTGAAACAGGAGGATCTCAAGCTCAGAGCCAGCCTCCGAAAAAGGGAGGCGCTAAGCGAGTCAAGGAGACCCTGTCTCTAAATAAAATACAAAATAGGGCTGGGGATGTGGCTCTGGCTACCCATAATAGCCAGAAACCAGAAGAAATTGAGTTCCATGACAATGTGGTCACCTGTGGCCCTACAGCAAGGAAAAAGGAGCCACCACCAGGTGTATCAGTACAGGTGAATTCCTCCGATGTCATGTTGAATGCAAAAAGCCAGACACAAGAGGACACTCCATGGATGCATTTAAGTGAAACAAACCCCAGGCAGAAGAGATTCATGCTCTGAGCAGTCAGGGCAGTGCCAGGGATGGGGTAGCAGCTCTCAGGAGGTGATGGGGGACCCCAAGGGCTCTGGAATTTGTGATTTCCAGCTGGGTGGTGGTAGATACCTGGGTCAGCTGCATATTCTGGACGTGTGCCTTTCTCTGCAGGTGGAATATGTTTTAACAACACTTTAAGATTCTGGAATTATTTTGATCAAAACTACAGAATCACATGTTTCCAAGAGCCTTATGATTGTGAAGTTCTGAGCAGGAATCAGAAAACTTCCAGCTGTGGGCCGAGTTCAGCCTATGAGCTGTGTTTTTTAAATAAAGATTTTTAAAACTAATAGATCTTTATTTATCTGGGGTGTCCTCATCTTTGCAGGATGTCCGACCTGAGTCCCAGGTGAGGAATTCAGGGTTGATGTTTGAGAGCCAAGTGTCCCAGTGTCCGGAATCTTCCCCTCCGCGGCTCTCACACCTGTGACTGCCAGGAGCTGCAGGAGGTGCCCTCTTCTCGGCCAGCCCAGGGCCTCCATGGGCGCCCAGCACACATGGTCCCTGCTGCCCTTGGAGCCCCCCGTGGGCTGGCCCCAGGGTGAGGTCCCCGAGCTGAGGCTGCTGCTGGTAATGAACAGCTGGCACAAGATGTCCTTCTCCTTGGTCTATGCCACTCAGAGCCATTCCCAGACCCCGACCTGGGTCACCAGGTGAGGCAGGGTCACCTCACTGCCCAGCCTGACCTGCATGCTCAGGCCTGTGGCTCCCTGCAGGGTCGCAGAGAGGCCAGGGCTCTGTCAGCCTGCAGTGTGCACAGGCGCCTGCTGTCCAACCCCAGGGAGCGTGGGGGAGGGTTTAGAGCCTAGACCTGAGAGGAACTGGGGGGACACAGTGTGGTCACTGGCAGTCAGAGTGATACAGATGGAGGAGGGGCAAGGCAGAGGCCAGAGTGGCGAGTTACAGAGCGGTTTCTGTCTCAATTGCTGTGGCCCAGAATGTCTTCCTTTTGAGGTCTAGAGGAATGGATTTCTCCTACTTGTTCTCTTCTTCTCTTTTTTCTGGGCGCTGGGAATGAACCCCAGCTTCACGTGCCAGGCGACGTCTCCCACTAGCAGCAGGCAGGCTGCCCCGCTGGAGGGCCGGCTGCTCATGACTGGGTCCTTACAGGTGGGAATTCACTGTGCCCAGGGCCCTGCGACCCTCCCCTTAGTCACGAGTGTCCTCAAAGCAGGCAGCTGACCCAGAGACCTCAATGTCTCACCTCAATCACAAGTGAAGTGACGTCCTCTCTCACAAAGAGCTGCGAGACCTGCTACTTCCACAGAATCCATCCTCTCAACCACAGGGAGGCCGACAGTGGCCCCATCCCCAGCCCCGGCAGACCCTCGCTCAGCTTCCCAACCTCCCCACTCCTCTCCCAGGAGGGGTGATACTAGGACCCCAATGGATTAAGCCCCAGACCCTTTCATGTTGGTAGGAGAGACAGACATGGAAACAGCCTGAATTGGGGGGCCCCTCTGAAATCAAGAGCAGGGTCGCTAAATCTGCATGAGTGTCCTGTCTTCTCTCCCACTTTGTCCTCTTTCAGGTCAACTAGATCTACACTTGGCTACCAGCTGGCTTTGCTCTTTCCATGAGAGGGGGAGACGTGGGCCGGGACAAGCCGGCTGACTGCCCCCCCCCCGCCCCCAGCTGGGACCTGCGGTAGGACCACTTCCCTTTCCATCTGTTGCCTGTGTCTGATCCAACCCTCCCGGATCCAGTGAGGGCCCTGCGCTACCTGCAATACCCCCAGCCCCGTGGGCTGCGAGCTGGTGGAGGGTTTCTGGAGGAGGTCGAGTCTGGGGCTCTGTGGGAGGCATAGAAGTTGAGCTGCACCAACTGGAGGGGAAGAGGTTTAGAGGCCAGACCCTGTGTGGATAAAGACCCGGCTCCTCAGTAAAATGCATCGCTGTGTAGGTGGCCAAGGGCCAGGTGGAGCGGGGCAGGCTGGCTACCGGCTGGAGCAACCACGGAGAAGGTGTGCAGGTGAACAAGTGGGGAGACTGAGGCAGCGGGGACTGGGATGACCTCGAGGTCACGCCGCTGGACAGGAGTCTAAGTAGGGCTGTCTTCAGCTGGCATCAATCTAGGGTTCCCCCACGAGCCCCAGTCTCTGGCGGTCAGGCCCTCGCAGACCCCCAGCGCCGAACTACATTTCCCAGGCTGCTGCGGGGGGCGCGCCTGCGCACTGCGTGCAGTGATGGAGCGCTGACCGGGGGCGCGGCGGCGGCGAGGGCTCCGCGGGCCATTGGCTCCCGGCAGCGGCAAAGGCAGCTTGGGGGCTCAAGGAGCGAGCGGGGCCCGCGGGCCGGGCCGGGGTGACCTGGGTTGCAGCCATGGAAGACCAGAGGGTAGGACCGGGTGGGGCGGGGCGGGGCCGCTGCAGGGTGGGCGCGGGTGGGGACCAGG
>NW_025999863.1:2629100-2638908 GCF_001458135.2 Marmota marmota marmota
CGGCTCCACCCCCGCTGCAACCCCGCCCGGATCCACGGCTCCCCCATCTGAGAACGCAGACCCCCATCATTTTGGCCTGGGGCCAAGGATGTCCCTTCGTTGCCCCCCACCCCGTCCAGTATCCGGGTCCAGCCCCGACCCCATCCCCCACGCCTTCCCTCACGGTCGAGGCCAGGTGTTTCAGTGCTGGCCCCGCCACCTCCGCAGGGCTAATCCCACCGACCTGCGCCCCCAGAAAAGGGTCCCATCCAAGGCCTGGGTCGGAGCCACATACCGGAGCAGATCCGCCCGCAGGACCTCCCTCCCCGCATCCCCTTTCTCCTGACCTCCCTTCCCCTTCCCACTTACCTGGCTCTCTGGCATCTCCTTTGCCCAGGTGCCACCTTTGTCTAGGTAATCACTTTCTCCTTGCTAACCCTTCTCTCCAGGTAGGAATGCCCCTGCCTGGCTCACCCCTGTTTCTAGGCTAGTCTTCATCCCAGGCTTTCCATCTCTCCTAGAGTTTTTTCTTTCCACAGATAGCCCTTTTCCCAGGCTAGCCCATTTTGCCTCTTGGAAGTTCTTTGCTCCCCTCAGCTTATGCCTAGCCTGGGTCGAAGCCTGGGTCGAAGCCTGGGTCAGGTCTGTCCCATCCCTGGAGGCTCTCGGGGCCTGTTTCATCATCTATGAAAGGAGGAGGCTCTGTGGAACCCACCTGCTAGGGGAGGTGCAGAGGGCCAGTGGCTCACCCAGGCCTGCTTGTGGCTGGTTCCTGGGCTCATCAGCATGGTGGCTGCATCTCTCCTCCTGGATCTCTGGAGGGCAGAACAGGGAGCGGGCCAGGTGGAGGAACTTACCTGCTCTGTGTGCATGTGTGGGGCAGGAAGCGCTGCGGAAGATCATCACAACTCTGGCTGTGAAGAATGAGGAGATCCAGAGCTTCATCTACTCCCTCAAGCAAATGCTGCTCAATGTGGAGGTGAGGGGGCAGGGGAGGGGGTGCCCACCAGAGCAATGGCCCTGTTCCTTCCCGTCCTGTAGGAGGCCAGGCCTCAGTTTCCCCGTCTGATCACGGGCTCCCGCTAATCCTGGCCTTCTGACTCAGGCGAACTCGGCCAAGGTGCAGGAGGACCTTGAGGCGGAGTTCCAGTCCCTCCTCTCTGTCCTGGAGGAGCTCAAGGAGGGCATGCTCATGAAGATAAAGCAGGACCGGGCCAGCCGGACCTACGAGCTGCAGGTGTGCGGCTGGGCCCCCACCTCTGACACCGCAGAGCCCAGGTGGCCCTGGCCTCTTCCTCCCAAACCAGATGCTCCCAGTGGGCTCTCCCTGCCGCTGCCCAGCCCCGGCCCCTCAGTCCCCTGTGCTGCTCCCCCCAACTCCTCTCCAGCACCTCCCCACCTGTGACTCGCGATCCCCCTCCTGTCTTCACCATGTGCTTCCGTTGATCGGCCCTTCCTGCTGGCTCCCCAGATCTGACGGCGCCCTCCCGGGCTCCCGCGGGCTCTCACGCTCCAAGCCGGAGTTCTTTAACCCACATCTAACCCTCCCGGGTAACTCTGTACACCCTAGACTCATGTCCTCAGGACAGGGGATATAGGTGTGCCCTGGGTCTATGAGTCTCTAAGGAAGAGATTCCCCAGGAGGTTCTGAGGTGGCACCTGGAGTCTTGGCCAACTGGCTGGGCACTCAGGTCCCGACTTCCTCTCCTGTCTAGAGCTTGAGAGGGCCCTGGCCCTTGCAGTGGTGGGAAGCCTGGGAGTGGTGAGGCTCCCGGTGAGTAATCTCCTCTTGGTCCCTGGCACCATGCTGACCGGGGCCATGCTACCCACAGAACCAGCTGTCCGCCTGCATGCGGGCCCTGGAGAGCTCGGAGGAACTTCTGGAGACTGCCAACCAGACCCTGCAGGCCACCGACAGTGACGACTTTCCTCAGGTGGGTACCATAGGGTGGCAGATAAAAAATACAGTGCATCCAGATTAATTTGCATTTCAGCTCAGGAGTGAGTGAGTGTTTAATATGGACACTTATGCAGTATTTAGCATAAGTACCTCTCAAAGGTTGCACAGGATCTACTAAAAACATTCACTGTTCATCTGAATGTCAATTAAGCTGGGCACTCTGTATGTACTGGGCACTGAGCAGGGTGAGGGTGGGGTCATGCCTTAGTTTTCCTGTCCCCTCAAGGCACAGCTAGAAGAAGAGCATGTCACCACTTCTGCCTCCTAGTATGGGGACTTTGCCAAATTGCTTCTCTTCTGCATCTCAGTCTTCCTGTCTGTATAATGGCTCTCTGGCTTGGTCATGACAGATTTTTAAATTTTATTCTGTCTCTCTTTTAGGCTGCCAAACAAATCAAAGATGGGTAAGATATTGGGATCTGGCTCCTACACCCCCCCACCCTACCCTGCCATGAAGGTGGGACATCCTGGCAAGAGCACCTGGGCCCAGGACACTGGACAGTAACACATGGGAGGGGTCCTCCCACATCTCAGATGACCCGGCCTAGGGTCACCCCCACACACACACACACCCCCCAGCAGGCTGCTTTCCCTCCTTCCCTGCAGTGTGACTATGGCCCCTGCCTTCCGGCTGTCACTGAAAGCCAAGGTCAGCGACAACATGAGTCACCTCATGGTGGACTTTGCACAGGAGCGGCAGATGCTACAGGCCCTCAAGTTCCTGCCTGGTGAGAGGGGGGACCTGATTGGAGGGCGAGGATTTCAGGGAAATGGCCCAGGGAGGCAAAGGAAGGAAAGGAAGTGTCTGGAAGGAAGCTGCCACAGGTGTCTGAAGCCTGTGATGGAGGGCCCCTTCCTATCCCTGGGGCCCGAGAATAGCCCACCCCGTAACGGGGGAAGTGAGGAGGAGTCCTGGGGGGGGATGGAGCCTTAACTATTAACTATGAGCTCCTTTGTATGGGTGGAGCTCTGCTTTAGCCCCACCCACACAGGGGTGGAGCCCTAGTTGAGCCTGCCCATGTGGGTGGGACTCAGAATGTTCTGCCCAATGTCGGCAAAGCCTGGTAGAGCCCCGCCCACGTGGGGGTGGGGCCACAAGACAGGCACAGTAGCCAGGCCCTGGGAAAACCCTGTCCCCAGGGGACAAGGCCTAGAGAGGCACCCCTGCAGGGAATTGACACTCTGAGAGACATTTTGGCAGTGGAGCCCTAAAGAAAGCCACCCCCAGTTGGTAGTGAATTCTGGGAAAGTCTGGCTGCTAAATGGTGGACTTTTTTTTTTTTTTTTTTGGTTCTGTAGATTGAACCCAGGGGCCCTTAACCACTGGGCTACACTCCCAGCCCTTTTTATTTTTCATTTTGAGACACTGTCTTGCTACGTGCTTACACTGCCTTGAACTTGCCATCCTCCTGCCTCAGCCTTTTGAGTCCCTGAGATTATAGGCGTGGCCACCTTGCCCCTGTAACTGGTGGAATCTGACAGGGTCTGACTGTGTTGGGTGAACCCTGGGAAGGCACTGGCCGACCCCCACATCACAAACCCAGAGGGGCTGTCCCAGGTGTAGAAGACAGGTCATCCTGGGGCAGGGGCACTGCCACAAGCCCCTTGCCTGTACCCCAGAGTCCTGATCGCCCCTCCCTTCTGTCCTGGGCAGTGCCCAGCGCTCCTGTGATTGACTTGGCCGAGTCCCTGGTGGCAGATAACTGTGTGACCCTGGTGTGGCGCATGCCAGATGAGGACAGCAAGATTGACCACTATGTGCTGGAGTACCGAAGGACCAACTTCGAGGGCCCGCCGCGCCTCAAGGAGGACCAGCCTTGGATGGTGATTGAGGGCATCCGGCACACAGAGTACACCTTGACAGGTACCCAGCCAGCTCATTGCCTCCAGGTGCCTTTGAGCCATGAGTCCACCTGGGCCTGGTCCACCTCCCCAGAGCTCAGGGTCTAGGGCAACCTGTGGGTGGGCCGGTCAGGAGCATCAGAAAGGAACGGGATGGAGGAGAGATGGCCGGCAGCGCTGTGCCATGACTGAGCACACACATCACAGGTGTGGCTGCGGTCACCACGTGACCCAGGAAGGACAGGAAGTATCTCCCTGTCTCTGCTGTCCAGCAGCCAGCCAGCCACTCGCTGATCTGGGCTGGCCTGGTGGCAAGCGCAGCCTCACCTCTGCGGGGACCCTAGGACTGGCCTCCCAGGACTCAGGATTTCCTTGGCAGTTACAAGAAGTCAAAAGCCTGAGGAGTCCACCCAGCTGCTGGGGGAGGGCCTGAAGGCTGGAAAGTGGGGGCTCCCTAATGAGTTTAGAAAGGGGAGTCCTGGGGGCGGAGAGCCGTGCTGACGTCAGGGGTGTCCCCATTCACTTCCTCCTTCCCAGGCTGTCATCAGCCTGCTAGTTATCTGTAATTAGCATATGTGGTTAATAATGAGCTTGCTAATTGCAGAGGGGAAAATCACCCAGACAGCCTGAGCAGCTATTGTTTTTTTCCTTTCATGGGAATCAAAACAAACACACATGCACACCCTTATTTTCTTTTCTGGGATTCCACAATCCTCACCGCTAGGTCCTCCTGCTTTCTGTTTGTTTTTTTGTAACTTTTTATTTTGAAATGGTTACAGATACATAGGAAGTTGTGAAAATTCAAAAAGTGCTCTCAGGATCTTTGTCCCCTTCCCCCAGCTTCCTCCGTGGCGCTGGTTTCACAACAGTAGTTCATGTGAATCCAGGAAACTGGGCTGGGGCTGGATTATACCCTAGGGGGAGGGAGAATTAACCAGCACGGCCAGCTACAGTGGCCACACGGTAACCCTAGAGCTGAGGCAGGAGGATCGAAAGTTCAAGGCCAGCCTCAGCAATTTAGCGAGATCCTGTCTCAAAATAAGAATAAGAGAGGGGCTGGGGATGTGGCTCAAGCAGTAGCGTGCTCGGCTGGCATGCCTGCGGCCTGGGTTCGATCCTCAGCACCACATACAAACAAAGATGTTGTGTCTGCTGAAAACTAAAAAATAAATATTAAAAAATAAAAAAATTAAAAAAAAAATAAGAATAAGAGGGCTGGGGATGTGGCTCAGGGGTACAGCACCCCGGGTTCAATCCCCAGCACAAAAAAAAAAAAAAGTCATGGGTAGCCAAGTTCAAGGCTTCTAGCAATAACAGTCACCTTTGACCCGTGGTGGCAGAACTTCTCTCTCAAGAGGTTTCTTAAATGTGACAGCAAATTTGCTTAAAGGCAGTTTTTCCAGAGGGAGGGGCCACGCTGCTTGATATAGGATCAAAGTCCCAGGGCCAATTCTCATTGGTCAGCTTGGGTCATGTGCCCATCTCAACCAACCACTCTGTTGTAAAGCATTCTGATTGGCTGCTCTGGGTTGGAGGCGGAGTCCAATAATGGGGGGGGCCATGGGTGGGTGAGATCAGCACAGTTTTTCAGAAAGAAGACTTGCTTGTAAGGGTGCTGCTGACAAGCCTGGGGGCGGTGGGATCACGGTGGCATGGGTGGGATGGCATTCCCCCACAGCCCAAGGCTTCGGAGTGCACAGAACTGACCTCCAAATGTTGCATCCCAGGCCTCAAGTTTGACATGAAATACATGAACTTCCGTGTGAAAGCCTGCAATAAGGCAGTTGCAGGAGAATTTTCTGAGCCGGTGACCCTGGAGACACCAGGTGACTTGGCTCCCACCCCCTCCCACCCCCTCCCTGTCCACATCCCTCCCTTCTGGAGCCCTGGGTTCCAGTGTGTCATGAGAATCCACTAACCAGATTCTGCAGCCCTTGTTGCCCTGGCTGCCAGGAAGCTCAAAGCTGAGTCCATAGTGTACCACCCTGCTTTTTCTCAGAGTGATCCCACTGTACAGGGATGGTTTAATACATACCTATGCTGTCCCTCTCTCATCAAATAGAGCAGTCCTGTTAGAGTTGGGCCCAGAATATCAATAGTGAAAGTAGATTCTGCAGCCTCCCACAGTGACACGGTGCACGCTCTACCAGGAAGGCCCTCTGCTGTCTAGTCTAAGTCCTCCATGCTGCAGTCCTTCCCCTTTCCTGTGATGAGTCCTCAGTGGAGGCCCAGGGCAGAGCAATGCCTTGGGCTGCCTCTAGACTGGACCTTCCGCCTCCGTGTGCGGTTTCCCGCCTGCGCCCTCTTGTCTCTGTCGGTGTTTTCCTGCCTGTCTCTGTACCTGTCTCTCTGCTGTCCTGCCTGTCACTGTCTCTGTGTCTCTTTGGGTGCTCCCATCTCTGTGACTCCCTCGTCTGCCGGCCCAGCCTTCATGTTCCGCCTGGATGCGTCCACATCCCACCAGAACCTGCGGGTGGAGGACCTGGCCGTGGAGTGGGACGCCATGGGCGGGAAGGTGCAGGACATCAAGGCGCGCGAGAAGGAGGGCAAGGGCCGGACGGCGTCTCCTGTCCACTCGCCCGCCAGGTACCTGCGTGCCCAGGCCTGGGAGGCTCAAGCTGAGGGGAGGGACAGCCCAGAGCTCAGAACTGGGAGGAGGGAGGAGGCCAGGGCTCTAGGAGGCTGTGAAGGGTGCAGATGGAGAGCAGGAGCCTTCCAGGCGAGGAGGGGCACGGGCATGTTCTGACGTGGACTTGGAAGGGCCCACCATACAGAAAGAGCCAGATCCTGTCAGGGACTGACCACAGAGGCCTCCTCTGGAGCAGGCCTGAACCCTGCTGCCTCTCTGCCGCCCACAGAGGTGTTCCGTCTCCCAAGAGGATGTCCTCGGGGCGAGGTGGGAGGGATCGCTTCACGGCTGAATCCTACACGGTGCTGGGTAAGGAGAGGCAGGAAGGGGGACAGGAGCACTGGGGGGACCCTGGGCATAGGTGCAGGGACAGCGCCCTCGATGGACAGGGCAGCTGTTGGCCAGACCTCGCTCTGGAATGGCTCCAGGGGGAACCGTTGCTCTGGTCTGGGAACTGGGGGCAGGAGCAGGAGCAGCGGGCAGGAGCGGGCAGGAGCCTAGGGGAGACGTCCGGGGGTGTGGGGGGGCTGCTGGGAGTCGGGGGCACATCTGGGTTTCAGGAGTAGCTGGGTAGAATGGTGGCCTATGGAGCACCTGGGGTTGCAGAGGAGCTGAAGGGGAAGGGGCTTAGGTTACGGGAAGGAGCCAGCAGGAGAAGTGAGAGGCTGCAGGATTGGGGGAGGGAGGGCTGGGGATGTGGCCGTGGTTAAGTGCCCCTGGATTCAATCCCCAGTGACAAAAAAAAGCGGGGGAGGGGCACTGAGTCCTGGAGAGTATCTAGGCTTAGTGAGTATCCAGAGGGTCCATAAAACCTGGGGGACAACTGGGGCCTGAGGAGGAGTACCCAGAGGGAGAAGCTGTGGTGTGGGGAGTACCTGGAGGGAGAAGCTGTGGTGTGGGGAGTACCTGGGTGGCCATCCCTCCCTGGAAGTGTATCTGGGCTGGGTTCTGCCCCATCCCCACTGCCTACTCTGGCCAACAGGCGACACGCTGATCGATGGCGGGGAGCAGTACTGGGAAGTGCGCTACGAACCGGACAGCAAGGCCTTCGGCCTTGGAGTGGCCTACCGCAGCCTGGGCCGCTTTGAGCAGCTGGGCAAGACCCCTGCGTCCTGGTGCCTGCACGTCAACAACTGGCTGCAGGTCAGCTTCACGGCCAAGCACGCCAACAAAGTCAAGGTGCTGGACGCCCCCGTGCCCGACTGCCTGGGCGTGCACTGTGACTTTCACCAAGGTGACCCCCACCTCCAGCTGCCTGTGCCCCGCCCCTGCCAGCGTCCAGGTCCGCATCCCACTCCTGACACGGTCCCTGTCGCTCTGCCCTCCGCCCCAGGCCTCCTGTCCTTCTACAATGCCCGCACCAAGCAACTGCTGCACACCTTCAAGGCCAAGTTCACACAGCCGCTGCTGCCTGCCTTCACAGTGAGCGGCCCTGGCGGCCTGGGGAGGAGGGGGGCTGAGGGTGTGGGGCGCAGCTGAGCCTCCTTCCTCCCCACCTGCCCCAGGTGTGGTGTGGCAGCTTCCAGGTGACGACAGGCCTCCAGGTCCCCAGTTCCGTGCGCTGCCTGCAGAAGCGGGGCAGTGCCACCAGCAGCTCCAACACCAGCCTCACCTAGGCCCCCGGCCACCCAGCGGGCAGGGTGTCTGTGGGCCGCCTGGCCCGGCCCTTTCAGCTGGGTGCCTTTCTCTCTGTTGCTGCTTGGAGCCTTAACTCCTGAGGGGTGCACCGCCAGGGCGTGGCCCAGGTGGCCCCTCCCACCTCACTTCCTAATAAAGGTCCAACACTGCGCAGGCGCGGGCTGCTTTCTGGGGCTGGGTGGTCCTGCCTGCTGCTTGGCCTTGGGGCCTCGCCGGCTTTCCTAGGTGACCCAGCAGCAGGCTTGGCTGAGCTGAGGTGTCGGGGGTAAGTGGTGCCAGCCGTGAGAACACGTCCCACCCCATCCAGAGCCAAGCCAAACACGTGGGCCTTGGTCACTCAAGTTTTAATCCTGGGAGAACAGATGGCGCGCTGAGCTGGGGCCAAAGCCCTCCTGTCCCAGGCGGCGGCTCACTGCTCCAGGGCCCGCCTCTTCTGCAGCCTTTCCTGCAGCTCGGCCGTCACGTCCCCCAGCCCTAGGGTGGTGGTCCTGAGGCTTCAGCTGGGCCCGGATCCCAGCCTGTGTCCACCCCAACCCATCAGGACCATCTACAGACGTCCAGGGCCCAAGGCAAGATCAAATGTGTCCCAAGGCATTAGGAATCGGAAGACCAGAGCACTGACCTGCAGGGCCCTCGGGGTCCTGTGTGACCCTCCAGGTCACGCCCTTTGGAAGCCCACCCTGCAGGCACCCACAGACCACTTACTTGTTGCAAGGAAGGCAGCCTGGGGTGAGCCACCCACCAACTTCCTGGCCGGCGGCCTGTTGCTGCCTTTGGGCACTGTAAAGAAGGCAGAAGTGGGACCCGGCTGCCCGCTGGCAGATGAGGGAGGAAGTGGGGAGGGATCCCTACCTGGCTTGGGCAATGTGGGTGGCTTTGGAGGCTTTGCTGGAGCCTTTGCTAACTTCTTGGGCTTTGGGACAACTGGACAACCAGAGGAAGACACTGTGTGGACAAATGCGCAGTGTCACAGGGGCCATTAGCCTGCCCCCACCCAACAGGACCCTGCCCCATGCACCATCCTGATTCGCACCATCCTGATTCACGTAGTCCGCAGCTGGGGCATCTGCAATGGGGGTCACGTAGTTGTCATCCTGGCTCGGTAGCGGGGGCAGGGGAGGTAGTGGGGGCAGTTTGTCCTGGCTGGATGCCACAGGAGGCAGTGACTTGGGGCCACCTGCAGGGGGTGCAGGACCTGGCAGAGAAACTCACTGTCAGGCACATGTGGTACAGGGATGCCTTAGGGTGGGTCTGTGTGCATGTCTGAATACGTATATATGTCCCTGGGCATCTGTGGTTTTTGTGAACCTGCATTTGTGTCCCTGGGTAGCAGACACACTGGATTTGTATAAGTTAAATATACGCCTAAGGCTTGTACGCAGGCGCCTGCTGCACCTGTGCGCGTGACCCCACACAGCTCTGGAGGCCCGCGCTGGCCCATGCCTTTTGCTGTTGTCATGATCTAGGACTGAGAGGGCTCTGCCCGTGTGTGTCCATGTGCTACCGGCTTCCAGGAGGTGTGTGCTGTGTGGTGTGGACACGTGGCTGGAACACGGGACACATGCATGTGTAGACTGTCGTGTCTACATAGGCACACGGGGGCCTCTGGTTGTGCGGGTGGACGCAGCTCACGGAGCCTGCACTGCGTGTGGACATGTGTGGGGACCCTGCAATGCCCGACCCACAGAGCTTTGCAGGTGTCCTGCCTCCTCCTGCCCCATAAACAGAACTGACTGCCACCCCTTCCCTGTCACTCACCC
>NW_025999863.1:2639646-2663902 GCF_001458135.2 Marmota marmota marmota
GGTGGGCCAGACCGACTGACTCCACCCCAAAGGGGGACCCGCCCCCAGTGCTGGCACCGCCCACCGAAGGGACCCGGCCGACCGACGCACCCCAGAAGGAGCCCTCTCTTGTGGCGGCCGCGAGCACACATTCTCCCTCCGTCTTCAACGTGGCCCCGACCCCACCCCGACGACGAAGCCCAAGGGAGATCCAGCGTCACGCTGGTCCCCTAGGTCCCGGCTCGGCCGCCCCTCCGAGCACGCCCCACGCCCACCCGCCCAGTGCAAGCCCCTGGGCCGTCCCGCGTACCCGTTGAGCGTTTGTCGCGTGGTGACTGACACGCCGTCCTTGCCGTCCCCGCTGGGCCGCAGCAGCAGGTTCCCGCACTCGGGGTAGCGCTCCAGGAGCAGCTGGGCCTCCAACCGGCTCACCTTCAGAAAGCACCTGGGGCGGGCCGCGCCACCTACTTGGCACCGCCGGGTCCCGCAGGAGCGGGTGGCCCGGAGGACCAAGCCCACCTCCCAGGTCCAGGCCCCGCCCCTGGGGTCCCACCCCCAGACCTAAGCCCAGGCCCCGCCCCGGACACCCAGACCCACCCCCAGACCGAGAGCCTGCCCCCAGAAGCTAAGCCCCGCCTTCCTCAGTAACCCCGCCCCTGAAGGCCCAGTTCTGCTTGGGCACGTGATCCACCCTGGAGGTCCTCTCCATCCCCTAGTCAGAAGGCCAGGTACACCTTTCAGGACTCACCTGGAGAACCTTCCCGCCCGGCAAACCCAGACCCTTCCCTGGAGGGCTCCCCAGGAACCTAGGACCGCGCTTGAAGGCCAGGCCCATCCTCAGGCCCCGCCCTCAGGGTCCAGACACGCCCGTTGGCCCACAAGGCCTGGCCACCCTGCAGGCCACCTGGAGACCCTCTAGGCACCGAGACCCAAGATCCCATCCCACCGAAACCCAGTATGAGTTCTTTTCCCCGCTCCAACCCTGATGCAGCCTGTACTCAACCAGGTCACCTGAGCCAGCTCAGGGACACCGTCAGCCACTCCCCCTTTTCGTCCCCATCCTGGAGTCCCTTAGGCCCTGGCACTCACGACGGCGTCTCCAGGGAGCGGCGCGCCTCCTCTTTGGCGAGGACCTCGGCCATCATATACAGGTGTCCTGGCAGCAGGGTTAGCTTGGATGGGATGCGGAGCTGAGGGGTGATCAGGGCCCAAGCCGTGAACCAGCATGTGTGCCCACATCCCCGACAGGCAAACTGAGGCCAGCTCGCAGAGCCAGGATAAGAACCCGGGTCTGAGGGCTCCAGAGCCTCAGGACACCGTAGGGGCAAAGAGGGCTTCCAGAGGATGAGAGGAGGCCCTGCAGAGGGGGATGCTGCTGGTGCTGGAGTCTGGGGTGTCACACTCCACAATCTACAGGGGCAGCAAGTCCCAAACTCAGTGGCCTGCCAGGGCCAGGCAGGAAGCAAATAAGTAAATGAGAAAAATCAGGAACGGGGGCTAAAATTTCTGGTTTTGAAACAATGGCAGCTAATTTTGAGTTTTAGCATTATGTTGGCCAAACAGATGTCTATGGGCTACCTGTGCCTGCAAGTGGCCAGTTGGTGACCAGTGTGCCACACTCCAGAGACTCCTTCCGACTGAGGGGTGGACAGGGAGAGGATCTCTAAGGCGGTCTGCTGGAGAATGGAGCAAGGGCAGGGCCGTACTCACCTCCACCACGGTCAGGATGAAGCCTTTCCACATCTCGCGAGACTCCAGGCTCTCCACCTAGGGAGGGAAAGCGAGCCCCGCGCTGACTGGACCCCGTGGGCTCGGTGGTGGAACCGGCCTGCGAATAACAGTCCCTGCTCCCAAGGGCTGTTTGAAGATGAAATGAGTTAGGCAGGCTAATGTACAATGATGTCTGGATATAAGTCCTCACGAATGTGGGGTGTATCACTGTTAGTGATTATACCAACCATTGAAAAACAGGAATCTAGCTGGGCGCCCGCTAGGGAGGCTGAGGCAGGAGGATCATGAGTTCAAAGCCAGCCTCAGCGACTTAGCAAGGTCCTAAGCAACTTAGTGAGACCCTGTCTCAAAATAAAGTGTAAAAAGGGCTGGGGATGTGGCTCAGTGATGGACCCCTGGGTCCAATCCCTGGTAGAAAACAAATACGAAAGTAAAAAGAAAACCATGAATCTAGGACTAGGGATGTGTGTGGGTGGCTCAGCAGTAGCACTTGCCTAGCATGTGTGAGGCCCTGGGTTCCATCCCCAGCACAAGGAAAGAAAAAAAGAAAGAGAGGGAAAGAGAGAGAGGGAGAGAAGGAGAAAGAGGAAAAGAAATGGAAGGAAGGGAAGACACATGAATCAGATTACACACACCTCCCTACGCTCAACTCCCCATGGCTCCCAAGCCCTGCAGCACACAAGCCCCACCCTGTCCCTTCCTGCCTTTCCTCCTCTCTCTTTCCCTCTCCTGACACAGGCCTTCGACGCACCAGACTCTGTCACTGTTCTGTCCTGCCTCGGGGTCTTGGCACAAGCTGTACCCTCTGCCCGTGAGCTCTTTCACAGATGTCTGAGGCTCAGAGAGGTTGAGTGACTTGCACAGCGTCACCAGCCCAGCGTAAGAGTCCACTTGACTCCATGTTTGTGTGTGTTAATGGGGCAGGGAAATAAGGAGGGACAAGCCCCTCCAAGTGGCCTACCTTGAACTTGATCTCCTGATCCCGGAGGACCAGGCTGAAGTGGATGCCAGGGTCACGTGAGCCTGCCCAGGGAGCTTCATCTGTGAGTTTCACAAAGGCTCTCAAGTCTAGCTTCTCCAGGGGCTGGGACATAGAAGAGGGGTCTGAGCACAGGTTGTGTCCCCTCAGGCCCTCTAGATAATGTGGCTGCTGTGGTGGCCTCGCCACGCATACCGTCTCCTGGTCCCGGGATCGAGGATGGACCAGTCATGAACCCCCACTTTCGCGCTTACCTGGAGGTCCCGATTGCTACTGTAGAAAGAGATGGTGAGGCCCTGGAGACCTGCCCAGAACTTCTTGTAACCCTGCGGACCAGAGGTGGAGGGGGAAGGAGGTGAGGTGGCAAAGCTGGGTGTCTGCAATACACTCCGTGTCTCGGGGCCTTGGCACTGGCTGTTCTCGGGGCCCGGCCACCGTCCCCAGAGCCCAAGCTCCCTCCAGCGCCTGCTGTCTGTCTGTCTGCTCACAGGCTGCCTCTCCAGGAGGCCCTTCACACCCAGGGCCCAGCTCCTAGGGCTTTGCTCTCCTCCGAGAAAGACAGAAAGGAATTGTGGGCTGGGTGTGGCTCAGTGGTAGAGCACCGGCCTGGGGCGAGCGGGGTTCCGGGCTCCATCTCCAGAGTCACAAGAGAAGAAGAAGAAGAAACTTAAAGAGCACCTGTCTGGTTTAGGAGGTGGGGGCTCAAGGAGTAAGGTGAACTGTGTTTGTGGTGTTCCTTCCACCAGCCAGCCCGCCACCCAGCGGCCACCCACCTGGCCATCTACCCACCATCACCCGTCCCTGCATCCACTCATCTGCCCAGCCGGCCAGCCGTTCACCCCTCACCTACCATCTGTCCATCTACCATCCACCCGTCCACCCAGCCATCCAGCCAGCAGCCCACTTGCCCATCAATTCTCCCTCCAGCTGCCCACAGACACGTACTCGGGGTTAACTACCATAGGGACCACGTGCACCAGGCACCATCAGGCCCGGAATGGACAGTACTTGGCTAACCTCGGGGTGGTGCTATGGATCCAGCCCAGCGTGACCTCAGCCATCTTGGGTCATAACCACCAAGATCACCCCAGCATAATCTGAGTCCATGTTTCCTGCAGTTTCCCGGCGGATTATAAATAGATAGCACAGTCACAGTGCTGTGTGGGACTTCACAACCGTACCCTGCTGCGCCTGGATGTGACGAGCTGGATAACCCAGGTACCGTCCAGTCAGGATGAAGCTGCTTCTGTCCTGACACAGTGATACGCCCCCCTCTCTCTGGCCAAATCACAGGGTTCTGTCAGAATGTCCCCCAGGAAGTTACACTGTGGGAAATGGGGTCTGCCTGCCTCTGTGCTTTGGTCCCGCGGCACCTCGGGGCCTGTCCTCACTAGGACTGGGCTCTTTTAAACCCATTTCATCCTGCTTCAACTCGGACGCTGTGGGACAAATCATCTTTCTCAGGGCCTCAGTTTCCCTGGGTATAAGTGGCAATGATAGCGGCTGCCACCTTGGGGTCTTGTGAGAACAGGTGGGTAGACAGATGTGGCGCCCAGGTGCCTGCCCGAGTCGGGTGCTCACCCACCCACATCCTGCCAGGTGGAACCAAGGCTCAGAGACTGAGGCCAAAGGCCAGGACTGAGGGGAGCGGAGCCGGGGCTCTCCCCTGCTGCTGCAGGGATCTGTTGGTTGGGGAAGGTTTGGGTGCCCAGGGCAGAAGGCAATGGAATTAGATGGGAACCCTGGTGGCCGAGGCAGGGGGGAGCAGGGGGTGCTGGGGGTCTACAGCAGAAAATGAATCTGGGCAGGGGAAGGGAAGGACAGTGCCCAAGGGAAACTGAGGGCTGGGCTTCACCGGGAGGAGCACACACCGCCCCCGGCCTTGGTCCTGTGGCCGGTGCCTGTCCCTGCTGAATGTGGCCCTCAGCATCTCGCCCTGCCCCCCAGGCCACCTGTCCAGGGCCTTGACCCCTGCAGCTAAAGTTCACAGGGCCAACTGAGGGCTGGGCACAGGAAGAGGCGTGGGAGTGAGAAGGCTCCGGTTTCTGGAGGAAGTCCCTGGATTTGTTTGTACCCAAGAGATGGAAAGAGGGATTGAGACCTGTACAGAGAGGAGGCAGAGATTGACAGGAGGGACAGAGGAGGTCAGGTTGGAGCCGGAGCCTGAGAAACGGAGACACAGGGGTAGCCAGGCCGAGGGCCAGAACCAGCCCCAGCCCCAGCAGGCCCAGATGTCCAGCCCCCACCGCCCCCACCCCGTGCCAGCAGGGAGACAGGCTCAGAGAGGTGGCACACCTGCCGGGGCCACCCAGCACTGCTGGCTCCCTGCCCACCTTACCTGGTCACAGGGTCCCTTTTTCTCTAGAAAGCTCTCGTAATAGTGTGAAGGCTGGATGCCCTTGGGCTTGGGGACCCGGGGTGGGCTTGGGGCTGAGGCCATGATGGCCCGGGTCTCCGCCCGCCTTTCCTTCCAGCCGGCGCCCCAGCCGGGCCAGGAAGCCGAGAAACAGGTTCCAGGGGAATTTCCTTTCGATTGTCAGCTTGTCACCTCCCTCCCCTGTCACCTCCCTCCCCTGCCAGTGCTGGGCGGGGGCTGGGACAGGGCAGGCCCAGGATCCCAGGGAAATGTCTCTCTGGGCTCTTTCCTGAGCCAGACTGAGTAGGGAGGCAGGTGGCGCCTGAGGGCTGAGGGGTGGCACAGCCACCTCACAGCACCCTGGTCCAGGCCCCTGGCCTGCTGGAACAAGCTCGCCTCTGGGGTCTCCAGGGGGACCACCCCAAACGTGCGTGCCAAATACGGAACCTGACAGCCTTCCTGCCGCGCCATCCCATCCCTTCCCACAGCCCTGTGCAGGCATCTAATTTCTGCCTTCTCTAGAGTTTCAGAGCCTCCCGTGCGTGGTCCCCTATTCTGTACCCACAAAGCCTACCGCGGGTCCCTCTGGATCAAGAGTTCTCAGGGGCTGTGCTCTGAACTCCTGCTCTCTCTGTTCCACTTTTGTGGACCTTTATCCTGGATACTTCAGGATGCTCTTATCTGAAAAGGCAGTTGATCAGCAACTTTAAACATCTTTTTTTTTTTTTTCCTGCTGCTGCTGAGAATGGAACCCAGAATGGAACCCATTTTATAGATCGCACAATCCAGGCAAGTGCTCTACCACTGAGGCACCCCAGCCTCCCATCCACGGTCGTCAGTTCCCATTGCCACATACCCTGGTGAATTCACAGGTTCTGAGGATTGGGATATGAACATCTTTAGGGGACTGAGTGGCTGGATTGAACCCAGGAGGCATTTTACTACAGAGTTACAACCCCAGCCCTTTTTTGTTTTTATTTATTTATTTTGAGACAGGGTCTCATGAAATTGCCTCAACCTACTGCCCCTGAGATACAGGTTAGGGGAATAGTATTCTGCCAACCACAGCCTGAAAAAATGATGGATGACGTGAATTGATTTTTGAATACTGAAGCAGCCTTATGTCCCTGGAACAAGCCTCACTAGGTCACAGCATGTAACTTGTATAATTCATTATATACATTCATTGAGCCCAGGGGTGTTGAACCACTGAACTGAGTCCCCAGCTCTTTTTATTTTTTGAGTCAGGGTCTCACTAAACTGATCAGGCTGGCCTTGAACTCCCAATCCTGCCTCAGCTTCCAGATGGCCAGGATGACAGGTGTGTGCCATGGAGCTTGGCTCATTTGATAGATCGCTGAATTTTATTTGCTAGTACTTCGTTAAGGATTTCTGTGTCTAGTCATGAGGGAGAAGGTCAGAAGGTCAGGAGCGTTTTGTTGGTTTTTGTGGTACTAGGGTTGGAACCCAGGGCTCACAGACATTAGGCAAGGGGTCTACTATTGATCTGTATCCCCAGCCATGGCAGAACTTTTCAGTTAAACCGCTAAAACCTGGAGTTTTAAAATCACGTATTGGGAGCTGAGGTTGTAGCTCAGTGGTAGAGCACTTGCCTAGCACGTGTGAGGCACTGAATTCAATCCTCAGCACCAAATAAATAAAACAAAGGTACTTTGTCCATCTACAACTAAAAATATATATATATTTTAAAAATCACATATTCAACTTTCTTAATACAGAGACAGGCTGCCTGGACGTTATACAGATAGCAAAAAGCCTTTGTACTCCACAGATCTCTTCCTCTGCTAAGCAACTGAACACAGTATCAACCATGTAAGATGTACACAGACGTGCCATATAAGTTGCCCATTAGGTCACAGTGGTTGGTTTCAGTTTTACTTGTCAAACGCAATAGGGAGCCATAGAAGGGTTTAGTTCAGGGGAGGGAGGTGGTAACACGTGCTTTTTGGCAAGGTCCCTCTGGGGGCTAGGTGGTGAGTATGCGGAGCTGGAGGGGTGCCCAAGGAAGAAATGACCGCGGTCCATGCAGGTGGGCTCTAGCAGCTGGAAGGCTGGTTCAAAATTTTGGAAGGCAAGAGGTGGAAGAGAAAGTGAGCAAGGATGTGGGGAAATAAGCTGAGGCCACCTTGGTCTCTTTTGAGTCTGGGGGGAGCTGGAGGGTCCAGTTACTGGCTGGTCAGTCAGCAGGAGTCCTGGGCTACAAAAATAATACATGCTGGTGATTCACACTTCTGCTGCTCTTGTTCCGTGTCACGTCCTGCTCCTCAGAGCGCTGCAGAGTCCCCAGCGTCCTCCCCGGCGCCCAGAACGTTCTGTCCTCTCTTCCGACGGCGGGAAAACCCACCGCATTTGAGGCCAGTCCACGGCGCCTCTCAACCCGGCGAAGTCCCATCCGGGATTTGAGGGAGTTCCAGCGCCGGGCCTGGGGGCGAAGGTCCCGGGGCAGAGGCCGGGGACTGAGCCGAGGACAAAGGCCGAAACTGCAGGGTCCGGCGCGGAACCAGCCCGCGCCGCCCCCTTTCCGCCCGCGCGCCAGAGCCGAGGTCCAGGTTTTATCCGCGAGCTGATTGGTTGGTTGAGAACCAGACCCTGCACCTGATTGGGTGCGTGAAACCGGGGGTGGGGCATCCTGGTGATTGGTCGATGTGCACCGTTGCCCATTGGCTGAGTCCGGCAGACTCGGCAGCGAAATATTGACTGGGGGCGGGGCACACCGGCTGCTGCCGATTGGCCGAAGGTGAGATATATAATTACTGGGCAGGCTCGCCTCCGTCCAATCCGGGAATCGGTGGGAGAAGGGGAGCCTTAACCCTTTGAAGGCTGGAGCCTGATTTGGGCGCTTTAGACTAACCCTTCGTCGAGGCTGCTTCGCCCCCGGCAGTCTGTTCGGCCCCTGGGCTTCCAAGCCCCTCCAGAGCGGTGATCCCGGGCCTCAGATTCCTTGCTCATTACAGTAAGGCTGAGCCCGAGGCCCCAATCTGCAACCCCTAGTCCCGGGCCTCAGAGGAGATCGGTACATTCAGGGTGGTATGACCTTAGTCCTGGGCCTCAGTTTGCTCCTCCAGGTCACCACCAGCGTACGGCCTCAGTTTCCCAAATGGTCTTAGAGGACTGAGATTCTGGCCTCCCCGCTGGTGGTCAGGCCTGAGGCCTCAGTTTCCACCTCAGCGCAGCAGTCTGAGCCGCTCCTGTGCCCTCAGCTCCAGGCTGCAACTGCTGAAGGGTGCGCTCCCAAAGGGTCGTTTCGATGGAACTGAGAAATTCAAGGGCCACCTGGGGATATTACAGAGCTGGGATCTTTCAGGAAACTGAGGCACCCTAAGGTTTCCCCTTCAAATCCCCCAATTCTTTTTTGGGGGGTACTGGGGATTGAACTACGGGGCACTCGACCACTGAGCCACATCCCCAATCCTATTTTGTATTTTATTTAGAGACAGGGTCTCACTGAGTTGCTTAGCACCTAGTTGTTGCTGAGGCTGGCTTTGAACACACGATCCTCCTGCCTCAGCCTCCTGAGCTGCTGGCATTACAGGCGTGTGCAACTGTGCCCCGTTTAAACCTCAATTCTTTTTTTTTTTTTTTTAAACTTTAGTATTTATTTATTTTTTAGTTCTCGGCGGACACAACATCTTTGTTTGTATGTGGTGCTGAGGATCGAACCCAGGCCGCACGCATGCCAGGCCAGTGCGCTACCGCTTGAGCCACATCCCCAGCCCCTAAACCTCAATTCTTGCCATCAAGATAGAAAGATTTTAGACAAGCCACTCAGAGTAATAGGATGAGTTTAGTAGAAGGGATGGGGAAGGGATTAAGGGAACACTCTCAAGGGAGAGTGGGTCTTCTCTGTTAGGAATACTTGACACAGGCAATGCCTTTTGAAACATATACCCCATCTTAGAACAAGATCTCCGACTCAGTCTGACATAAACCTAGACAGTATTCCATTATCATGCAAAGAAAAGGAACTCTAATCTGAGACTTGAATCCTGAAAACTGGTTTGACATGGAACAGTGACCACCTCAAAGAATAGAGGTGACACCACAAGGACCCTTACCCCCTAGCAATGGCCTCACCACAAAAATCCCTCCACTCCGTTATGCTTCTATAACTACCCCATGCTCAGTCTCCACTGAGTTGAATCCCAGTATCCTCTGGGCCTCCCTCTGCAGGTTTGTCCCTGTTAGAAATGACAAGATGCCATAAGAAATTAAGTGTGTGCTTGGAAGTGGGTCAGCTAAGGAAATGTGTTCTGCAGAAGGGTGCGCTCCCAAAGAGAAGCTGGGAGCGAGCACACCTGAGCAGGCAGTCCACCAACATTCATCCCCAAGGAAGGACCGCCCCTTGCTCCTGATGGGAAGAGCTTGGCGGTACAATCTATGTGATTAGCTAATTTAAAATTGGGGTGAGCAAAAGGGAAGAGCTACAATTATGATTGGACATTTGTTAGGGAATTTAAAAATGGTGCCACTCTGGTCACATGACTTCCTAATTTCAAGATGGCTCTATTTTAATCACATGACTCCACCCTTTCAAGATGGCTTCCTTCTGACCACCTGGTTCCCTAACTTAAGATGGCTCCTATATACTGTGAAACTTGAGTTACAGTAACCATGTTAATTTCCAACCTTGACAGAGAGAAAACATAAATCTTACATCCTCAATAAACCCGTGTTACTGTTGAGCTGCCTCTCTGTAGTGTACCCCCTTCTCCACAGAAATCTTAATTAAGCTTCTCCAGAGACCCCACCATAATTTGTTCTCAGACTCTCAGCAAAACTTCTGCAAAAGAATTTTCAGGCCGGGGAAGCGCCTGCAGAAACACAGTGTGATAAGAAAAACTAACCCAAGGCCTTCATAGAGGGGCTTGCATCTCAAAGGACGATAGTCAGCTGGTGGGAAGAAAGGGGAGGGGGACTCTCTTTTTCCCAGACACCAGTTTTCACAGAAAATGTCCTTGGCCTGAATTGGGTGCCCAGAGCAGTGAAAAGGCTGCTTTTGTGTGAACTTCTATAGATTGTGAGCCTCTGAGCCCCTCCCCTTACACACTGGTGTAAAGTCCTAGACTTTCTGCACTTGGGGCTCAGAGGGGTGATTTGATCCCGCCCCCCTCCGCCTTTGAACCTGGCTGCAGCCAAAAAACCTGCTTCCTGCTCTTCTGCGGGGCCAGCCTCCTCTGTCTGTCCTACTTCTTCTGCTTCCTATTTCCTCCACTTGCCTCTTTCCTTACACTCAGAGGCCAGAGAGATGGTGCTCCTCTCCTGCCCCTGGGTTTTATCGGGAGCCCAATGAAACCAGAGTTTTGAGAGGAGACTAGATTCCATGCTTCACCAATTTCTTCTGGGTTCTTCACAAATTTTGAAGAATAAAATATATGGACCATCACAGAAGGGAAGAGTAAGGGAGCAGGATATGTTTAAGCAGGAAGAGACGGAACTCCCTCCATGCCCAAGGGGGCCGCTAGCAGAAAAGCTGTTTTGGTGTGCCGGCTGGGTGTGGGGTCCCTAGGTCCCTCAGCCAAAGTGATTCCGTCTTGAAAATCAGCACCAGCTCTCCCAGGCCCACCTTGAAAAAGTCCCAGACTACCCAAAAATGTCAGGTAACAATCACAGGGCCAGCGGGTTATTTCTTAGTGACTCCATTGAACTTGACTATATAGTTAAGCAGTCGCTGTCATCGTCCTCCCAGGCTGCTCACCTTGCACAAGGGCAGCCTGGCAGACATTCTCTGACAATAACCCTTTGCATCTCTCCTGGGCCAGCTACCCAGTGAGGGAGGGGCAGGCTACCCTAAGGGGAGGGCATGTTTACAGAGGAGAGTGGGGTCACAGCAGAACTGGCACCTCTCGGGGCCTTTCTTGTGCCTTACCCTGGGGCCTTACATTTCAAAGGGGAGGAGTTAGAGTCCTGGAGGTCATTATGAACGATCCACAAGGAGGGGTCTAGGGTGTTAATCGGGTTTCCTGAAGAAAGGCTGACGGAGAGACGAGGGGACCTCTCTCTTTGCCAGCACTGATTCTCAGGACAGCGTTCTTACAGTTTATTTACATCACAACATGGTTTTGAAATTTGGCTACTAGAGATGAAGATCACATGGTCTGGAAATGGTGGTTTTCTTAATTAAGGCTGGGGGAGGTTTTAACACACTGTTATGGCCAGACTGCAATCAATCACCGAGTTGATTTAAAGCAGGAGATGAAAACATCTTTTTTCACCAGCTGGTGGCCCGAGGGGCAGGCTGCAGGTCCTCCTTTCGACCCTGTCAAACAGCGTCTGAGTACACATTTATAATCCAAAACCACATTGGTCATAAGGGGCTGTTGCTATGATTCAAAACCATAAACAAATGACATGAGATCCCAAATCCTAAGCAGAAGGGGGAGTGGGTCAAAAGACCTCTTTGAGTACAAGTTGAAGGATGGTCACTGACGTCTAGACAATCAGTCTCTGACAGGGACATTGTCCAAGAAAAGTGGGAACCAAAGAGAAAACAATTTTGCGTCGTATGAGAATTGCCACTTTGTGTTGCCGAACATGCTGAGCTAGGCGACTCTTGGCGGGCGCAGGGGCAGGGTGTTCCCGTGGGAGAAGCATTCTACATGACGTCCAGTCTCAGGGCAAAATGGAGTCTGTTTGGTCGCTGCCCATACAGCCTGGCCCATGACAATACCAACCGCCTTCTTCCAGGGGCTTGCCCGCCGGGTAGGGCTCCCTGTGGCTTCCAGTCCTCCTGCTCCCTCCTTCCCTGTCTGCCCGTTCAGGGGCCAGTTGCGGCCTGACAGGAGGGAGGGCAGAGGAGCTCTAGTTGGTCAACCACTAAAGGTGATTATTGGATATGGAAAATGAGAAACCCCAACATAGTGTGGCCTGGGGAGAGGAGGAGGTAGAGGACAAGACATTGATCTCTTCCCAGTGACAAGACAGGCCCCAGGGAGAAGGTGTCCATCAAACCTAGAATGAGAGTCTCTGGGAAGAGACTTAAGCTTTGATCTCTCCCAAAATAAATCCTTTCTGGATGCTGGCCTCGCACTCGGACCCTCCACCTTGCCCAATAAAAATAGCAACAGGGCTGGGCCGCAGCTCTGGGCGCCTGCCTGGCATGCACAAGGCACTGGGTTCAATGCTCAGCGCCGCATATAAATAAAAATAAAATAAAGGCATTTGTCCATCCACAACTACAAAAAAAATCAAACAACAACAACAACACAAATCTGAGTGCTCAGACTACACTGTCCAATCAAGCCACCTTCTCAGTTACAGCTTCTCAGTGTGTCCTGTAAAGGCACCGGCTCCTCCTGTGGCCAGTGGCTCATTTTCCACCAGGAAAGTGGGTCCATCAGAGGCGTGATTGTGGGCGGTGACTGCTGGGGTTGAGGGGAGGATGAGGATGGTGGGTGGCCACGGCTGACCTCTGCTCCGGCTCCTTCCAGCCCTTGGGCACCTACACTGGGAGAAAGGAGCGGATGATTCAAGGGAGTCCTGGGGTCTATAAAGGTCAAGACGCAGCCCGGCCTGCCTCCCTTTAGATTAGAGAGTGTCCGTTTGAGCACTCAGGATTCTGTGTTGTTGTTTTCATTTTTATTTTTGCAGTTATAGATGGCCTGACCTTCGCCCCTCGTTCCAGTTTGCTGAGGAATGGGACGTGTCCTGTCCATCTGGGACACTGGTCCACTTTGGGCTTGGAATACAGTCCTGGCTGTTGGGCCCCCGCAGCTTACTTTTTTAATGGCCGGGTTTCTTCCTCTTCCTCTCTCCCTGCGCCCCCTGATCTCAGGGATTGCCCCCGCGCTGGGCAGCGGTGTCTGTCTTGAGCACCCCCCACCACCGGATCCTTCGAGTCAGCTCTTTAAAAGCCCCTTGTTCCTGCTGATGGGCAGAGTCACAGCCTCTGGGACGGGGAAGGGGACAGCTGAGGCTGGACACCCGAGGAATTTTCAGGAAGCAGGTTTATTGACTGCAGGGTTCAGAGGTGGCTGTCGCCTAAGAATTCTTCCCCTGAACAAAGATTTTGGAAATTCTTTGAACTTTATACCCAGTGTTGGGTGTGGGGTTGGAGATTTACAGAAAAACGTTTGTTTTTTTTTCCATTCTTTGAGTTCTCAGGAAGTGCTTTTGTAAAGGCAGACAGGGGTCTTTATGTCAGGGTAGCTGCACAGATGTCCACGAGAGACGCAGCCGTGAGTCAAGCAAAGGTTCATGGACAGAGTGTCTGCGGCCTGCCTTCTGCGAGGGGCTCCAGCCAGAGCTGCAGGAGGAGAGATTCTGCCGTCTTTCCACAAGGATCAAGAGCAGCCCGAGTTGGCCTGAGTCGACCTTGGGCGCAGGTGGTTGGTGATAGCAGATTTCTGTATCCAGGGACCTGGATGGGGTACAGGGACAGGGTGTCTTAAGTCTCTTTTTCTTGGCAGTTCATCGATTTTGGTTTGGGGTTAAGACGGAGTCCCAGAATTAAAATGGAGTTTCTACTGTTCAGGGGCCTAACAGTGGCCTTTTGTACCACAGGCTTGCAGACGGTCACCCCTCTGTGTGCAAACCTGGCTTTTGCAAGAAAAAGGAAAAGACCAACCACAGGATCCTCGGGGACGTCCCGCGGACCTGGCGGGGGCAGCTTCCGGAAGGCAGGGTCTTTTGGGCGGGGCACCTGGTCTGCTTCATCAGGGGTTTCTCCTGTGCTGGGGGGTGGGGGTGGGGGGGCAATAAGACTTCTTCCTTTTTCTCAAAACCCTGTCCTTGGGGACTGGATTGGCACTGGGGACAAGGACTAAGCTTTTGGCCACCCTCAGGCAAGTAGGGGCTGCAGGCAGATCATTTTTTGGCAAAAAAACATTGTGGGGGTCAGCACAGGGGCCCAGCTTATAGAATTACTCTCTTAACCTGTGTCCCACCACCCTCATCCCCGTCCCCAGGCAGTGATCCCGGGGACCTGCTGAGGCCTTGCTTCCCCGAATGTGAAGCACAACAGAGGAGCACCCGAGGCCCCCACAGAGAGGGAGGTCACAGGCTTTATTAAAGGACAGCAGGACAGTCCCCCCCCAGGAAAAAGGGGACCCGAAAGGCAGGGAATGGGGTCCCTTTTTCTATCTAAGGTCTTCCCCTGTCCTCCTCCGTTCCCGTCCTTCATCTTGCTGATTCCTCTGTCTCCTCCTGTGATGGGGGACGCAGGTGGTTTGGCCAAAGGTGGACGACGGGTGGACCCGGGGGGGGGAGTGACGGGGCAGGAAGGGCCCAGGGTGGTTTGGCCAGCGCCTCCCTCTCTGCTGGGAGCTGCTCTAGGATGGGCCGGGGCCTTGGGGACACACACTTCAGTCTCCCGGGTGTAGTTCCGATTTCCCGACTCCGATCGGCCTCCCTTCTCTCCCAGACTCGACCTCAGACCGGAGTCGCCCAGCTACGCCGACCGCCTGCCTTTAAGTCTGGCTTCCCAAGCAGCCTGCTCCCTGTCCCTTGTTCTCTCACATCTTCTCACTGACCTCAAGACTCAGGTGCCTCATTTGAGCCAGGATGTGTCTGTGGGAACCCGGGCGGGACAGCAGAAGGACACCGGGAGGCGGCTGGGGCTGCAGTGGCTACCTGGGGCCTGACCTGCAGGAGTGGACTCCCTCCGACCCCCTCCCTGGTCTCTGGAGGGCTCCAGGCGCAGCCACCCACCCCTGTCACGGGCAAAGACGGTCATACTGGATGTGGCACCAGGAGATACAGTGACTGCCCGCGCCCCTCAGAACAGAAGGGGGAAAAACATTTTTTTAAATGTGCCGAGAGCCAATGAAAGACCTAGACCCCAGCTCGGCTGGCCCCTGTCACACTTGCATGCGAATAAAACCAGCCCCTTGTTTGTTGTGGGAGCAGCCTGATGTCCGGGAGAGCTGCAGCCCCAGCCTGGTCCTGTCTGGGCACCTGGGCTCACTCCCGCCTTCCTGCCCCCTCAGAAAACTTCCTGCCTCTGGTTTCATCGTTTGGTGGCTCCACCCAGACAGAGTGACCCCTGCCAGAGACGCCAGCTGCCTCTCTTGGTTCCTCCTGGGTCACTGCAACAGGTAGCCTGGGCCCCTCTGCCTGGTGACCAAGCCCCTTTCCTCCCCACCCCCTGCGTCCTGCTGTCCCCGGCCCCTCCCTCCCCCTGAGGGCTGCATGGCCGCTGCCTGGGCTTGACACCATTCTGCAGTTAGATCCCTTCTGTGGGGGGCAGAGGTCCTCCCATGCAGCTCTCCCTCTGGGTAGGAGGACGCACTGAAGTTAAACAGCTTAGAGCTTTGCACTTCAGAGGGTTTAAGGGTCTGTGTTTCCAAACCAGGCAAAATAAAAAAGGGTTGGAAAATTTTTGGAAAATCCCAGGATAAGTTAATGATGGTCCTGGAGCAACAGATAAAAAGACTAGAGCTGGGTGTGGTGGCCACGCCTGTCATCCCAGCAATCCTGGAGGCTGAGGCAGGAGGATCGCAAGTTGGAGGCCAGCCTCAGTGACTTAGTGAGACCCTGTCTTAAAATAAAAAATAAGTAAGTAAAAATGCTTGGGTGTCGCTCAGTGGTTTTAGGTAAAACACAGATCAAGGTAAATGAAGAGGAGAACACGGCTGGTCAACAGCAGCTCAGGAGTATTTGGGGACAAACCTCTGGAGGCGGAGCCAGTGGAGACTGGAGCCGACCCCCGGTTATACCCAGGGCAGCAAGGGGAAGGGGAGTTTCTGCCTTGTGGCCTTTGCTAGGGGGTCGTCACCTCCGTTCTTTGAGGTGGCCGTCCCATGTTGGACAGGATGCTTCTCAAGAGTTCAGCTCCCTGTAACAATTCTGGTCCTTGGGCAGTGACAGGCATTGTCTGGGGTTTTGGTCAGGCTGACCGCCCTTCTGGGTCAGAGTGACTCTTGTTCTAAGATGGAGGACGTACTTCAAAATGGCCCTGCCTATGTTCTCCCTAATGGTGGAAAAGGAAAGAGAAAAAAAAAGAATAAACCCAAAGACTAGCGACCTCTAAGGCAAGGGAGGTGGTCAGTGGACACGTATCACCTGCCCAGATAGTGGTGGACACAGGCGGGGAGTGACACTCCCGAGAAGGACCTGAACGGGATTACAGCGGTGGGGGCCACGGGGAGTGGACAGACCTACGTACCCGAGGCAGGAGAGGGGCACCCTTAAACCTGTAGATTATGACAGAGTCCCAGAGACCCAGGAAGGGCCACGTCCAGCGTATTCCTAACGGGGATGGCAGGAGCTATCAGACGGGAGACCAGGGCAGCTCCTGGCTCCGACGGGAGCCCCCGAGAGTACGGGCAGTGAGCCTGGGCATGAGGAGAGAACTGCAGAACCTACAACAGGGACATCAGCCTCCGACGGCCACTGGTTGATGAGGCCTTTGGAGATTAATAATCGAGACAGACTGGGCAAGGGGGGCGTCTGTCATCCCAGTGGCTCAGGTGGCTGAGGCAGGAGCGTCACAAGTTTGAGGCCAGCCGCAGCAATTTAGTGAGGCCCTAAGCAACTTAGTGAGACCCTGTCTCAAAATAATAACAAGGACTGGGGATGTGGCTCAGTGGTTAGGTACCTCTGGGTTCAGTCCCTGCTACCAAATAAATAAAATCAGAGACGGGGCAGAGGAGCTGGGGTGGGCCAACAGTTATCTAAAACCCCAGCTTTTGGTTGTCCTCATCCAGCCCCTTTAAGGTGACCCAGCAAAGAGCCCTCCTAGGAGCTCCGAGATCTCTGGCTGGCAGCCCCTGGGGCCCAGTCAGTGTGCTCTCAGCCACCAAGAAGGCTGTGGCTGCAGGAGTGCCCTGATGGTTCCCTCCCAAGGGTGACCAAGTGGCATCCCCAGCCTGAGCCCTCCTGGCGCCACTGGAAGCTGACTCCATCTTGCAGTCACAGGGCTGAGCCCCATGCGGCCCCAGGATCCCGGTCAGCCTCACACTGGAGGAGGCTGCTCGGTCAAACTCCTTGTCCACACTGGGGTGGCCCCGCGCTGCCCCAGCTCACCCTAGGGAGCAGACAGCGAGCCCGCGGTGACACGCTGGGTTTCCCTCTTGCTCTGAGTCGGTTCCCAAACCATCTCCTGTTCCTTTCTCTGTGTCCCAAAGTGTCCTGTCCCTCTGTAACGGAGGGACCTACAGACCTGAGCAGGAGCAGGCCTGTCATCCCCCAGAAGCCAGATTCAGAGAGTGGAGCCTTCATTTGCTGGCCCTTGAAATAGAGAGAAAGCCCCTCCTCCTAATCCCTGGGGAGGACTTGATTTGTAAGATCCAGTTTGGGAGGCTGACCCCAGGGCATGCCCTTCACACCTTCCCAGTTCAGACTAAATTAAACTTTGCTTGGGTTTTTTTTTTTTTTTTTTTGGTTCCGTGAATTGAATCCAGGGGTGCAGCACCTCTGAGTCCCATCCTCCCTTTTATTTTTTATCTTGAGACAGGGTCTTGCTAAAACTGGCCTGGAATCTGCAACCCTCCTGCCTCAGCCTCCTGAGTTGCTGGGATGACAGGTGTGGTCACCACCTGCATTTGTCAGGTGCCCTGGGAAAAGACAATGACCTGTGAAGCCAGGAGCCCTTTGGAAATTGCAGCCCCGATTCCAGGATCTCAGGCCCACATTGCTACGGGGGGAAGGGGGTGTTAACAGCTAAAAGTTCCCCAATAAAGTCTAAGGACCTGGGGCTGGGGCTGTAGCTCAGTTGGTAGGGTGATTGCCTGTCATGCACCAGGCCCTGGGTTCAAAAGTATAAGGCCCTCACCTGAACCTTTCCAAGGCCATGCAGCTTCCTGAACAGGTAGGGGGCAGTGAGTCAGTGCGAGGGGCCCCGTGGGACAGATCCCTTGAAGCCAGCATGGCCACGAGACTGCTCAGATTTGGCCAGAACCCAAGGTCCTTGGAGGAGTCTACGTGACAAGGTATGCTGCAGATCCCGATCCTGGGCCCCCTGCTCTGGTCAAGCTCTAAACATGTCCACATGGGGCCAGGTGTGGTGGTGCCTGCCTGTGATCCCAGACTCTAGAGGCTGAGGCAAGTTGAAGGCCAGCCTCCGCAACTTAGCAAGATCCCAAAGGGCTGGGGTTGTGCCTCAGTGGTCGTGGCTCAGTGCTAGAGCACCCCTGGGCTCAGTTCTCAGTACCAGCAGGGAAAAACGTGGAATAAATCAGGCTACTGTGTTAGTGAGGCAGGATGGCCATCTGTGGCCACAGATGGACGACAGGTTGGGACTCCTGAGGCTGACCAAGGAAGACCGTAGACATTCACACCAGGCCACCCATTAAGGAAAGGACACACCCGGGGGGCCGGAAAGAGACTTCCTAAGACTGTTGAACAGCTTGTTCAAAGCTGGCAGATTTGCATACAAAATGACTCTAAGAATCCCCAGCTGTCCCCAAGTTTTAAAGCCTGTCCATCACCTGGCACCTGTTCAGGGGAAGTTGGCAATTGCCCTTTACCCAAATTCCCCTTGAAAGCCAGACACTTCACAGGGCGCGAGAAGCTTCCTAAAAGTACAGAAATGCCTCTGAAGATTTGTTCCTGGTTTAGGGCTCCCCAAGCCCTTCCAAAGGGGCATTTCCCAAAAGATCCCCTTGGCCTCAATGGAAGGAGCCTACCCGGGGTCGCTAGGCACCCTCCCCGCAGGGCCCGGGCATCTCCAGGTGGGCATCCGCTGAGAATTCAACCTGGGCCCTACAGTCCGCACAGGGGAGCAGACAGGCCACTGAATGCGCCTGAGCGGATCCTCCCGGACACACGCCCCCTCCAGCCATCTACCCACGACCAACAGGGGTCTTGGCGCTGCCTGTTGCCCTACCTGGCCGCCCGTCGGACTGCGCGCGCTCGCTGCCCTGGGGCCCTCAGTTGGAGCGTGGCTGGGAAGGGGCGCGGACCGTTGTGCTCCTCTGGGACACCCAGGACTCGACCTTGGCACACGCCTGCCTGGGCTGCACTTCCAAGTCCTCCTGAAAATGCATCCTGGCGCGCCTGGAGCTCAGAGGCGCTGGGCCAGAGAGCCGCCACCCGACTGGCAGTGCCAGGGACCCGACATGCTTCCCATGAGGCCACCCTCGGAACCTTGCGACTGCCCTGCAGGACTTGGCCCCATTTGCGGGAAACATCTTTGCGTTGCAGTCTTCAGCAGACCCCCTGCAGACATGATCCAGACAACCAACTCTCCCTGGAGGATTTCCTGGCAGAACACGGGGGTGTTTGTGTCCTCATTAACACAACCTGCTGCACCTGTGTGAACAGTCGGGGAGCTGGAATCGCACACCCAGGAGCTGTAGGAGCAGGTCACCCGGCTGCGCAGGGGCTACCAGGACCCAGACCCAGGCGCCAGCTGGGCGCTGGGAAAGCTTGGGTGCCGCCGTCCTCCGTCTCCTGGTTAGCCTTTTGCCGTTCCTTGTTTTCGGCCTATTCCTGTTTCCATCGGTGGTTAAGGTTGTGGATTGGACAATCCAGGAGTTTCAAAAAGAATCAATGGTTGCCCAGAAATACAAGCCCCTCCCAGACTAGGAGCCTGTGCTGTCCACCCTGTCCCCTGTAGATGAGGCGCAAGACATCTTTGTAACCTCCATGGATACACGGAATCAACGTCCCCATATCAGCAGAAATGTTATGATCTAAGCTTAGTCAATATAGATGAAAGGTTATGAAGTATTAATAAGTAGGACAATGGCATTATGTGATAAGTGTTATGGAATAAATAATGTTAAGCTACTCTGTTTGAGTTAGAAGAAGATAATCACGTAACTGTAAGACATAAGATCTAAGTTGTTAGAAATAAGATGTGGAACAGTGGAAGGTGGTAAGTAAGAGCCCAGAGGTTCAAATAGTCCCAGGTGAGTGTAGGTTAGTGGGACAGTAGTTGAGTACGAGGTCTAGCTCTAGACAGGTATAAGTAAATATAGCCACATAGTGACTCCATTTTTATGATTCCTGTGAGAAACTGTTATGTAAGCTCTTCTAAGATGCTAAAAAAAATAATTGTTTTTCTGTACTTTATACTCCCACAAATGTACTCAAACCTAGGATGGAGCCACAGATGTGCTCGAACCCAGGATGGGGTTGTCTGATTTTGCTCTGCTAACTGCTTTCTCAGCCCTTGTACCCTGATTGTTAGCAACTCGCAGATTCCATAGGATGTGATTTCCTTCCTTAAATACGCTAGCCACTGACAGATGGGGCTGTTCTCCCACAGGGTCTCTTGGTCCCTGTGACAAACAGTCCCTGGCCAGGTAATAAAAACTCTCTAATTTGTTTTCAAATTTGGATTTAAGAGTGTTTTCTGAGCTGTCCCCCCGTAACAGGAAGAAGTTACAAGAAGAGGCCTTCGCCCCAAACCCAATGACCCTTAAATGGGATGTTGCTCAATGGGAGCTCTGCTTCCAGAACCCTCCAGCCCTCAAAACTGAAGGGCCTGCCCAGGAGACCACATTTGGAACTGTGCCGAAAGCCAGTGAAAATCCTCGCCTCTAGCTCCCCTGAAACCGTCACTCGTGAACAAGACCGTGCCGACCTGACAGGGCCTGTTGTTTTGTTGTTCTGAGGATTGAACTCAGGGGCGCTCTACACCCCCAGCCCATTTTTATCACACTGGGTTGCCCAGGCTGGGCTGGGACTTGCCATCCTCCTGCCTCCGCTTCCTGGTGGCTGGGATGACAGGCATGTGCCACCACCTGACCAGCCTGACACACTTAAACAGAAGCCCCAATAAAGTCTGGCGGGGGTTCATCCTGACTGGAGTCCCTTTGTTTCTAGCAGCAGAGGCCAAAGTCCCCCTGCCTCATTAGCCCTAGGCCTGGAAGTGGGTGGGCCCTGGTGGCAGTCCAGTTGGTGGTGGCCCTGGGTGGAACCACTGGGCCCCTAAAGAGGAGGGCCTGGGGCTCGACTTCCTCCACTAGGTCACCACCAGCCTCCGGCCTCTCTCCTGAATGCTCCTGCCCTGGATTCCCGCTCCCATGCAGGGCAGGCCCAAGCCTCCATTTTCCTGCTAATTCCAATGGGCTTGAGACAGCCCTGCTGATGGAAAACAGCACCCCAAAGTTAAAGGAACCAGATCTTGGTGGGGGTCGGGGAGACACAGGCAAGCTGCCCTCCATCTCCTGGGGTGAGCAGGGGTGCTGATCCCAGAGATTTCAAGATGGGAAACGTAGTAAAAGCTTAGCACAAACGAGAAAAAGCAAGGATGGGCATGGGTCTGCTCTCGCTCCTCTTTCTCATGGTTATTGGAATTTTCTTTGGGGAGGTGTTAGAGGGTCTTACCCAAGAATCACCCCTCAACTCTGATAAAACACTATGTGTGTGTGTGTGTGTGTGTGCGCGCGTGTGCGAGTGTGCCTGTGTGTGTGTGTGCCTGGTACCATGGATGAACCCAGGGGTGCTTAACCACTGGGCTGCCCTGCTAGCCCTTTTTATTTTTGAGTCAGGGTCAGGCTAAGTTGCTTTAGTGTCTTGCTAAGTCTCCCAGGCCTTGAACTTGGGGTCCTCCTGCCTCGGTCTCCGAGTTGCTGGGATGACAGGCGGGTGTGTGCCCTGTGCCTGCAGCTGCTTTGGATCCCTAAACCTGTACTGCGCCTGCCATGACCCACGGGTGGGGAGAAGAGCTGCGGTTCTGATGATGACACTGTAACACTGTGCTGATGAGCAAAGGGCATGGTGGGTGGGCTCCGAGTTGTCCTGTCTTCCCAGGGACTTGGTCCTGGGTCTGTCTCAGGCCGCAGGGCCGTTGGTCGGCTTTGTGCAGGGTCTTGCTTAAGATGTTTCACCACCAGGACCTTCTGAGTGTGCGTACCCTTGCCATTTGGTTCTTAGCCTGGTTTCCCATCTTCCTCCTGTTGCACAAGGAACAGTGTGCCCGGCTGAGGCCAGGCAGGGCCTGAAGTGAGTATCCTGTCACGCCGGAGGCACCACGGAGGCAGGCCTGTCAATTAACTGATTTTATTCTTTTCTTAAAGCCCTGCCCCGCACTGCTCACATCTCACTGCTACCTAAGAACACCAGAAAACTAGGAGTTAAGAGTGCACCGGAAGGGCTGGGGCTGGGGCTCAGCGGTAGAGCACTTGCCTCTGCTGTGTGAGGCACTGGGGTGGATCCTCAGCCCCACATAAAATAAATAAAATGAAGGTATTGTATCCATCTACAACTTTAAAAATATACATTTTAGGAAGGAGGGGAAAGGAAGGACAGCAGAATAAAATAGACATTATTATTGCTGTGTGTATATACGTGACTGCATGACCAATGTGATTCTTCAAACTGAACCCTCAGAAAAATGAGAAATTATATCCCATCTGATTCAAATGTATGATATGTCAAGATCATCGTACTGTCATGTGCAACTAATTAAAACAAATAAAAAATTTATATAAAATGAAAAATAGAGATAATCTTTGNATATATATATTAAAAATGCACCAGAAGCCAGGTGCAGTGGTGCATACCTGTAATCCCAGAGGCTCAGAGTCTGAGGCAGGAGGATCATGAGTTCAAACCCAGGCTCTGCAACTTAGCAAGGCCCTAAGCAACTTAGTGAGACCCTGTCTCTAAATAAAATATAAAAAGGGCTGGGATGTGGCTGGGATGTGGCACAGTGGTTAAGGGTCCTTGGCTTCAATCCCAGGTACCCAAAACAACAAACAAATAATACACACAAAAATAAATGTCCGGAGCCAGGCACAGTGACAACTACCTGTAAATTCATTTACTTGAGAGGGGGAGGCAGGACAAATACAAGTTCCAGGCCAGCTTTAGCAACTTAGAGTGGACCATCCTTCAAGGCTACGGACTTAAGATGACCGCCTTCAGTTGGCAGGTTGCAGTCAGCCCAGCCTGACTGGGCAGCAGACTGGCTGAGGTAGGAACTTGGGCAGACCGACAGAAAGCGTTGGCCCCAGGAGGGTCAGACGCCTCTGTAACAAAGCAGGATGACCACAGACAGGCCAGCTCAAAAACCAGGTGCACTGAAACATCTGTGACCCAGTGCCCTTTCCAAACCAGGACAAATGGTAACACTGTACCTGACTGGCGGGAGTCACATGGACCCCAGGTGCCCGGTGTTACTGGACTCCAAGACCCACTGCTTTGAACATCTCTAGCCTGGGGTTTTCAAGGCACCTTCTCCCCTCTAACCTTATCATATAAACACCTGGACAGCACACGCCCCTGGCCACCCCTGGCCACCGCCTTGGCACCCCTCCACTGCAGAGCTCTCCTTTCTTTCTGTCATTTTAATAAATCTTGTTACTTTGCTTTCCTGTCTGTGGAACGCATTCTCCAAATTCAGGAGACAAAGAACCCATCGCCTCCACTCTCCAGGTGCTGACCGGCAAAGCAACCTTCCATTTACTTTATTAGCATACTAAAAATCACGCCCCAAGGTGGAAACCTAAGATGCCAAGGAGATGTGAGCCCACAGAGGAGGTGCAGAACGCTAAGACCCCCCCACACACGCCATGCGGGGCGCCCGCGTGTCATCCTGGCAACTCGGGAGGCTGAGGCAGAAGGATCAAGGCCGGCCTCAGCAAATTAATCTTCTTCAAAATAAAATAAAAACAGGGCCAGTGGTGGAGCTCGGTGGAGGTCGCCTCTGGGTTCAGTGTCAAGTACTGCGGTGGAGCGCGGCGACAAAGGCTACAGCGCAAGTCCCAGTTCACACCTCGTTTGCCCGTTCGCGCTCCCCGACTCTCTCTCCTTTCTACAGGCTCCAGCTCAAAAGTTCCCCTCGGTGGCATCAGGCTGTGGCACTCCTGCACCCACAGGCTGCAACTCAGCACGTGGTGGCCTCGGGTGGGGCCACTAGTTTCCGAAGACAGAGGCCCCGGGCCTCAGTCTCCTCCTCTTGGTCCCCACCGCGCTCCCGCCTCAGTTTCCCCGCTCATCCCAGCAGGCTGCGCCACTCCTGAGCCCAGATGCAACTAGTAGGTGGTGGCCTTGGGCGGAGTCACGACCCCACTGAAAGACGAGGTCCGGGACCTCGATTTCCTCCTCCAGGCCGCCCTCCCGCTGGTTTCCGTCAGGGTCCGGGAGGCGGGAGTCCCGGGACTCCGGGGCGGAGCCAGGCGACGCGGGCTGGCGGGCGGAGCCGAATGACGCCGGAGGGGCGGAGCCGAATGACGCCGGAGGGGCGGAGACGAATGACGCCGGAGGGGCGGAGACGAATGACGCCGGAGGGGCGGGGCCGGACGACGCGGGGCGGGGCCGGGTGACGGGAGGGGCGGGGCGCCGGGCGGCCGCAGCTATGG
>NW_025999863.1:2664655-2746588 GCF_001458135.2 Marmota marmota marmota
CAGGGGCCGGGCCGGGGCTCTGCGGCGCGCTTGGGGGGCACGCTCACCAGGCGCGCGGTCACACTGCGGGTGCTGCTCAAAGACGCCTTGCTGGAGCCTGGCGCCGGGGTACTGTCCATCTACTACCTGGTGAGCGTCCTCTGACCCTCATCCCAGCTCCGACAAGAAGGGAACCCAAGGCCCAGAGCGCCCTGCCGCAGGACGAGACCCCGATGTGGGGAGGGGAACTGAGCCACGGAGCAGCCTGACCCCGGATGGAGCCCCTTCTGGGCTGGAGGACCTGGTTCATCTAAAGCCCCACTCTGCCGTTGAGAGTCTGAGGCTAAGATGGGCCCTCCTGGCTGTGTGACTCCGCAGCCTCTCTGGGTGGTAGCGGTTTCCCCCTCTGTATAAATGGGTGTTTTTCCTCTCCCAGTCCCTTTCCAGTGGATTCAGTGAATAAAGCAGTCCACACATTTCTGCTGTCCAGCAAGGGCTTTAAAAGCATGTACTGTCGTGGTTGCTATTGCTTGATTTTTTGCATTGAGCACCTGCTGTATGCCAAGCAGCATATTGGGTACTGGGGTACAGTACTAATCAAGGTGGACCCTGTCCTTGCCCTTCCAGGGCTCACAGTCCAGGGACGAGGGGACTGGCCTAGGAAAGGATCCTGGGCTTGAAAGGGTCACTGTACTGGAAAGTGCAGCTCTGCCTCAGGGAGCATGGGTCCGGAGGAGTCCCCTGGAGGGTACCAGGCCCTGGGCACAGCCAGCCCACTGTCTCTGCAGGGAAAGAAGTTCATTGGGGATCTGCAGCCAGATGGGAGAATTGTGTGGCAGGAAACTGGGCAGGTCTTCAACTCTCCCAGTGCCTGGGCCACACACTGCAAGAAACTGGTGAACCCCGCCAAGAAATCCGGCTGTGGCTGGGCCTCTGTCAAGTACAAGGGCCAAAAACTGGACAAGTACAAGGCTGCCTGGCTCCGACGGCACCAGCTGCACGTGCCTGTAGCTCCTGCCGATGAGGTATGTCCTTTGGCTCCTGCAGTAAACGCTCTACGACTTACTGTTGGATGAGGGGTGCTCAGTTGCATACAGCACTTCTAGTGCTGGACCAGAGAAGACTTGACCAGAGAACTGAAGGGGGAGGGGGAAGCCATGAAGATATCTGGGAAACAGCCCATGCAAAGGACCTGTAGCAGGACAGAGTCTGGTGTGTTGGAAGCACATCAAGGAGGCCCGTGTGACTGGAGCAGAGGGGGAGATAGAGGGAGTAGGGGTAGCACAGAGGGGACAGGGTGGTTCCTGCAGGGCCCTGCAGGTTGCTAGAAGGAGTTGACCTTTTCCCCAAGGGAGGTGCGAACCATGGCGGGCTGTGAACAGGACTGAGACTGACTCTCGGTGCTCACAGGGGCCCTGTGGTGGCTGCTGTAGGGAGGACAGGCTTTGGGGGGTGAGAGTGGGAATGCTGGGACCAGGCAGAGGGACTGGGCTGGTCCTGGTGAGCTAAGGATGCAGCTGGAGCCATTGAGGCCATCGATGTGATTTTTTTAAAATATTTAATTTTTAGTTGTAGTTGGACACTATCTTTTTTCCAGTCATTCATTTTTATGTGGTGCTGGGGAGCGAACCCAGGGCCCTGCAAGTGCTAGGTGGGCGCTCTGCCCCAACCCCAGGTCCTGGATATTTTTGAAAGTGCATCTGACAGGACTTAATGCATCAGATAAGGGGGATCCTGAGTGGGTGGGTGGAGCTGAGCTCAAGAGATGAGAGACAGGGAAGAGCAGGTAAGGGGGCCTAGTCTGGCCCAGTCTGGCCCAGTGTTGCCAGGTTGAGACATCTGTGGGCAGCTGGACCCCTAGTCTGAGATGGACAAGGCCACTCGGAGGGTGTGGGTGGAGGAAGAGGCCTGAGGCCGACGTGTGGGTCCACCTGGGGAAGGACCCGTAGAGGTAGCAGGGGGCCCCGGATGCTGGGTCTGGGTATCAGGGGAGATGCTCCTAGACGGAGGGGGTCTTGTAGTGGCAGACGCTGCTGAGAGGGTGAGTGCAGGGACCGAAATGTGACCTTTAGATTTGAACCCAAAGAGGTCACCTTGGCAGGAGGCGGTTTTTGAGGGGCAGTCAGGGGAATTACAGTGATCCATGAAACTTGCTCTAGAAACGGAACTCGAGGGCGCAAGCCAGATGCTTTACATTATGATCTCACTTCAGCCCAATGGGGCTGGAGACCACTTATCTTTTGACAGATAAGAACGGGAGTGGAGGGGTTAGGGCTGTCCACTGGAGTCACACCCCCTTGTAAGAGGCAGAACAAATTTGAACCAGAGGGAAAGCAGCCTGGGGGCGCCAGCCAGGCCAGAGTTGCGCTTGCGCATTAGACTGCCTCTGCTCGCTCTCGCCCTCTAGCCGCCGTGTTGGGCAATGGCACCTGGGGCTCCGGTCTGCTAGAAGTCTGGGTTCGGGGGTGCCCGATTGAGAGTCCAGCTGAGTGTCCGGCTGCTGTCCCCGCCAGAGCCCGGCCAGCGAAGGGGAGGAGGAGGAGCTGCTGATGGAGGAAGAGGAGGAGGAGGTCCTGGAGGGGGTCTCAGCAGAGGACAAGAATCGGAGACCGCCTGGGAAGGGTCCCTCGGAGCCTGCACACCCTGGTGAGGGGATCAGGAGAGGCAGGGCGGGAAGGGGGTGGCCCTGGAGCATGGAAGAGGGCGGGGAGAGTTAGGGTCTTGCTCTTCTCCGGAGCCCCCAAGATCCTGCCAGGCTGACTTGGTAGCCCCGCTGCCCAATTTCATTTGCTGCCTGTTTTCTTAAACTAATGCTGGGTTTCTGAGTACCTCGGCCCCATTTCCTTATGTGCGCCCTGATTTCTTTGGCCCACTACCTGGTTTCCTGAGCTTTTTTTTTTTTTTTTTGATTACCGAGATTGAACTCGGGGGCACTCAACCACTGAGCCACATCCCCCATCCCCAGCCTTATTTTGTATTTTATTTAGAGACAGGATCTCATTGAGTTGCTTAGCATCTCCCGGTTGCCAAGGCTGGCTTCAAACCCTCGATCCTCCTGTCTCAGCCTCCTGAGCCTCTAGGATTATAGGCATGCACCACTGTGCCTGGCTCTGAGCTCATTTTTCTTTTAAATATCTATTTTTTAATTGTAGTTGGACACGCTACCTTTATTTTACTTATTTTTATGTGGTGCTGAGATTGAACCCAGGGCCTCACATGTGCTAGGTGATCGCTCTACCTCAGCCACAATCCCAGCCCCCTGAGCTCTTTTTTTAAAAGGCTATCTGTCTGATTTGTTGACATTTATTTCCCAGCTCTTTCTGCCTGATTTTTAAGGCTGCCTCTAGATGGATTTATTTTGGTTTCTTGCACTGCCTGGGTATGCAGATTGCCCTGGGGAGGGCTTTCCGATGCTTTCTTTCTCTCTCCTCCCCCTTTTCAGAGGCCACACCCCCAGGAAAGCGGGTGGAAAACAAGCCCCGCGCGCCTGTGCGCTACTGCATGCTGGGCAGTCGTGACTCTGCCAGGTCAGATGCGCCTCTGCAGCCCTGGCTGGCCGGGTGGGGTGGGGAGATAGTTTCAGGGATGAGGGAGGAGCCTAGGGGTGCCTGAGGCTGTGGGACTCTTGGCCCCTCCAGGAACCCACACACGTTGGTGGAAGTGACATCCTTTGCAGCTATTAACAAGTTCCAGCCGTTCAATGTGGCCATTTCTAGCAATGTGCTCTTCCTGCTGGTATGTGACTAATCTCCCTCCTTGGCCCTGTGTCCAGACAAGGGGCTTCCTGGCCTGGAAAGGGGGCTGGGGTACCCAGGAATGAGGAAGAGAGGGAGGCAGGGGTCTTTGAAATGGCAACTGTGTAAGAGCAGGGAGCTTTGTTTGTTCTGGTTAATAGTAGATTCTCAATACATGTCTGCTATGGGTAAATGGTAGTTGCTCAATAAATATGTGGAGGAAGAGGAGGGTGGGCTGGCCCTGTAGGGGGCAGGAGCAGCGCCTTAGCCAGTGCCCACTACTCCCTTCCCCAGGACTTCCACAGCCACCTGACGAGGAGCGAGGTCGTGGGGTACCTTGGAGGCCGCTGGGACATCACCAGCCAGAGTGCGTATTGGGGCCGGGTGGAGGGGGTGCTGGGAGTAGGACTAACATCTCTTCTCCCCATCGCCCTGCAGTGCTCACGGTGCTGAGAGCCTTCCCCTGCAGGAGCCGGCTTGGGGACGCTGACACGGCAGCTGCCACTGAAGAGGAGGTGAGGGGCTGCCTGGGCGGAATGCAGCTGTCCTGCCCTTGTCCTGGCAGCTGGCAGTGTTAGCGCTCAGCAGATGTGCAAATGGGACCCAGCCCTGGCTCCTAGGCTCTCTGCCAACCCTACCAGCCCTTCCCCTCAGACCCTCGGTGTTCTCTTCTGTGAAACCTGAGGTGTCGTGGTCTCACGCAGTTCGGTACCTGGCCCTTAGCTCGCATGGGGCTGCTGCGTGCTTTTCCCTTTTCTGTGGTGCTGAGGCTGGAACTCGGGGCTCCCGCAGGATAAGCAGGTGCTCCTCCGCGGGCCACATCCCCAGCCCTTTTCAATTTCTTTTGAGACAGGGTCTTGCTAGGTGACCCAGGCTGGCCTGGGACTCGTGACCCACCTGGGAGACTCCTGGGTCCCGGGCTGTGCTCCATGCCTACTGCTGCTCTAGTCTTGTTGTCATGATGGAGCTCAGTGTGTCCCTGGCACTGCGCGGAGCACTCTGCAACCACTCTTCGAGGCTTTGTCACAGTGTCCCGCAGGGGACAGTGAGCAGGCGCTGATCAGGCACATGTGTCGCCGCCCTGTCCATCTCTGCCCCCCCTTGTTCATGGCTGGGAAGGTCCCTCTCGGGCGGGGTGGGCTCTGTGCCTCCCACCGCAGTTGCCGCGGCAGATGGGAACCGTGGGCGCGCGGACCCTGGTGCTTGTCATTCTCTGAGCAACACACACTGTGTCAGGTATCAGGCCACCAGGACAGTCCCAGCCTAGGGGAGAGTGTGCACAGGTTCCGTGCAGATGCTGCGCTGTGCCAGGGCCTTGAGCACCCTGGGATCCCGGTGTCCCCCACAGATAGAGGGCCCACTCTAGTTGCAGGAGCAGAGAGGCACTGAACAGAACCACCCTGTCCCCCACCCTGCTGCTGCCTCTTCCCAGATCTACCAGAGCCTGTTCCTGCGAGGCCTGTCCCTGGTCGGCTGGTACCACAGCCACCCGCACAGCCCGGCGCTGCCCTCGCTGCAGGACATTGACGCGCAGATGGACTACCAGCTGCGGCTGCAGGGCTCCAGCAACGGCTTCCAGCCCTGCCTGGCACTGCTGTGCTGTGAGTCCTGGGCCGAGGAGTGGCGCCCTGCTGGGCCTGCTGAGCCTCCAGCCAGAGCCCTCTCCTCCTCCTTCCCCAGCCCCGTACTACTCTGGCAACCCGGGACCCGAGTCCAAGATCTCACCCTTCTGGGTGATGCCTCCTCCCGAGGTAGGTGGGGCTGCTGGGGTTCTTGGGAGGCCAGGGGGTGTGAGTCGGTGTGGGCAGATGTGCCAGGGCGAGGAGGGTGTGCTGGTGGCTCAAGGTAGGGCACTTATGTTCTGGGCCTGTTTCTTCCACGGACTTGGTCTAGGGAGGGGGAGGGAGCCAGCACCCAGTCCTGCCCTCCGGCAGATGCTGTTGGCCACCCTATTTGAGCTTCTCTGAGGCCTGATGTGGGCCTGGGTGCAGCACGCTGCTCTTAGTGTGGTGGCTTCCTTCCCCAGCCCTGCCTGGCTTCACTGCCCAGGCCCCGCTAGGGGTCAGAGGTCATCCCTGGAGGGAATTCTGGGCTCCGTCTCTTCTTGGCATCTGTGGGCAGGATGCCACTCTGGCCCCATTATCTGGCTCTACCAAGGCCCCATATGGTCCGTAGCCCCGGATCCCAGCCCCAGGCCCTCTGCTGTCCCCACTGCCATGGGTGGGCTGCAAGGTCTTCTGACTGGCATGTACTGCCCTCAGCAAAGGCCCAGCGACTACGGCATCCCCATGGAGGTGGAGATGGCCTACGTGCAGGACGGCTTCCTGACCAACGACATCCTGCACGAGATGGTGAGCTCCACGTGGGAGGGACGGGGGAGATGCCCTGCTAGAGGCACTCAGCACATCCAGATTGCCTGCCAATCCTAGGACAAGCCCCAGACCCTCCACAGCCCCTCTCCCTGTTCCTGGCTAGCTCCCGCCTGGGGCCTCTGCACCCGCCACTGGTTCTCCAAGTAGAGAAACTGCAGTTTGGGGTTGTGCCCAGGGCTTGCACACACTAGGCCAGAGCTGCTCACCAGGATGCGCCCCAGGTCATAGGCTTGATAACCACATGTTCAGCATGTGCTAAAAAAAAAAAAAAAAAAAGCCAACCTTCTTCACACAGCTGGGTCTGAGTGCCATTCCTTGGCCCTAGGCTAGAAGAGGCAGCAGGGCAGGCCTGCTCTCTGGTGTCCCAGGGGCTTTGTGGAGTCCTGGGGAAGGGAATGTGAATGTGGCCAAGCCCAGAGGTCCCTCCATTTAGTCAAGTTTGGATTAGGTGAGAGGGAGTGGAAGCTGGGGCTGGGATCCTGCTGGTCTAGATAGGGGTCTTGGGACACAGCTGCTTGGCTTGGTCTAGGGAGGGGAGAGAGCCGGCACTCAGTCCTGCCCTCCCGCAGATGCTGCTGGTGGAGTTCTATAAAGGCGCCCCGGACCTGGTGAGGTTCCAGGAGCCCTGGAGCCAGGAGCACAGCTACCTGGACAAGCTAAAGGTGAGACCACATCTGTCCCCAGGAGCTGCAGCCCCAAGGACTGTGCATAGGGAACACCCAGGACTATACTCAGGACACCCCAAGAAAGTGACCACAGTGAAAATAAAATTGGGAACAGCCCGGGTGATCAGCTCGGCAGGGGCTGTGCTGAGCACACACAAGGCCCTGGTTCTCCCCTGCACAAAGCCCCTTGAACCGCGCAACCCCCAGGACGTCCCAGTTGGAGAAGCCTCTCCATCTGACCCCGTGTCACTGCAGGGCCACCTGAAGAGGGCACACAGGTTTTGATTTGATTTGGAGCCTTGAGCTCCAGCAAGGCCAGAGGCAGCTGGTGTGTGAGCTGGCTTCTCTGGTGGCTGGCCCCTGCCTTCTGAGGGTGCCCTGTTTACTTCCTACTTGAATCTGTCTGGTGTACTTTGTGTAGAAGCACCTTCCTGCCCGCCTGTGGCCTGTCACTCACACTTGGACATCAGTGGCCTGGGATCGGGCAGGCAGACCCCCCCCCCCCCGCCTGGACATCGTGCCTGCAGCCCACTGGTTCTGGGTCAAGTGCACTGTTCCCCTTGGCGAGTTGGGACTTAGGAACGCCACTGTGTGCTTGGTTGAGGATCTGGCTCTGCCAGGGTGTTTCACTTGGGTGGTGGCAGGGCACTGAGCCACCAGCCCTGCTTGTTTCAGATCTCCTTGGCCAGCAGGACACCCAAAGACCAAGGTCTGTGCCATGTGCTGGAGCAGGTCTACAGTCTCCTCAAGCAGGGGAGCTGAGGGTGCTGTCCTGAGATCAGAGGTGACTATGGGGACTGGCTCAAGGACTCCGTCTGTTGCTGTCCCGTCCTGTGTGATGTATACAGGCTTGGATAATAAAGAACTGAGCCGCCAGCAGCCTGCAATGTGTCTCATGGAGTGGACGAGAGCCAGCTGCATGCCCAAGCTGGGTCCCCTGAGCAGCTCCAAGTGTGGCTTCCTCCTCTGGGGGGCAGGGCAGGGCAGGGCACTGAGCTACAGATGCAAGTGGTTCCCCACCAGCTCCACAGCACCTATGGGTGAGGGCTGCTGTTTAGGCAGCAGAGCACCTTGGGATGCAGAATCACCCACAAGTGACTGGGGGCTGGTACTAGGGGTGCCCCTTACTGGCCGGCACAGAGGAGCTGAGGTCTACCCCTGCACCAACATGAGACCAAGGGCTGTAGAAAGAAACATTTAATACTTCTTTTTTTAAAAAATTAGGCATACATTTCAGTCCACCCTGGATGGGAAGCCAGGTTGCACCGCCCGTCTTGGCAGACACTGCGTGTCCCCATGTGGTAGCCACAAAGGGGCAAAAGAGAAGGGCAGAGCCTGGTGTCCCAGGGGCTTTGTGGAGTCCTAGGGAAGGGAATGTGAATGTGGCCAAGCCCAGAGGTCCCTCCATTTAGACAAGTTTGGATTAGGTGAGAGGGAGTGGAAGCTGGGGCTGGGATCCTGCTGGTCTGGGTAGGGGTCTCGGGACACAGCTGCTGGCTTGGTGTAGGGAAGGCAGGTGCTGGCAAGCCAGGTCTGAGGTGACAGTCTTCAGAGCATTCGAGCTCAACCTCCGGCAGAGCAGGATGGGCCGTGGTCCCGAGTGAGCTGTTTGTGTGCAGGGTGGGCACAGCCCTCCATGTGCTGGGGCTTTAAGAGGCTGGACCCATTGGCCTCATGAGGGTGGCTATGGGTGGGTGGGTACAAGCCAGCCAGTGTCTGAGGACTTGGCTGGGAGGGTGACAGGCTCCTGAGACAGCGGTGGGCCCAGGGCTCCTGGGAGAGGGCTTGTCCTTGAGCAGGCAGCCTCTGAAAACCCAGGCCTATCTCGTCCTGATCACAAGCAGAGCTGACAGCAGGTTCTAAGAGGTGAGGGACGCCCTGGCCTAGGGGCCTCTGAGGGCCCCAGCTCTCCAGGAAGTAGCATGTGTGCAAGGCTCAGGGACAGCACCTCTGGGACTTCAGGCCTCTGGGGTGCCCTGGATGGGGGCCTGGCCCATCGCCAGCAACGGGCGGGGAGGGGATTTAAAACCTGGGATGTGGAGAGGTGGCCAGGGGTCTTGCCTCAGTCCCACCCCACCCTGTTAAGGCAGCAGGTCAGGTGACAGGGAGAGGAGCTGGGCCCTGCAGCCACAACAGGGATGGCCCCAGGATGGGAGGGAATTGCTGCTCCTCCAGGGAACATTAGTGTTTCTAAGAGCACCTTAGTGTTAGTCCCACCTCAGGCCTGCTGGCCGGGGAAGGAGGCCATGAGAGGGAAGGAAGGACGCAGCCCAGCCCCAGGAGGACTGCGAGAAGGTGGGGAAGGGAGCCCGCTGCCTCCAGTGTGGGCCCACGCTCACCGGTGCAGACGGGCAGGCCCGGATGAGAACTGCCTGCCCCGTTGGCCCTGCAGCCTGGTGACAGGCCGCCTGGTGGGCCCGAATCAGCTGCTAAATGGAATGCAGGAGAACCGGCTGGTGTGGACGGAGGGCGGGAGGGCCTTGGCATGTCACTGCGGCAGAGGCACGAGCACCTCCACGTAGCTGAGGGGGAAGAAGCCCGACTGGCCGTGCAGCATGCCCTCGTACCAGTTCTCGTCGATCTGGTTGGTGAGCGTGATGAGGTCGCCCTCGCGGAAGCCCAGCTCCCCGTCGTTCTCAGGCTCAAAGTCGTACAGTGCCTTGCAGCTGGGCTGGTCCAGGGGTGCTGGGGGCAGGAGAGATGTGAGGGCCACTGTGCCCTCACCAGCTCTCTCTCACCAAGCCCTGGCCCCTCTCCCTGGTAGCCCTGCCACTCAGCTGCCCCCCCCACCCCCCGACTGCTGGAGGAAGACGTGGAGCCAGGTCTGGCAATGGTCAGCCACAGTGTTGCTGGGAAGCACTAGAGATGCCCACAGGGTCATGGGGAAGAGAGACTGGCCAGAGCACTCAGGGCACTGTACAGGCAAGACAGCCTTGAGCCAGGCTGGTGTCCTTGGCCCTCAGCACTCGATCCCCTGGTGTGCACATGAGGCTAGGGGCTGGAGACCCACCGGCAGTGGGGGCGGTCCAACCAGCTCCCATCTGGGCCCCACTGCCCACAGGGGACAGGCGGGACTTCCTGGCCCAGGAGATGTGTAGGAGAAAGACCCCTTCGGAATACAACAGAAGGCAGTGTTGCCAGCTAAGTTCAGCCATCAGCAAGGAAGCCATTAGCAGGGGACACTCACGCATACTCCTACTGGGGGTCCGGATGGGCTTGTCCGAAGATCGGAAGGACGACGAAGCTGCTTGTGAACAGAACAGAGAGAGGCTGATCACAGTGTGTGTGGGGGGCCATTTCCTGGTCCCTGGGGACCCCCTCCTGTAGTCCAGGTGGACAGTGGGCTTGGGTTTTCCTGGGCCTTGGCTCTCAGAGGCCTGGGACAGGGCCAGCCCTCTGCCACCCAGAGCAGCATTCCATTCCCTGCTACCTGTGGTCTTGGGGGCTGTGGTGCAGGGGAAGCCCCCGTTGGACTGCTCTGGCTCTCCGAGGTCAAAAGGCTCCCGGGGCTTGGGCTTGTACTCCCGCTTGGGGCGTGAGGAGGCGTCTCGCACCCTGTGGGGGGAATCATTGGCCATGAGGGCCTCAGCACTCCAGATCCAAGCTGATGCCCTAGGCCCCATCACAGGGGACACTGTTGGTTAGAGGCTCCTGGAAGCAGAGACCCTGGGCTGGTCCCCCACCCCCGCCCGGCACCTTCAGAAGCTGCAGACTACGTCTAGATAGTTCAATGCATGGGTTACGCTGTGAGGTCCCCGACAGCCCAGGAAGCAGGTGCCCTGCACGTCCTGTCCCGCCCCCTGAAGCCCGCCCAGCTCTAGTTGACCACATGCCTCAGAGGTGAGCCTCAGGCAGGGCATGGGTGGGGAGGGGTCAGCAGGGTACCGTGGACCTCAGGGTGAACTGGGTGGCTCAGCACTCTAACCTCTTGGCCCTCATGTCACTCCTCCTGTCTCCCAGGGGGACCAGGATGAGCCTAATAATGTCCTGCTTCCTCATGTGGCCCCTCCCAACTCAGGCAGCCTGGGAGACTCTGGAAGCAGACTCAGGGCCATGCTGTGGGACCTGCTCACACCAGGGCGGCCTCACACATAGGGCTGCTGTCCCTATGGCCAACAGAGGGGCACGAGGGCCCAGGGCCTGCAGGAAGCATGGGGACTCAGGCTTCAGGGAACTCTGGCGGGGAGCCATCGGGGACAGGGAGAGAACAAGAGGGACTCCGGCAGAGAAGATGCCCGCCACAGCGAGGCGGCCCACCTGCGCCTGAGCTTGTCGGCCAGCTCGTCCAGGATCTGCACGGCCTGTCGGTGGTAGTCCAGCTGCGCGTCCACCAGGGCCGAGAGCTGGCTCACCTGCTCGATCTGTGGGACCAGCAGGGCTGGAGGGACACCACTATGGTGGCTGTCTCCCTGCTGACCCCCATGCTGCAGCCTGAGCAGGGCCCCAGGTTTGGGGAGTGCTCCTCGCTTTTGGCAGTGGGCAGGCTGCTGCCTGCAGCCCTCTGTTCCCCTGAAGCCATGTGGCCTCCCTCAAGCTTTCGCTGAGCCTGGGTGTGCCAGGTACAGGACGGGTTACCCTGGCTCCTGTGATGCCACCCCACCCCCACGACACCCAGGGCAGCTGGTCACACAGGAGGGCACAGCGGGATACGGCCACGCACGTCTGTCTCCAGGAGGTTGTGCATGCTGGTCTCTGCCACTTCCTTGGACTCCTCAAACTTCTCCATGGCCTGGCGCAGCTCCTCGTCAGGGATCTTGCCCTGCCGCTTCTTTTTGTAGTCAAAGTCCAGGCGGCGACCTTCCAGCTTCTTCAGGTGGTGCTGTAGGTTGCAGGGGACAAGTGTCACCTGGTGGCTCCCAGGATAGATGGGAGAATTGTCCAACATGTGACCTGGTTGTTGTGGAAGGGTGACCCTGGGGCTGGGCTGAGGGCGGGACTGGGCAGTGGGACGCTGCAGCAGCACCTGGATCTCCTTCAGGTCTTTGTCACACAGGTTCTGCAGCGGGTCAATGAAGTTCTGCTTGACCTCTATGTCCAGCGAGTCCTTCACCTCAGCCAGGCGCTTCATGGACTCCCCTGCATCCAGCAGGGCATCACCTGCAGAGAAGAGGGGCATGGGAAGCTGTCGCAGGGGCCCTTCCTGCTGGATCGATATCCTCCCCGCTCCTGAACGGTCCCTCCTCAACAGCCAACATCCTGGCAATTGGAATTTGGTACCAAACAAAGGCTCTTCCCTAGTGTCCCTCCCTTTGGTCAGGTTTGGGTGAATCGACCCCTGCCCACCCACCCCCACTGGTCTGGACAGCCCCCTGCATGGGGAAGCTCTTTGTGCCATCACATATCCCCAGACCCAAGGATGGCACTTGGCACAGAGGACCTGAGAGAGCTGTGCCCCTGGGGACTATGCTCAGGGCTGCCCTGCAGGGGGCAGCATGTGCAGCTCACCAAAGTTGGACTCTCCGCCCAGCTCCTTCCCGTGGCGGATCATGCACTCTCCCAGGAGGCCTTCCGACTGCGGGTAGCCGGGGTTCTTCACCTGGCCCCGGATCTTGGACACCGTGTTCAGCATTGTCAGCTTGGCCCGAGAGGCTGCAACAGGACCAGCCAGGGGGGCGCCATGGGGATTCCTCCTGCACCTGTCCCTTCCTAAAGTGCACCTGTGCAAGACCTGTTTCCCAAGATTGCCCACGAGACAGGCCACCAGGAGTGTGACTCCCCTCTGGACACCCCAGCAGCCACAAAAGAATTGGCAGTGCACAGGAAGAGCGGGTCCCCAAGTGAGTGCTCCCTCCTCCCAGCACCTCCTTGAAACAAAAGCTGCAGGAGGGAGGAGGGAGCTGCACGTGCAGCCTCAGGGGTGGGGGACACAGCTGTGGATCTCTGTCCCTTTCTGTTCTTGGCACTAGCCTCCAGTGGCTGCTGCTGGATTTGCTGCTCATCTGTGCTCCTTGCCTCCCACTGCAGAGCCAGGGGAAAAGTTCTGCCTGCTCTGGGCCCAGGAGTCAGCCCCATGCTCCAAGGATGGAGCCCTGGCCAGATCAGGAGATTGGTACCCCCCCGTACACTGCTCCAGTGTGTCAGGAGGGGAAAGATGTTCTTTTCTGCAGGGCCTGTTGGCTGGCGGCGGTGGTGGTGGGGTTACTGAAGGATAAGATTGTTTTGCGGAGAAGTTGCCCTACAGTGAAGCCAGCGTAAGGGAAGGCAAGCTGTCAGCTCAAGTAGAAAACAAGTACATGATCCTAAACATGATGCTTGGACCCCTGGATCCAGCCATGCCTGCAGCCCACCCACCCAGGCACAGTAGTCCCTCTTTGTGCTCTGTTCATTTAAGATTCTTGTTGACATAGGAGGCCTGGGCAGACCCCAGACAGCAAGCTGGCCCTACCTGGGTTGGGCTGCAGATACTCGATTGTTCTGACCAGCACTTCTGCCACTGCCTTGCTGGTGACATCCACCTTCTGTGGAGAGAGGCAGTGTTTGAGCTCCACAGCCATTGGCACCCAAGGCCAAAACAGGCCTGCCCAACCCTGTCCATCAGCTCAGCTGCATCCTGTCCCCATCGCTGCTTGCCTGGGGTTGGGTTGAAGCTGCTACCTATGAGTCCACCTGATTGACAGGGGCCTGTCAGTCACAGCCCTGCCAGGGTGGGCACGTCCACTGGGGCTCCACGGTGAGGCAGCACTCTGGGGCCCCTCTTTCAGTAGCACTGACCAGCGTGAGGAGCCTGGGCAGTTTCCTACCTTCTCCATCTCTTTGAAGTCATCGTCCAGCTTGGTCCCCTCTGCCCCTCCGACCTTCTCGCTGACCAACTGGAAGACAAAAGGAGGGAGACCATGTGAAGTGCAGAGGAGGAGGAAGAGGCACCCCTGGGTGTATCCCAGTCGCATCTGCTGCAGCCACCATGGCCTACAGGGAACCTAAACATGGTGACGACGGCAAGACTGACAAGGTGGCTGGGCGAGACCTGGCAGTCCAGGTGGCACTGGACGTCAGGGGTGCACCCAGGACCAAACACTCCCCTTGGAGAGGCAGACCTACAGGTGAGGGGTGCAGGATCCCACTGTGTAGGAAAACAGCCCTGGAGACACACTTCCAGAAGTGCCTACGTGAACCCCCTGCAGATGGAGCCGTGCGGATTTGCCCCACACCTTTCTTGAGTGTCTTTCAATCGAGTGAAAAAACAAACAAATCCACCACAACCCTGCTCATAATTTGGTTGAGAGCCAGCCAACAGGTAAATGGTCTTGGGCAGAGGGGCAGGTGGCCAGAGCGGGTCTGGTGCACGTGCATGTGCTCGACCCCTGCAGCTGACACCCAGGCATACCCTCCCGAGCTGCAGAGCAGGCGCGGCTGCCCCACTCGTACACTGTGAGCTCCCGGGAAGTTCACAAGGTGAGTGCACACCTGGGTCCTCCGGGACTGACCAGTACTGTGACTATAATGACCTACAAGGGTGGCCAGCCAGGGATGTAAACCAGTTACAGGAATGCGAGGGTAAGCACAACAAGAACACCATCCGCCAGCCGCACCCTCTGACCAAGTGCCTGAATATGAAAAAATCCACTGGCTGCAAAAGTAGCCCTGAAACTGGGCTCAATCATGCTGGCACACTGAGGGCTTGGTGCAGGTTTACATCTGTGTGACAAGGTGGCTGGTCTACTGGAAACCTTGAGGGCCCCAGGGAGCAGGGCAGAGACCCCTGAGTCCCTGCACTGCCGAGGTTCCTTGTCCAGTGCCTTCAGGGCACTGAGAACAGGGAGCACAAAGGCAGGCTTGCTGTACCTTTCCTGAGTCCCAGTCTGTTCAGCCAGGAGGGAGATGGGGACAAGACAAAGCACCTGTCAGGGAATGTGCAGTTCTCTAAGCCAAACACAGACCCTCTTATATACAGCTGGAGCAAGATTAAGAAATGGAACAGGTTGGCCACCTCCCACCACCTGGGCAGGACAGGCTGCAGGGCCCCCTGACCAAGGGCTCCTGTGCCTGGGAGGTGGCTGGGCGAGACCTGGCAGTCCAGGTGGCACTGGACGTCAGGCTCACCGCACCCCGAGGAGCCCCACCCCGCCCCAGGAGGAAACCTTAGGTCTGGTGCTAGGCCTGGCTGTGGGCACAGAGATGCCAACACACACAGAATTGGCGGCATTTCTAGAGACACCTGCTCAGAGACACTGTGTACCACCAGGTGTGCATGCAGGGGCCAACTATGGCTGAATGACACGTTGACAACCCTATGACAGGGCTGGGATGCCCTCCTGGGTAGGGGGCTGATGGGTGGCAGCGAGGCTGCTCCTGGGCTACTGCGGTGCCTCAACCTCCCACCAGAGGCTCCCTGCCTCTCCAGGAAGGAAACTGAGTGGGCCTGGCGCCCCATCTCCCCGAGGGCATCCATCCTCTATGGGCATGCCTAGAGGGGAGCAGGCCCCAGTGCAGAGGAGGCCCAGGGGCAGACAGCACACGGAAACTGCCCGTTTACTGACTAGGGTTCTCACTGCAGGACTTATCAGAGCTTTTCCCGAGTGGGTAGCATGAGGCGAGAGGAGGGACAGCCATGGGCCCCTTCCAGTCATCAGTGTTTATGTGGGATGGCCTGGCAGCCTGTTCCCACCTGAAGTGAGGCTCTGGCACAGGGGGCCGGAGTCTTCTGGTGGTTTCCACAGCTCACTCACCCCACCCCCACGTGGTTCCACTGTCAGGAGGTTTGATGTCACTCAAGTGACCGTGTGCATTTAATGTCCTGGTCTAATGGTATGTGACCGTATCCCGGTGTGCAAGTATGTATGTGTGCACACACACCCGGACAGCAGAGACAGGCTTGTGTCCTTCTGGCAGCTAACAGTCACAGCAGAAGAGTGGAAGGTGTCATCTGCTGTCACTGGTGACTATCACCCCAAGACTGAGGGGTACCTGCCAGTCCACACCTAGCAGTCTCCCTGGCTCCAAATGTTGCAAGATGTGAGCAAGGGATGCTGTGATGGTCCCTGTAGTGCCCAGTGTGCTATATGAGGGGAGGCCTAGCAGAGCATTTGGTGGCCCAGGACACAGGTAGAGACAGCGAGGATCTCAACAGGAACCACAGCAACCTAGGAGGAAATGGTCCAAGAGCAGAAATGGGGAGGCTTGAGAAGTACCCACCCTCCCGGATTTGCTTGCTGGGCCCAGGAGCAGGCCTGCTCCACAGAAGGCAGCCTTCCAGATCACCTGACTGCACATCCCCTTGTCCATGCCCACTGGGAGGCTGGACTCCTGGTCCAGGAGGCACCTGGGACTTAGGGGAGAGGCAGGAAAGAAGTGGGAGGGACACTGGCCCCCTGTCACTGCTGGCCCTGCACAGTGTGCTCCACCCCACAGGGAGGCTGGCCTAGGGATTAGGCCAGGATTAGGAATAAAGACCCTCTGCCAGCAGTTCTGGGGCATTCCACTGAGTTTCATGGGTCAGTTTCGCTTCCTTTGTGGGTGGGAAGTCAGGACGCTCTCAGAGCTGGGGCTGCCCACAGGGAAATGTGAGCCCAGCTCCTGCAGTGAATTGAGAACTGAAGCCAACCAGGCACAAACCACCACTTCCTGAGGGCACCTGGGCCTGAGGACCTGTTCTGAGCAAGGCACAGCTGGTGGGTTCTTATGTGTCTCTTGGCCTCAGCCTCCCAAGGCCCCCACAACGTCTTCAGGAACTCCATGTTCACATGGCCACCTGTTTGTACCAGGGGGGATCTGTAAGACTGAGAAGTCCCTTCTCTCCGCAGCTCCACAGGCTAGGAACAGGCACAAATGGACAGAAAGGTCAAAGGCCAAAAGGAAGATGTGGGAGTGATGAGTCTGCCTCATGTTGACTACAGGCCCAATAGCAATGGAAGAAGGACAGCACCTGGGCAGGGGCAGAACATACACAAATGGGTTACAAGAACGCACCTTTAGTCTCCACGTGAGGAGTGGTGCTATTCACGTCCCTGTCACAGGGCAGCCAACCCCAGAGGGGCTGACGCCATCTCCACGGGGGACTAGCATACTGCCCCACCTTGCTCAGCAGCAGACATGAAATGAAGCCTTTGACAGAGCCCATCCCAAAGTGAGGCCAACTGGAGTCCCACCCTGAGGACAGACGGCCGAGGAGCAAGTCCACGCTGCCTCTTGGCAGCCAGGTACAGAGCACACACAGCACGGGCCTGAGCCCTGCTGAGCAAGCTGTGTGGCACAGCACCTGCTGGGGTCGGCAGAGCAGCTGTGGAGCCCAAGTGACTGCTGTGCCCAGGAGGGCAGCCAGCGTGAAACCCACACCATCACCTCCTACCCAGTCCCAGGACAGATGTGAGCTGGACCCTGAGAGGGAACTCATCCAAGACTGCCCTAGATTTGGGCAGCAGCCCATTTCCTGTGAAGGCTCCTGCAGAGGCCATACCTAGGTGGTCCCTGCTGGGTGGGAAACAGGGCTGAGAAGTCACTGTTGCCTGCAGGACACATCCTCAGAACCTCCTGAGGCTGGATCCTGACCCCAGAGTCAGCCCAAGGTCGCCCAGTGGAGACCTGCCTGCTCTTACCTCATGTGCCCCACCCACCTGTGCCCGGCCCCCGCTCACACACATTTGCTTTTGACCAGCGCGCCCCTTTACTGTGTTTGTCACCTGTGTACCAGGCACCTGGGGAGCAAGCAATCAGATGGGTCTCCATTCCAGAGCATGTGACTCCTGGTAGCACAGGTGGCCCATCGGTATTAATAATGAACAGGGCTGGGGGTGGCTCAGTGGTAGAGCGCTTGCCTAGCGTGCACCAAGCCCCAGGCACCATCCCCATTACTGAGGTTGGGGATCCAACCAAACAAAGAGAAAAGACCTTAAGAGAAGCGGTTTTCTTTCAAAGACAAGCGTTCTTCTGAGTCCTAATCCTTGGCCATCTTTGGGCAAAAGTGAGGAACTGACCCACAGGAGGGTTCCACCATAGTGGAAATGCACAGAACAGGTTGCCAAGCTGCTGCACCACAGTGGGGGTGGGAGTGGGGGATGAATCACAAGCAACGGGATGGAGAACAAGTGGCCAGGTGCAGGCTCGGTGGATTGTTTGAAGGAAAGAAAGCAGCATGGAGGAGTGGGAGGGCAGAGGGCTGCTGCTGGGCCTCATTTCCTTAGTACCCTGAAGTGGGAGATAACCTCCTACAGGACGCCACAGGGGTCACCTGTCCTCTCTGGGCCAGGGTGAGGGTTGGAGCTGGCTTCCCCTCCTGCCCTCTGCCTGTGAGCTTCTACCAACCCAGCCATTAGACCTGTGGTGACACTGTCCACACCACACCACAAAAAGAGCCCCACACTCCTTTCTGAGTCCTTCTCAGTGGAACTCTCAAGGGTGTGTCTCAGTCCTGTTCTCCTCTGTTGGAGGGAGCCTGGCTCAGCACCCTGTAAACCAGGAACTAGGGTGGGGCTGGTGGGTGGCCCAGTTGGCAATCAGTCGGGGAGGAACCAATGCCTTGTGTCCCCCACAGCAACAGACCAGTGCCAGCCGGAGGCCCTGATCAACAAGCTGTCAACTAGATGCTGTGCGCTCTAGGGGCTCGGTAGTGTGGTAAGTCTCTGTCCTAGTCTTGAGGAAGCCATCAGGTGGCTAAGAAATAAGGCAGAACAGCAGCAAAGAGAATGTGGAATGAGCTACAGAAAGTGAGGGAGGAGGGCCTGGCTGCGACGAGCCCAGGAACAGGTCACCTGTGCTGGACTCACAAGGCAAGTTCCCAATGGGCAAAACCAGCCACGCAGGTGAGATGCAGGGAAAGGTGGGCAGGGTACGGAATAGGAGCACCACCTGCTGGGCCCCATGTTGCCCATGTCATTGATTAGTAACACCCACTAGATGACCACATAGGGACACACCCATTTTACAGATGGGGACATGGGTGAGAGGCCAAGGAACTCTATGGCCCTGAAGCTGTAGGCAGGGAAGCTGAATGACCACTGGTCCAACCTGACATTCCTGTAGGTGGCCAGTTCTGACTCTGCCCATGTGTGAGACAGGAGGAGGGAGGTTCAATCCCTGGTACCAAAAAACAAGCAGCACGTGGGCAGGGAAAAGGGCAGAGAGAAAAGAGGTCACAGGAGCACCACTGTGTGCCAAAGGCGCTTCCTACTCTGGCCCCAGTTGGGTGAGGCAGGAGGATGAAGCAGGCTGGTAAGGGGAGGACCATGTGTCATGGCGCGCTCCACCTCAGGCTGTGTAAATAAGACTTTGGGTGGCCACCACCCCTTCCATAGCTGCAGGAGGTACAACTTTTGTCACACACCAGGCATCCGAGGCTTCCCGGATGTGCCCTCCCCACACAGATGGCCTCTCTGTCCACCAAAGCCATGCTGTTTTTAGCAAGCAACCTTTGTGAATGGCAGCAGAGGAGAAGAATCAGGAAAAGGCTTCTAAAATGGCTTTCCATGTGCTACTGCCACCATTAGTTCAAGTCCTAAGAGAGACCCACTGACCCCCTGTACTGCTTGTCAAGGTTTACTGGGGAACCAAGCTTTGGTGTCAAAGCACAGTAGCACCGAAGCCCAGGGTGTCCTCTTAGCCCATGGGGTTGTCCCCTGGACTTGGGCTGATGGACAAGACAACAGTTCGACATCAGTTAGAAAGGAGTCCGGAGTGGTAGTGCATGCCTGGGATCCCAGCTACCCGGGAGAATGGCAAGGCCAGCCTCAGAAACTCAGTAAGAACCTGTCTTAAAATAAAAAATAAAAAAGGACATGGCTCAGCTGTAGAGCACCCTGGGTTCAATCCCAGCACCACTCCACCCAACAGGGCTCTCTGCTCCTGGCCAGCTTATAGGGGTTCTCAAGAGTCCAGGTCCCTCACCTGGGACTTGGCTTGTCAGAGGGACAAATGGGCTGTGGAGAGCCTGGCATTAGGGCCGTGGTCAGGCTCATCTCCTGGAGGATGTCTTTTGTCACTGTAGCACTAGTCACTTTGACCCCATCTCCCAGTGTGGCTTTTTGAGCTTAAGGATGGCACCCAGCTGGCATGGAGAATAAGCAACTTTGTGTTTTTTTGTTTTTTGGTACCAGGGATTGAACCCAGGGGCACTTAACCACTGAGCCACATCCCCAGCCCTTTTTATTTTGAGACAGGGCATCGCTATGTAACTGGGACTGGCTTTGAACTTGTGATCCTTCTGAGCTACTGGGATTATAGGCTTGCACCACTGTGCCTGGCTACAATTTGCTGCCTGAACGGCAGGGAGCTGAGAGCATTCCCAGTGATAGCCGCTGCCCCTCTGCCTGCATAGGCTGCAGGAGGCAGGGAGGGAACCTGCAGTGAGAGGGGCACCTGAACCATGCGTCTGTGGCCCAGCACTGCCCAGACAGGAGGCAGAGGGGCTGCTGCTTTAGACAGTAATGGCAACAGCAAATGGACAAGATCATTCAGTGGCTGTCACAACAGACAGGCTGTAAGAGGCAGCTCTGTGTGTCATTGCCCCTGCAACAGAAAACAGTACTGTCTAGTGGCAGACAGGGCAGCTACAGGCATGGCCACCCCTTCTGCACAGGGCTGGAAAGAACTCATCTGTGTTGACAGTGAAGTCACCAGTCCCGATGGAGGTTTCTGTCCACATCATCTGTTCCTGATGAGGTCCTCGGTCTGAGTCCCTTGGAAGGCCCCCACCCTGGCATCTTCCCCTAGGACTCCAGTGTGGCCTGCTCCCTAGCCTGCCACCCGCAGGCCTTACCCATGCCCTCTGTCCACACACAGCCTTCGCTGTTTGGCAGCTCAGGGCCTCTTTGGGATTTGCCTCCCTTGCCCATTTGTTCTGCTCTGGACAAACTGCTACTTGGCTTTGGAGGCCTGGGCTCTGGTGTCACTTCCTGTTAAGGAAGCCATTCCAAGCACATGTTCTAACTCAGCACCCCCTCTGTCTCCGTGGGCCTTGTTTCCTGCCATGACCAGTACATCATCTTGCAGTCCAGTGGGTGATGGACACCTGGCTGACCCAGTGCCCCACACAGCAGTTGCCAGCGCTCTTTGCTACCCCTGGAACTGTGCACTGCCTGGCACACAGGGCGCCAACAACACTGCACTGTGCGACAAGGCAGCCACAGGAGTTGCAGTGTTGTTTCTTGCTCCTCCAGTCCCAGTGAGGACAAGATAGGCGGATGGCTTCAGTCTTCCACCCCTCCCTCAGAGGTGACTCAGCGGTCCTTAGAAAAGGGTAAGAAGGCTCACACCCTGCTGGCCCAGCTCCTGTGGGTGGTGGAGGGGAGGGAATGGGCACTCCCCTCACAGCCAGCCTAGCCAGAAGCCAGTGTGTGGGGCAGTGGCCTGAGATGGGCAGATCATGGTCCTTGTCCTCAGCTCCTCTGGGGACTCCTGCAGCAACCCTTGCTTCCTCATCTACAAGATGAGAATGCTCTCCAGGTCCAGCTCTAACAGGCAGCCCTGGGATGGCCATCAGAGTTGCCAGGTTTTCCCCACAAGCAGCAGGGCACTTAACACTGCCCCCTCTTCCACTCACGGCCTACCAGTCCCTGGTTGCTTTGCCACGTCTGGGAGGGCACATCCTTTCTTCTGCTTCAGCAGGCCAGTGCTCTGCCAGTGTCTGTGGGCAGGGCAGGACTGCCTGGCCTCAAATGTGGCATGGACACTTCGCTGCTCTCTCCATCTACTGCCCAGCTGGCTCCTTCATCATCTGGGCCCTCCTCACTCACCTGGCTCAGGTATAACCTCAGGGCAGGTGTCTTCACTCAACAGATGGGAAGAGGAGGAGGCCACTCTGTCCATGGCCAGTCAGCACTCCAAGCATTTGATGAAGCTGAGGGAGTCCTGGGCTCCCACACCTTCCTCTATACAGAGGCTGCGCCTACACCCTGATTTTGGCCCCCCTTCCCCAGTGCTCTTTTGACCAGGGGCCATCAGGGTGCTGGGACAGCATTAGCTGACCTAATGTGGGCACAAACCTGCTGGAGACAGAGACTGGCTCCAAATTAGGCCACAGACCCTGCTCCTACCACCAGAGCAGCAGCTTCCAAACAGAAATCAGCCTCTACATTTAGTTTTTCATCTTGGGGTCAAGTTGGCTGCATGTCACATGCTGATAAAATAAATTTCAGACAAAAACTTATAAAAAGAAAAACCCAAGCCACAAACAAATGAGGCAATAAGTCTCCAGAGTCCCTGCTGGGCAGGGCAGCACAGCTCTGCTTCAGGAGCCTGTGGGGCGTTGCTGGCTGAGGCATGATCAGCTTTTCACACGTGCATGGAAATGATAAGGCGCTCTAGGAAGAACAAATCTCTCATCAAAGGCAAGGCTGACGCAAGAGCCCTTCAGGAAAAGCCTGATCATGGGACGGGATGCACAATCCTGTCAAGCAGGTCAGGTGGGGACTGCTTGGCTTGCGACAGCACTGGACAGCCTCTGTATCACACTGAGAGCACAGCTTAGAGGTGCAGGGCCCAAGGAGGGTCACAGCTCCCTGGGGACTGCTATGCCAGGGTGACTGACTTAGAGCCTAGAGCCCCTGTTCCTACCCCCTCCTGAAACACAGGTGCCATCCCCCAGTCCCTAAGGCCCCTTCAACTTTTTGTTCTTTGTAGTTGTTGATAGGCCTTTATTTTTTATTTATTCATACACAGTGCTGAGAATCGAACCCAGTGCCTCACACATGACAGGAAAGTGCGCTGCTGCTGAGCCCCAGCCCCAGCCCAACCCCTTCCACTTTTAAAGGCCATCTCTCCTTGCAAGTCTCTGCCCCACCTGCTTTCTGTTCCATGAAGGTGCCAACCTCATGCCCACCACAGGACCTTTTCCTTGGTTGCTCCTGTCTGTGCTGCCCCTCCATGGACCTGCTGTGCGAACCCTGAGCCAGCCCCTCATCCTGTCGCCCTGTCCTGTCTCACATCACCTATCACCATGCCTCCATCTGCTCGCCTATGGCCTCCCCCGTTGCCGTATCCTGAGTCAGAGCCATATCTACCCTGGAATGAAAAACAGAGCCTGAGACTTCTGGGGTTCCTGCTGCCACACCCCACCCCTGGAGGGGGCTGAGCTCTGGGAAGCCAGCCAGATGATGCTGTTCCTTCAGCAAGTTCTGGTATGTTGCTTCTGGGGGCTGGAGGAGGGCTGGCCCTGGCTGGAGGCTGTCAGCCCCACTCCCACAGCTGGCTCCCTCACTAGAGAGCTGAAGGTTTGGGAAAATCACAAAGAGCAAAGCAAGCCAGGCCAGATCTGGCCTGTATGCTGGGGGACTGGACTATTCTGAGGGCCCTGGCATGGGGTGTTTGTTATGGACAGCCATCTCCTGAGAAAACCATGGGTATGGAGTCTGGCTATCCTTTCCAGGATACTAGAAAGGCAAATTCCTTTGAAAGCCAAACAGAAACAGTCCCCAAACCTACTCAGCAGCAGCTGGTGAGAAGCAGGGCTGACAAATGTGCCTTTGCCAGGTCACATGTGGCCAGGATCAGGGAAACCAGAATTCTGAGCCCTGACTACCAAATGTGCCCGAGTAGGTCATAACACCAAGGACAGCACAGGGCAGGGTGGATGAGCAAGCGGAGAGGCAGTCAGAGGGCCCCACACCTGGGTGTCTGCTGACTGTGTTGTCAGCTGGGCTGTGTTAGATGCTGGCTTCGATCACCCTGAGGGCAGCCCGTCCCGGAGCCCAGGCATCTGTACTGGCTCTAGTTCCTGGTTCTCACCCACTAAACACAAAAGGCACCTGCCCTTCACATGTCAGAGCTGGTCCTGAAAACCTGGAGCTGACTGAATCTTAGCACTAACCACCCCAGGACACACAGAGGAGGAAGCCAGGAGGAAGCTGCGGGCACTGGGCTGCTACAGGTGGGCACTGGCCAGGGCTATTGCCTCTTTGCCATTTACACTATAGCAGTGGGGCTGGTGGCCTCTCCTCCTTGAGGCACACACAGCACTTGCTGACACTGCCCCTTGTGCCCATGGGGAGGCCAGAGCACCCACACCTGTGAGGTCTAGGGAGTGTGTGGCTTTTCCCAGGATCCCCCTCAGGCCACACAATGGAGAACAGCAGTACTTAGGCCCTTTACCTGCCTGTGAGACTGGACCTCTTCCGTGATTACATTTGTGTACCACTACCAGGGAACAGTTGGCATCCTCTGCCCACCCCAACATATTCTGTCCCCAAATATGTGCTTCCTGACAGCAGGGCTGGACATCAACAGGGTTAGTAGAGGTATATGAAGCCCTGGATCCATGTGCTTGGTTACTGAATATTTGCTGGGATAGTAATAATATTTATAGAGATAATAAATAAATAACAAATGAATGTACCTGCTCTCAGTGTGTCAATAACAAGTCAAAACAGAGTCATGCCCACTAGGTCACAAGGCAGGGCAGGTGACAGGGAAGGGGAGGGGAGCTGAGACTGGCAGTCTCAAGACTGGGTCTGCTCTGCTCTGTCCATCAAGGCTGTCACTGTAAGAAAGAATGCAAACTCAGGGCTTGGGGTTTAGTGCAGTAGCAGGGCACTTGCCTAGCATGTAAGAGGCTCTGGGTTCCAGCCCCAGCACTGTGTGTATTGGGGGGAGGATAAAGTGCCCCCCAAACTGCAAACTCCCCTAGCCTCAGGTTCCTCAGCTGTAGAGCAGGGGGATTACAGATGGACTGCTGTAGGACATAGGTGTGCAGGTACTTCAGGAACCACAAGCTGCTCTGCAGATCCCACACTACCCACTCTACCACACACTGGGGAGGTGCAGCCCACAGAAGCTTGGAGGGGGTTTTTCCTTCAGCCCCTCATATGGCACTGGCACCCAGTTTTCCTGGATTGAGAGGCTATATGGACACCCTTCTTTTAGAAGGACAAAAAGAACAACCTTCTTGGAGTAACACCCACCTCTGGATTGCGCACACACAAACCACTGGGACAGAGTCAAAGTATGGAGCGCAGACTGAACCCACGCTTGTGCCATGGGCTCTTGAGGCGGGTGCTGGGGTGTAACCCAGCACCACACAGCTCCCCATGCCAGACGAACATGCAAATGGCCTCTGTGAACATGCAAATAGACCACTGTGCTCTCTTGTGGGGGAAGAAGCAGGGAGAAAAGGAACAGTGCCAAGAGACAAATGGCTCAATGTGAAGGCCTGTGGAGAAGCTCCCCTGTGTCTGATGCCCAGCAGTCTCATGGCCCCAGGGCCTCTTCCTGCTGCCCCATCACTCTGCCTGCACAACAGTGAACCCTAACGCCCCGTGCATCCCTCTATCTGCTTCCGGCCTGGCAAAGAGATCCTTCTAAGGACACCCCACCCTCAGACGTGGGGCTGGTGCACAATTTCTCCCAGGACACAAGGCCCACAATCTGCACAGGAGACTCTAGGGGACCCAAAGGGGACAGACAGCTGCTGCAGTGCAAACTCAAAGTACTTAGCAATGCCCTGTGATTGAGATTTTAATTTTTTTGCAAAAGAAAAGCAGCCCTGTCCTCTGGTCTTCTCCCGAGGCCTCATTTTGCTTCTGTGGCGTTGCTCTGTGCCAGGGTCTGGCGCAGCCACTCCCTGAGCTGAGAGCTATAGAGTCTTCTAATCTCTCCCAAGTGGCCAGGGTTCCTCCAGCACCGCTGTTGCTCTCTGGAAGGACCGACCCACAGACAGATGCTGCCTCGCCCTTGGATGATGGGGAAAGCAACCTCGGCCTTCCCCCTCCTGATGGCCCAAGGAAGTGCCCAGGGTGGGGTCGCTTGTACTGGAGACTCGGATCCCTCCTTCTATCCTCTTCCTACACCCCAATCTTGCCCACTTCAGAGCCTGTGGCATGTGTGAACCATTCGGGTTCCCCTCCCACACGAAGAGCATGGTTTCTCCCCATTATGTCGGGTGCTGCCACATAGGAGCTGAATGCCCCCTAGCTTTGAGCAATGGGAATGTGGAGATGTGGCGAGCCAGCCATGGGCTGTGAGTGTGAGCATTCTGAGTACACTGGACTGGACTGACGATGCAGCTCTCTCTGGCTGTGCCCGTATGTGTGTTCCTTTTGCTTGCTCTGTCTTTGATTATCACACAACACATGAGATGAGCGTGGCCTTCCAAGGTCAGTCAACCTGCTGACCTGTAAGACATCAAGAAGCTAGACTCACCCCCCCGCAACCTGGCCCCTTGCCTCATCTGAATGGCTTCTCCCCAAATAAAACAGAGTTCAAGGTGTGCTCTTTCTCTTTCTCGCCTGCCTTACCTCCTTTGTGGGAGCTGGGTCAAAGGAGTTGTCATAGAACCCAAAGAAAAAGGTATTTCTTTGTCTCTGTGTGATTATTTTGTGCCAGCCCAGTTCACTGGGAGTGACCCTGACTGGTTTAGTCGTGTGTCGCGACACTCATAGGTGCATCATCATCAGCCCTGTTTCAATTATAGCCACCATCATATGCATCTGGGATGCTCTTCTGGCCTGGGCTGACCCAGGGGGTCAAGCGGGAGGGTGACTCTCCAGGGCTAGAGTCAGCTGACTGGATCTATCTTTTTAAGGTTGTGCTTGTTCATTCAACAAGTATCTCATTATTTTTACACGTCCAGCCAGGTGAGAAAAGAACAGAGATAACACAGGCACACACTAACGATGCCCCAGGTTAGAGGGAGACCTTCAGGCACGAGACACCTGGTGTTCTGTGCAGGGAGAGGGCCACAGATGCGCCACAAAGGCGAGGGCCTGGCACTGGCTTTGAAGGAGGAAGGAAGAAAATGTGAGGAAAGGGAGAAAGAAGGGGACATGGAGATCTGTGCTAGTAAGGGCTGGCTCAGAAACAGCCCAGACAGGATTTTGAAAGGTCCACCTTGAAGACATGGAGGGTCATTAAGAAGAGTGTCTGGGGGCTGGGGATGTGGCTCAAGCGGTAGCGGGCTCGCCTGGAATGCGTGCGGCCCAGGTTCGATCCTCAGCACCACATACAAAGATGTTGTGTCCGCCGAAAACTAAAAAAATAAATATTAAAAATTTAAAAAAAAAAAAAAAAAAAAAAAAAAGAAGAGTGTCTGGCATGAGCCTCCAGCATTCTTCTGTCAGAAGAAGTGTGCCACCAAGCTCAGGATGACCCTAAGCATGATGGATAGGATTGATAGAGGGGTTTCTGGGTGTGGGGTATCCTCAGGGCTGGACAAGAAAGATCATTTTCTGCACACATCTGAACACGTGGCCAGTTTCCACAATTCCACTTAATTCATATTAACTCAGTCATTAAATTGGAGGTTAGGTGGGAATGGAGACCCATACACACTTGGCTACAGCTTGAACTTTAAGTGTCCCCTAAACACCCACATGTTAAAGGTTTGGCCCCCAGCTTGGGGCTACTGGAAGATAATGGTACCCTTTAAGAGGTAGGGCCTGGGCCAAGCCAGTTGGCTCACACCTGTAATCCTAGTAGCTCAGGAGGCTGAGACAGGAGGATCGCGAGTTCAAAGTCAGCCTCAGCAACGGTGAGGTGCTAAGCAACTCCATGAGACCCTGTCTCTAAATAAAATACAAAATAGGGCTGGGGGTATGGCTCAGTGGTCGAGTGCCCCTGAGTTCAATTCCCCAGTATCAAAAAAAAAAAAAAAAAGAGGTAGGGCCTGGTGGGCCCCTGGCTCCTTGGCCAGGAGGTGAGCTGTTTTGTTCCACCACATGTTCCCTGCCTTGCCACAGGCCTAAAGCAACAAGCCAACCCAGAAATAAATTGGAACCTTCCAACTCTGAGCCAAAGTAAACTTTTTTCTTTAAAAAGTTGGCTCCCTTGGGAATGTTATAGAGAGAGAAAGCTGATTAACACTGACCATTGCTCTCAGAGGAAACATGCTGTGGGTAGGTACCTGCTGGCCTCTGGTCACTCTGTTTTCGTCAGTTGATCAACACATGATGTTGTTCTGTGTTTGTTAAAGACGACTCTGATTCATTCATGTTGACCCCACAGTCAACAGTAAATCCTAGTGCTCGTACCTGAGGCTTTTCTAACATTAGCGCTTCCTGGGCTCATCACAGTTCCTAGCCCTCAGGGATCACATTAAACACCAGCCAAAGTCCCCAGAATGTGAAAAACACGGCACTAAGCAGACCATGAGAGAATCCTGGTTCACAGCATGTCAGCTGGGACAGCACAACAGCGCTGCAGCCTGTGGCCCTAGCTGGGAGATATATGGAAGATAAATTTTTCACTACTCTGTGCACATCCATGAATGACTATGAAAGAGCTTGAGTGTTGATTTGGGGGCTAGGATACATTTCAGCAAGAAAGTATGTTTGAAAATTCTGAAAGAATAACAATTAGGATGGACACCTATATGATCCTGCCAAGGCCCTAGTGATGGAGGGGGAGGGGCCTGGGAGGGTACAGGTGCATGTTCTTTCTGCAACTCAGTTTCCCTGTGCAAAGCAAAACTGGACATATGGGTTCTGGCACCTGCACTAATGGAGGTCTTAGCTGAAAGCAGCGTGGGCACCTTTGGTGTACCCCAGGTCCATCTCTCTCTGGACCAGAGAGCTGATCCTGTGCCTGGGGAGCAATCCCCAGCTGGCTACACCCCTCAGGGACACACAGCACAATGGGATGGCTGAAATATCACACTTCACAACTGCTCGAACATGTGATACCCACCAGTTCTGGGTCCAAGACTTTCCGTCCATAAACTGAAAAGCTTTTTTTGTTTGTTTCCAGGCTAGGACCACTGAAAACCTGTATGGTTGTATTAAACAAGGTACAGCTCTAGGGAAAACTCTCCGACTGGTGCCCGGACAGCCATAAGACTGCTCACCACCCTATGGCATGGAAGAGCCAAAACTCAAGACATCCCAAATGTCCACTGGCAGAACGGACTAAGGCTTGGGCGTGACTCTTGGAGGGGAGTTAAAGAGCCATGGAAAGGAACTGGAGCAATGTGGGCTGGTGCAAACAGCTCACAGAAAATGCCCAGCCAAGCCCCAAGCCAACTGCAGGGTACCACCCGGAGGAAGCACCACACCACCTATTTCTCTGCAATGATCCCAAGCATGGTGAAGGCAGAAGGCAGGGGCTAACACTGCCCCAGCACTGCTTGTTTTATTTTAAGCAGAATGATGTGCACCTGATTATTTTTCTGGCCATTCCTTAGATTTCTTTGATGTCTGAAACACCTTATAACTTTTTTCCCCGCTGCAGTGCTGGGGAGCTGAACCCAGGACCTCAGCATGCTATATCCCTAGGCCTTTGTAAACTTTAATGATGCTTCTGGGCCTAGGGCTCCAGAAACAACACCATGGCAGGCTGGCCAAGGCACCTTTTTCCTAGTCCTGCTTCTCTGCAGCACTCCTTGTGGGCTTCCCACCCAGGAACCCCCAACACTCCAGTGCAGAGAAGGCAGAGGGGCCTGCTGTGGCCTTCTACCCCTGCACTGGGCAATATAGGGACAGACAGAACACTTGGGTGCCCTTGCATGCGTGGGGAGAGAGCCAGAAGGGATGGAGGCTTCCCAGAGAGCCTGCAACTGTGAGATTAAAACAAAGAAGCCAAGGGAAGAGAATCCATGACCGCATGACCCCGAAGTGTCACACAGGCCACCCAGCTGTCAGAGGATCCACAGCAACTCAGATTCAAGGGTAACATGCAGATGTGACTAAGAAGCAAGAAGCAAAAGACTAACCCAGTAGTTTTTGCTTTTTTTTTTATTTCTTCAGTGCTGGGAATAGAATCCAGGTCCTCACACATGCCATGTAAACACTCTACCACTGAGTTACATCCCCAGGCCTTTTTATTTTATGTTGAGACAGGGTCTCCCTAAGAGGCCTGGCCTTCACTTACAATCCTCCTGCTTCAGCCTCCTGGAAGCTGGGATCACAGGCATCTGTCATCATGCCTAACTTACTGGTTGGCGCTTTTTTTTTAGTTTAGCCTTTCTAAACAAATAGCAATGTGTCTCACTCTCAGAGAACATGCACACGGGAGGCCTTGATGAGAGATGATGGACAAATTCGGCCAAGGCAGACCAGGGCATAGAGAAATTCCACCCCAGCTTCCTAGACTGCCATTTCCAGCCACAAAGCCTGGCCTTTAAAAGCCAGCACTGCCTGTCCATCTCAAACAGTCAGGACTCTGAGGGCTCAAACTGAAGGACACCTACTACCTTCCTGCCACAGTCAGCTCATGGCAGGGTTGAGGAGGGACTCTTGGGAGCCCATGTGTTATAATTCCCATGATGGGGGGAGGAAAAGGGACAAGAGGGCTAGGGTTTTGGCTCAGTGGCAGAGCGCTTGCACTGGGCTGTATCCTAAGCACCACATACAAAAATAAATAAACGAACAAACAAACAAATAAATGATTGTCTCCATCTACAACTAAAATAAAGGACAGAGAGCTCCTTAAGGGTTCTTTCCCAGAAGCATTCTGTGAACAAGTCTCTGCTCACTGCTAGGGTCAAGACCCAGAAAAGCCACTGGTTATCATCCTACTTAAAGAAAACAGGTTTGACTGGGGTTCACTGGCAAAAGCTACTGAAATCATTGGCCATGGTGGCATTTAGGATAAGAAATCAATGTGATAACATCACTGACTGACAAGCCCTCCCCCAGGCACCAAGGACTTGGCCACAGCCAGGTTTACCTGCAGGCATAAGCTGTCCTCTGAGCCTTACCCAGGTCCACTGGATCTCTTGAGTCTTCATTTGAGACTGAGCAGGGCAGAGCAGTAGGCATGAGAGAGTAAAGAAGAAGCGCAGCCCTGTGTCTCACAGCGTGTGTGTGAGAGGCAGATCCATGAACTGTATGGCCGGGACACTATTTCTGCTGCGGTTCTTCCTGTGCTGCTCCTCTGGCCAGGAGGCACTTGGGGGTGGGGTGGGGTGAGGTCGGTTGGTCACTACTGCAGAATCTAACCAAGAAGAGCCAAGAGCAGGGCATCTAAGAGGACCAGCTGCACTGTTTTGTTGCTGCTGCATTTGTTGTTCCAGTTACTACTACTGAAAACACAGAATAAGACCAAGATCTCTTTTTAAACCCATTTAAAAAGTGAACTTATTATAAAGTAAAAAAGCCAAATTAACCATTGTGCTCAAGTTACAGCACAGGCAGCAGGTGAAGAGCCCTGGTGGTCACTTCTTTTTGCTGCAGGCCATGGTGTGGTGGTCTACACTGGTGCTCAGGCTGAGGGAGGGGAACCAGCAAGTCAGGGTCACAGGTGGGTGGGAGTGTCACTGGGAACACTGGGACTGGGAGAGATTTGGAAGTCAGGTACAGAGAGGTTAGTGGATACCAAGGAGATAGTAGGCCAAGACAGAAAGCAAAATCCAAAGAACCCAGGGGAACAAGCTGGAGGGGCCCAGAGAGGGAAGTCAAAACAGGGCCAGGCGTGGTGATGAACACCTGTAATCCTAGCAGCTCAAAAGGCTGAAGCAGCAGGATCACAAGTTCCAAGGTAGCCTCAGCAACTTAGCAAGGCTTTAGAGCAACTCAGTGTGACCCTGTCTCTAAATAACATACCAAAAAAAAAAAAAAAAAAAAAAAAAAGCTGGGGGTGTGGCTCAGTGGTTAAGTGCTCATGAGTTCAATCCTCAGTACTAAAAACAAACAAACAATAAAACAAAATGTTGGGCTGGGTGAGGTGGCACACTCCTGGAATTTCAGCAACTGGGGAGGCCGAGTCAAGAGGATTCCAAGTTTGAGGTTAGCCTCAGCAACTTAGGCCCTAAGTAAGTTTGCAAGACCCGGTCTCAAAATAAAAAATAAAAAGGGTTGGAGATGTGGCTTAAGAGCTTAAAGCACCCATAAGTGGTCACTGAACTGTACCCAGGCTCAATCCCAGGTATCAAAAAAAGAAAACAGGCCTCGGTGTGGAATCTGGGAGGTGGGTGTCAGGCACAGGGAGGTTAAAGACAGTTAAGTCTAAGAAAGGGCCTGGACCTGGGGAGCAGGTTTTTGGAGGCTAGGGCATGATTTATCTTAGGGAAAATTGGATGTGAGGAAAATACCCTCTCCAAGGAGGCCTCGAGGCTGGGCAGTCCTAGGAATTCTGGGCCTGGCTCCTTCAAGGAGGAAAGTGGACATCCTATCTCTGCTCCACAGGGCCTGCTTGGTGGGATCCATGTTACCAGACCACTTAAGACACCAGCCAGGCCCTTCTGGCCTCAGCTGAGTGCAGGTCATTCTTGGTCACTGTGCCTGGAGTACAACCTAAGCCAAAGAGAACAATCTCTGAGCTTTTAATTTTTTTTAGACTAGTTGGACTTGTTCCTGACCAAGTTCTCAAAGGTCTTCTCAACCACCCAAGTCCTTGGAACTCTACCAGGACTGAGCAGAAACCAGGTCAAGAGAGTAGAACTGGTGTTGGGATGCCATTAGGGACACTGTGGGAGGCCCCACTCCTGCCTGAGAAGGAGCACACCAACTTGACCTGGTTATGTGTAATTCTGATGAGCCTGTGGGAAAGACTTTACCCAGTAGGCCCCAGGCCTGGCACAAGGTGCCCAGCTTGGATTGGCCCTCAGGAGCTGCTGTCTGATGGGAGAAGAGCACAGCTGGTGCAGGACAGGACTGTGATGTGGGTGGGAAGCCAAGAGGCCAGCTGCTCACAGGGGAAGACGCCCCTCCAGCAGGCAGTCCCACCAGATGTGAGGGTGAAGGAGAGGCACAGGGCTTTACAGGCAGACAAGAAGAGGACAGACAGTGCCACCAGACAGGAGGCAGAGAACATGGGCATATAGGGCTCAGAGTACAGCAGAGCAGACCAGTTTGACTGTATGTGTCACCCAGAGAGGAAGAGGGTGGGATTGAAAACTGGGACCCAGGTAAGGGCTTTAGAAGGTCCAAAATGCCAGAAAACAGCTAGCTTGACTGTACCCCAGGCCCCCTGGGGACATTCTTCTCTTCTTTAGGGGCTGCTTTGCAAGGCCATTTACCCTTTTAACCAATATTCACCGAGTTCCTGGGACAAGCCAGGGACTAAGCTCAAAAAGGCTATAGTGGTGAGCAGAAATACTTAGTTCTGTCTACAAAGAGCTTATAAGCCAGTGACAAGGACACTGGAATACTCAATCCCCAAATCTATCTGCAATTCTGAGCCAGGATCTCACTACTACTGAGACCAGAAGGATGCCCGGGCAAGGGCAGAGGCGGATGGGGAAGGACAGCCTCCGGCCCTGGAGGCTTCACTGGGTATCTAGTGCTCCCAGAAATCATGGTATCTGCCAGGACTGTGAGCCCCTGCAGACACCCACGTAGGGTGCTGGGGTTTGTAGCCAGGTGGGGAAACTAACCAGCCACAGTCCTGTCCAAAGCGGTCAGTGGGCCAGTGCTGAGTCAGGTCCGGGAAGGAAACAGCATCTATTTTCCGGCCCTGGTGGGGAAGTCTCCACATGACCCCATGCTCAGGGCCCAGTCAGCAAGTTTTTCTAGGAGCCAAGTGGAAAAGGAAGACGCAGTCATCCTCTAGGAACATGCGTGTGGGGCCCTATGACTGCCTAACGGGAAATGAGCAGAAACGAACCCCAGATGAGTGCTCAGGAAAAGTGCCTGCCAGGCCTGGCTGCACGGAGGGGGTGGGGAGTGGGGGTAGAGGCAGGCACCAGCTGCTAAGCAGCCTACACACTCTCCTCCAGCTTTCCAAGGACAGCTCTGAAAAGGGACCAGAAGAGCCCGCCAGGACACTTCCCAGGTTTGTTAAAAAAGCCATGAGGGGTTGATAAAAGAGGGTGTAAGGCCCTCAGTGGGCCTGCTGAGCTCCTGACCCCCACGCTCCTGGGGCTAAAAAGTCTCAAGAAGCCTGGAGCCCTACTGAAGGAACCCTCCTAGGCCTTAGAGACCTCCAGCCTGCAGCAAACAGAAGGGTAGGAGGCAATTTTCCGTTCCTCCTTCCACCCACCTGCTACAGTGCCAAAATGTGCCTTGCCTCTGAAAGCCTATCAGGGAAGCTGGCTGCACGTTCCAAATTAAAAACTAACTTTCCTCAGATCAGATCAGTTTCAGAACATTGGAGACAAGGGAAAAGGAGGACAAGGACTTAAGTAGGAGCCAGGACACAACAGCAACCTAGGTCCCTGGGCCAAAGGCCACTGGACGCAGACACAGAGGTCAATAGCAGGTCTGAGCTGGATGGGCCCACATGAAAGATTTTTTGAGGAACAGGATGATGGAATCAGTGTGCATGATGAGCATACGGCCAATTGAAAGAGAAACTGGGGAGCTCATCCCCAAGTGCACCAGTACTCCCATGGTGGCTACCCCAACAAGAGGCTGATGGATAGGTGAGCGTGGGCAAACGTTTTTGAGGACCTTTCTGAGTCTTTGGTAAGTCTAGGGTCTGAAAGATGTGATACGCCCAATTTCAACAAGGGAAGAGGGAGATACTGTGAACCCCTCACCTAGCAGGCTGTAATTAAGTGGCACAAGGACTATAATTAAGCATGGTGGGGCTTGGTGTTAACACACCCAGATAAGCAGGGCGATTAGCTCTTGCAGAGCTCCAACCAGCCCTTAGAGAACACAGGATTCTGAGTCAGAAGTGAACTTTTGGCTCTCGGCTAATATGTGGCCTAATGTACAGCAGTTACACGTGGCAGAAATCAGAACAGGGGCTGCGGGTGTGACTCAGTGGAAGAGTGCATGCTTAGCAAGCTTGAGGTCCTGGATTCTATCCCCAGCACCCCAAAGTAAAAAAGAAAATAAGTCAGAACAGGGTGACCATTCAGTTTGGGAGTGGACAGGAAGCATGCTGGGTCACAGAGCCTCCTGGCTGAATCACAGTGGGCCTGGGAGACAAGCGGGAGGAGCTGCTTTTACAGACAGGGCCAGGAAGTGGTGGAGTTTAAGGAGCCCCAGGTTTTCTTCAGGGAAAATGGTCTCAAACGTCTTCCCTATCTCCACAGTCCAGCAGCTCAGGCCTCAAACAGTGACTGTTTATATCATTGTGCAAGCAAGAGACAGAAAGCCACGTAGGGAAAGCGGGACCTACCATCCATGTATGCCCCTGGGGACCTCATACCACAGCAAATGCCAGGTCATTGTGGCTTCTTGCCAGAATGGACTTAACTAGTTCCCATCAGGCATGGACACCACAAAGGCAAAACCCACTCCCTCATCTGCTGCTTGTGCCTTCCGTGGGACAGGGTGCTCCAGAGGATGGGGTGCTCAGCACAGCCTTGGGTGCCTGGCCCTGACCCTCTTTCCAGATGATGCACACGGAACTCTGAATTGCCTCTCTCCTGGGGCACGGGCTGCACACTTTGATTCACATAGAAGCAAAGGGATACGAGCTTCACATTCCATGTTTCTTACTAATAAGTCAAGCACTTTGCTAGGAAAGCCACAGCTCACATCCACAAAGTGAGGTCTGAAAAACTGGTCTATGCTGGGGGTGGGGCTCAGTATAAGAGCGTGTGTGCCCCGCATGCACAAGGCCCTGGTTCAACTGCCAGTACCAAAAAGAAAAATAAGTCAGAGCAAGCAGAATTTTGGGACATTCTAAGACACCAAATTCTCCTTACCCTGCCTACTGCCTTTCTCATAGGTTAGGGTCCAGGGCCCCCAGCCTCTAGGGCACCCTTTAACCCTCGAGTCTCTCAAAGGAAATATGAGTTTCCCCCCCAGGCATGGACCCTGGGTCTAGGAAGCGTCCAAAATACCTCAAAGCCATGGAAGACAGACTGGGGTAAACTCAGTATGGTAGAGCACTGCCTAGCATGGGTGAGGCCCTGAGATTTGATGCCCAGCAAAACACACACACACACACACACACACACAGACTTTTAGCTCAGACAGATCAATCTTTCCTTTCAAACTGTCTACCTCCTTTCAGGCAAAAAGGGGGCAGGGGACAACAGGCCAGCATTCCAGGCAGCTGCCAGGGCCATCCCTAGTTGCACTCGCAAATCTCCATACAGCCTGGCCACAAAAAACGATCAGGAAACCAGCAAGCAGTTTAGGTCTGAAAGTAACCTCACCCAAACACATACTGCTCGAAGAAGTGAGTTTCTGAGTTTCCATCTTGCTAGTAGGGTTTTAAATATGTACATAAACTTCCTGACTTCCCTGGAAATACTAGAGACCCCAATTCTAGATGTGCTGAGGAAGTGCGTTTCCTGGGCACTAGGGAGGTGACTTTGTACTGCTTGCTCTTCTATTGATCCTGACTTCCCCTGCCTTGTAAATAAAACCTCGTTACAAAATTCCCCCGCTTGAGACAAAACTGCTTCTGAACCTGACTCTGCTGGGTGACGACTGGAACAAGATCTGCTACGGTGGTTACCACACCACCAAGGAGAAGTCACAGACTTCAGTAGCATCACAGCCTCACAGCAGGAAACCCAGTTTCTCTTTCTGGGCTCAGGTTCCCCCTCCTCCTAGCTTCTGTTTCTCAAGTTAGACACTGTTACAAGTCTCTGAGATCCAGAATGTTTCCACTCAGGAGTTCTCAAGCTCAGCACTGCTGACCTTTTGGGGCTGGATGATTCTTGGAAGGGGAAGAGGGCTGCCAAACATCCCATGTTGTTTGGCAACATCCCTGGCCTCTACCCACTCGATGTCATTGGTACCTTCTCCCCAGATTATGACAATTCAAAATAATCTCAAACATTTCCAGATTGAGGAGACGAAAAGAGTGAGAGTCATTCCTGCATAAGAAGCCATGACCCATACTTATACTATCTGAAAAATACCAGATACCAAAGGACACTTAGGGTGTTCCTAAAGACCTGGGGTGGGGGTCTTAGGGGGTCTAAACACAAGCTTTAATGTCTGTAAATTACCTAATTCTTAGGGAACAAGGATGTGCCATATGGAAGATACTCAGAAGCATCCCTGTAGCACTCCATCAAGTGTGATGGCCAAACATGCTCCCAGACACTGCTGATTTGGGGTTATAAAAGGGGAATACATTCATCTTAGGCCAGAAGAGTGACACCAGTCAAGACTCCTGGTTAAGAGCATGCAGCCTGGTGACACAGTGAGACTCTATTGTGTCAGCTATCACTATGGAAGGCAAGGAATCTCTTCTTGACAGGTGACTGGATTCTGAAGGCACAGGGTAGGGTCAAAGAGATTTACTGAGAAGAAAAGAAGCAGATAGATGTATACAGCCAGATAAACAAGTGAGATGCCAGAGACTGTGGAAAATATTGCAGAAGATGGAACACAGCCAGGGTGATTCCTGAGAACACAACCTGATAATCGATTGGGAGGCTAAGACAGCTCTGTGAGGAGGCTGGGTCACCACAATAATCCTTTGGGACAGAGCTCTGGAATGTTGAAACAGTAAACTGATCCTAAACACCAGCTCACACTGAACTGTGCTTTCCAGGTTTAAAGGCACTGTCACAGATCTGAATGCGTCCCCAGGAAAGAAAAGGTTCTAGTGGTTGGCCTGAGTGGCCAGGCAGGTTCCTCTGGCAGTGTCTGTGTGGAACTGCATGGGCCACCAGTAGGGCCTGATAGCTGGAGGAGGGCAGGGCCTTCAAGACTTCCCTACATGAGGGAACAAAGGAATTCTTCCAAGATCTCTGGAGACATTGTCCACACAGGAGGATCCAGGCCAGCGAGCCACATTCTAAGGTGCTTCCATTGGGCATGTGGGGGCTAAATGCCTGCCAGATGAGGCCCAACCCACTTAATTCCACCCTGCTAGGTTAAAGGGGCAGTACTCTCTGCAACAATCTTAAAACTCCTCTGGAATAAATCTCGCTTCCTCTAGGGTTTGGCTATCATCTGCTATCTGGAGATAGACCCCAAATATCTTCATCCTTAGACAACCACTGGGGTCCTTATATTTTCCTTCCAAAGGCAAAAGATACCAGCCACACGTTACTGGGAACTCATGTCTCTTCCCTTTCATTGGGCCTTTCCAAATTACAGGTAGAGCTGTTTGCCTAAGGTCATTGTTGGTTCTTCTGTGGAACCTGTACACATGAACTCCACACCCAAGATCTTTAACCTACAATCCATGGATCAATAGGAATCAAGGCATCTAGAGTTTCTTGGATCTGAAACTGTACACTGAATTTTACACTTGCTTAGTTTTCTTGGATCCACAGCTTTCGCCAGATTTACAAGCAGTAGGTCTTAAACTTTTCAAAAAAATCTGTTTCTATCACATGTAAAATACGTTTGGTGTTTGATTGAGCATTCTGTTTCTGGGAATTTATCCTGTAAAACCAAACCCACCTGTGAGTAGAGATATTCACAGGTTACTCACTGTGGTACTTTTTGTAGTAGTAAGTTACTGGAAATCATATAGACATCTATTAATAGACAATTGATTAAAGAAACTGTGGTCAACTTAGTGCAATGGAATACCATGTGCCCACTAGAAAGATCCAAACTGGGTGCTGTGGCTCCTGAGTTGTTCCAGCTACTTGAGAGTCTAATATAGGAGGATCACTTGAGCCCAAGAATTTGAGGCCAGACTGGGCACCATAGAGAGATCTCCCTCTGGGGGGCAGGAGGAATTCCAAGAAACTCTAGGAATATGTTTTAGTGCAGAAGTTGCGGGGAGGGCTTCTGCTCCTTGAAGACACTGGGTAAGGTCTGAAGACATTTTTGGTTGTCAAGACTGAGGGTGCTCCTGGCATGGGACTGGTGGAGGCCAGGGATGCTCCACCACACCCTGCAGTACCCAGGACAGCCCCACCCCGGAAAACAATCTGTCCCCAAATGTCAACAACGCCAGGGTAGAGAAATTTTCTCTCCAAGACACATTTAACAAAACACAGGGTCGGGCAGAGTATAGGCTATCTATCACTCTGTGTGCTTTGCTTTTACAGGGAAGGTGGACACGTATTTTGGGGAAGAAACATAAGAATTTCCCCGTTTCTGGGGAGAGAGGTTGGCTGCCTGAAGGACGGGGTCGCCTTTCATTCTACCCTTTCAACTTGGGCCGTGTCCATCAAGAGGATTTTGGAAGCAACTCTCTAGATGCAAATTCCCCCTGCCCCTGGGCTCTCTGGCAGGAGTCCTGGGTCCACAGCCTCGCGACTTTGTTTCTTTGCCTTCTCTGCCCGCGTCGCGCCTTAGAGGGGGGCAGGAGGGCGCGGGGTCCACGTCCCGGCCAGCCTCTGGGAGCATCTCGCCCCGGCGGGGCTCTGCCGGCCCTTCCCAGAGACGGAGCTCCGGGGTGGCCCCGTCGGTCCCCCGGCGCTGCCCTCCCAGCGCGGAACACGTGCCAACGCCGCCCCGCCGTCGCCGGCGACCCCGCCCGAGCCGAAGCCGGGCCCGGGCCCGCCGCTCGGGCCGCCCCAAAGCCCCCCGCCTCGGGCCGGGCCCCGCTCACCTGGCTCGCCTTGTAGAACTGTTTCTTCAGNCCTGGGCGAGTGAAGCGAGCGGGAGAGCCTCCTCCGCCAACGAGTAACGCCGGCCGAGCCTAGAGAGGCGATGGAGGCCGCAGCGCCCCCGGAGTCCCGACGGCGGAACCAGAGTCCTGAAGATCTCCTCTTGGGAAAGGCGCACAGTCCTGAAGATCTCCACTTGGGAATGCCAACGGGCTTCTCCAGATGCCTGTCTGCTCACCTCAAGGAGACCCAGTTCTCTGTGTATTCAGGCCCCATCCCCGCCCTGTCGCGCGTCCGTCTGTTCAAATTCCACGCCATTTGGTATTATTGCCCTGATCATAGCTGTCCACTAACCTTCTCGCTGGCCGTCCACTTCCAGGTTCTCTCCTGAAGTGCATTCCACACCAGGCAATCAGAAGGATACGTTCAAAATTCAATTCAGACCATCCGTCTTCTGCTTAAAGTCCACGCACTAGCCATGGGATACACTCCAGCTTCCTACAAACCCTTGTAGAGTTTGGACCGGCCCATTCTTCCGCTCTCTGCTCTCTTCTTTAATTAATGATCACTGTCGCCCACTCGGCCCTGTCACCCGTCTTCGGCGCTGGGGACGGAGACCAGGGCCTCGCATAGGTTAGGCAAGTGCTGTACCACTGAGCCACATCCCCAGATCGCCTATGGGTTGGTGCTCACAGTTTTAGAGGTCTCAATCCATAGACTGTCAGCTCCATTGCTCTGGACCCAAGATGAGGCAGAACATCATCACATCTTGGCGGAAAAGTGTGATGGCCGAAAGAACATGGCCAAAAGAAACGGAGAGAAATCGGCTCATAAGGACAAAATAGAAACCCCAATGTCACACCCACAGTGACCCACCTCCTCCAGCCACACCCTACCTGTCAGCAGGTAGGGTTAAGTAATTCAGTTAATCCATTCAAGTGGATTCACGCACCTGTTAGTTTAAGGCTCTCATAACCCAATCATTTCACCTCTGAATGCTTTTGTATTCTCACACATAAGCTTTTGGAGGACAGCTCAAGTCTGAAGCATAACAAGGACTCTACTGGGAATGTCACCTCCTCCAGGAAGCCTCCCCAGATAGATGATCTTTTTTAAAAAAAAAAATTAGTTGTAGATGGACAAATAAACAAATCTTTATTTATTTATTTATTTATTTATTTAATGTGGTGCTGAGAATAGAACTCAGTGTCTCAATCGTGTGAGGCAAATACTCTACCACTGAGCCACAACCCCAGGCCCAGATAGATGATCTTCATTGATATTGATTCTCACGTCAACTGTTATTGATAACAATGTATTGAATGAATTGGAAATTAATAATGAATTGTAGTGAATAAATGATTCTAAAAAGAAGAACAAGAAAATGACACAACCAAGGTACTTGGAACTTCAGTGTTGAAGTTGTTGACAGGTTTGAGTGATTTTTTTTGTACCAGAAAATTGCTGAAAATTTTCACATGCCTCAAGAGAAGATCCTGGATTAGATCAGAGGGTTGCTTCAGAATACATATGCCCCAACTTCACTCCCCAAGATAATGATGAGGCTACTATGAATACTTTTTAGTTATGAAGAGTTTGGAAAAGCTCCCCATCTGATTCTGATACACACTTTGAACTGTGATTATTACAGAATGTCAGATAAGGGGGAGAACACATTCTATGGCTAAGACAGGGAGACTGAAGCTTTTGAGTAATGATACGGCTTGCTCCAAATGATGTCTTTTAGTTTCCTATTTCTCCATATTTTCCAATTCTATGAATTTAATTAGTCAATCTAATCCTCAACAGTACTCCAAACTTGGACTACTTTCCAATCTTTTCACATCATATCCATTTCTGTGATATTAAATTGCTGCTGAAGAAAACCTGTTTCTAGACTCATAGTCTGATACTGAAACCTTTTTTTTTTTTGTATCAGGGATTGAACTCAGGGGCACTCAACCATGGAGCCACATCCCCAGTACTATTTTGTATTTTATTTATAGACAGGGTCTCATTGAGTTGCTTGGCACCTCGCTTTTACTGAGACTTGCTTTGAACTCAAGATCCTCCTGTCTCAGCCTCCTGGGCTGCTGGGATTACAGGCTTGCACAACCCCACAGGGCTTGAAGCTGTTTTCTGTATGATACTTTGTGTGTGCGTGTGTGTGCGCATTTGGAATGGAATCAGGGGCCCTTGCATCCTTGGCGAGCACTCTGTCACCGAGCTACACGTCCCTGCCCTATGTGAGGTTTTTAACCTGCATGATGTAAATAATTCCATAAAAATGGTATTTATGCATTCACTCAAATATTAGTTGAGCGCCTATGATCACTGCCAGATTCTGGTGATGAATGATACTTGCCTTCATTGAGCTAATGACAAAAACAAAAATTAGTTATTAAAATTGATTTATTAGTCAGATGATACCTTAATATATAGTCATAGATATTGTCAAGAAAAGGAAGTGTTGCAAGCACTCGATTTTGTTACAGATGGAGGAGGTAAAGGTTTCTTGACGAGTCGATCTAAGATCTGAAATTTGATAGAAATCTGCCAGGAAAAGAGCTGCCTGTGGAGGAAACAGGCTTGTGCAACAATCCTGAGCATTAAAACAGAAACATCCATTTTATTCATTCTCTCCGAATATATCTGCTGCATACCAAATGCTGCTGATGGCTGCCCAGACTCTATTTTATTGCTCATATAGAAAATTTCATTTTAATTGTAGTTGCTATATTCAGCAAAAGTCTAATGAGGATAAACTCAAATTCTCAGAGTCCTCAGCTAAACCGTAGTTTCCAGTTGTCTCCGGCCCTCCTTAACCCTATCCCACACGCTCAGCCAATCGCAGTGCGTAGCTTTCAGTTAGACATCTCCCATGCCCAATCACAGGGCTTCTTATTCCAGCCAATGAGCGGCGACCGGAAAGGAGCCCTACCTCGGCTCGCAGGAACATCAATAGAAGAGCCACAGGGGGAACGGAAGCCACGGCTCTCGCGAGGATGCTCCCGGCGCTCCTCTTTCCCGAGGCGGGATGTCACGTGGTGCGGCCTCGCCCAATGGGCTCGCAGACTGCAGGGGTCGCCGCGGTTCCCGCCAAATACGAGCGCGGCGGCCGTGGCAGCAGTGGCGCGGGAGGGAGGGCGAGCAGCAGCGGCCGCTGGAGCGGAGCCCGCGCCCCCGACGCCCGAGAGGAGCTTGAGCTGCCGCCGGAGCGATGCTGGAGGAACCGGAGTGCGGGGTGCCGGGTGCCAGGGGAGCGGCCGCAGGTCGGTTCGGGGCCTGCGTGAGGGAAAGGGGCGGCGCGGCCTGTGCGAGCCAAGAGGCCGGTTGGGGGTGGGCTGGCCTCTGAGCGCGAGCCTGCTGCTCCGGGCCAAGCGTGCCGTCCTCGGAGCCCTCGGATACCGGACAGGCGCCCAGTGACCCGGAGGACGCCCTTCTTGACGTTATTGTTGCAGTCGCCGTCATATATACAAATTCCTTCTTCCTGGCGCCTTTGCATCCCTTAGCCCTTCCAGGGCCTCCTGTGGATGACGGGTGTCTGGAGGGGAAACAGGCTCCAGAGGTGGAGGGCCAGCTTTGCTTCTTACCGAGTGCACTGTGTCCTAAGAGAGTTGGACCTTGCAGCAGGTGGGGAAACCGAGGCTTGAGGTCACATCGGCTTGGGGGGACTGAAATCAGAGCAGCTGCCTCTGGGGATCTGGGCAAGCCCAGCCAGGTAAGAGGGTTGGGTGTTGCGGATTGCCAGGGAGCTGGACTCCTGCCTGCTGTGCGAAGTTGCTTTCTCCTCCCTGTTTCTTGGAAGGGGTCTTTCTAGCCTACAGAGGCTTCCCAGAACTGGGGGTGGTCAGCCAAATAAATCCAGACTGCCCTTCTTTCCTGCTTGACTCCACATGGTAACCCCAGCACTTGGCACAGTTCTTGGCACGTAGTAGTTGCCCAATAAATGTGTGCTGGTTGAATGAATTAAGGCCAGAAGGGATATCAACTAGTCTAGTCCAGGGCTTCTCAAGTCTCAACACTGTTGACATTTGGGTCTGTCCTTGGCACTGTAGCATGCCTGACCCACACCCCACCCCATGCCATCAGCAACCCTTCCTCTTCAGATGCCACAACCAAAAATGTCTCCCAGAGGCGCTGGGTTTGGATCCCTGCACCCTCCTTTCAGAACCATTGCTCTGACTTTGGGATTTCACAGACGCCTGCATATGACTAACATAAATAAGGCTGGGAGGACTCACTGTCGTGGAGCGGTGATCTAGGTGATCTTTTTATTTAACCAAGTCAGGATGTCTAGTTAAAAAACATAAAAGCAAATACCACTTGTTATGACCATATTATAACACGAAGTTCGTTTTAACACCAAATAAAATTAGGAAAGATGTAATCTCAAAAGAGCATTTGGGCTGGGGCTCTAGCTTAGTTGTGGAGCGCTTGCCTGGCATGTGTGAGGCACTAGGTTCAATCCTCAGCACCACATAAAAATAAATAAATAAAGGTATTGTGTCCATCCACAACTAAAAAAAAAAACTTTTAAAAATAAAGAGCAGTCTGTAACACTATACACAGGAGTGTTGAATATATATCTTTGAATAGTCTGGTTCCTTGAGAGGGTTTTTTTGTTTTGTTTTTTGTAGTTGTAGAAGCCCCAGCCCTGAGTGGGTCCTTTTGTTATTGATCTGATGTGGGGGGCAGGGCATGTCTGTTTCCCCTTCAATTCATGCTGGTGACTCGAGTCCTGCAAATAAGACCATGAGGTTATCCTGAGAATAAATTTAAGTGGCTGAAGATTATGGCGGGAGGGGATCTATGTTTTTATTAACTGAAAACTTAAATTTTTTTTAATTTACTTTAAATGATCAGAAAGAAAACATGGGCACCTTATTCTCCAGGCTTAGGTCAGAAGTTGGGTGGTAGGTGGCGATTTCAGCTGTGGACAACTGAGTTTAGAAAAACCCAGTCTGATTTTCACGTAGCTTTATGTGATTCCCAAAATAAGCTAAAATAGATTTTTCTAAGCCAGATTGCCAAGCAGGTGTGGTCTTGTACGCTTAACATAACTGTTTAAAGATATTTATCCAAAGACTTGGTTCTATTCATGGTTAATTCTGCATCAACTTTGGTATTGTTAGATGCTTTTCTTGAGATTTTTTTGATTTGGAAAAATTTTCCTCCTTTAATGGAGCACTTCAGCTCCTGCCTGACAAGTTGAAAGTACTTTCAATTGTGTTTCCTTCCTACGCTCCCTTTAAAATGAAAACGAATTCTTTCCTGATTTACAAAGCTAGTGGTGATGTAGGGGGTGGGTTAGAAAAGGCATGGGGAAGTAAATAGGAAAATGTGTTTTTTCTCATATTTACCTTTACTCAGTCCATTGCTCATTGTCTCTGTTACTATCTTGATTGGTTCCCAGTGTGTTCCAGAGCCCACGCTAGGTGTTCTAGGTACCTATGAAACAACTCACTGCTGGCATAGAGCTGCCATTTTTTTTTTTTTTTTTTTGGCAGAAGGCATAATCACAAATATTTCATTGTGAGTGCCAAAAAGAAAACAAAACAAGATATGGAGGTAATCTAGGGCAGAATGTCTCAACTTATTAACATTTTGAGCCAAATGACTCTTTGGCCTGGAGGGCTGACCTGTTCATTGCAGGGTATTCAGGAGTATCTCTGGCCTCTACCAACTAGACTTTATTGTTGTTTTTTTTTTTTTTTTTGGCAATTCTGTGGATTGAACCCAGGACCTCATACATGCTAGGCAAGTGCTTTACTAATGAATGAACTACTTCAGCCCCCTAACTATACCCTGAGCACACCTAAGATTTCCCCCTAAATAACAAATAAAAATGTGTCTGGGCATTGCCCAGCATCCCTAAGGGGCAGGGGGCAGCATTGTACCCACTTGAAAATCCTCTTGTACATAATTGGCTCCGTGTGTATATTTGGTAGCTTAATGTTTCTAACACTTAATAATTTATCCTTTGCCATTTTTTATTCACAGCCATGGATTGCAAAGACAGACCAGCTTTTCCGGTTAAGAAGTTGATACAAGGTAACACTCTGGACACAGTTAAACTTTTATTCTGAATTTATGTCCTTCATCATCTCCTGGTGGGGTCCACAGTGAAAGCCTTCAGGGGCTGGAGGGAAAACAGTTGCTCCCTCTACAGGTTGATTGTCCCTTATCTAAAACGTGTGGAACCAGCAGTATGTCAAATTTCAGATTCTGTTCTTATTTCGGAATACTTATATGTACATAATGAGCTCCCTGAGAATGGGATCCAGCTGTTAATAATCATTGTTTCATATATGCCTTATACACATAGCCTGAAGGTAATCCTACAGTATTTATAATGTGCCTGAGCTTTGATTGTGTCCTGTCACCTGAAGGCGGGAGTGGATTTTTCTTCTTACATGTACTGTTGGTGCTCAGAAAACTTTAGATTTTGGAGCTTTTCCAATCAGGGATGCATAACCAGTACCAGGAAGCTGGGAAACCCATTTTGGGTACTGAAGATCGAACCCAGGTGCCCTTTATCACTGAACCACATGCCTATCAGTGTGTGTGTGGGGGGGGGCGGTGCTGGGGATTGAACCCAGGACCTTGTGCATGCGAAGCAGGCGCTGTATCAACTGAGCTATATCCCCAGCCCCGGAAACCCGTTTTTGTACCTTAGCTTCCCTTGGGAACAATAGTGATCCAAAGGTAGGGTTTCTGTACCTCAGCACTTGTGAGGTTTTGTAATTTTCCCCCCTCCCTGGGGGTGCTGTTCTGTAGACTTCAGGGGGTTCAGCAGCATCCCTGGCCTCCCAGTAGATAACAGTGGCCTCTAAGTTGTGATGACCAGAGGCATCTCCAGGCATTGCCAGATGCCCTGGGAGACAAACTGCCCCTATTGAGAACCACTATTGTACAGGAAGGTTAATGTCCGCAAATCCTTTTGTGTGAAATAGGGAGTGTATTTATCCTTAATCCAGAAGCAGCTGGATTGTATAAACTAGGTTGTTTGTCCAGTTTTCTTGCAGCAGTTTATATCCTGTGGAAATTGACAGCAGGATGGATGTTGGTGGGAATTTTGCTGAGGGCATGTGTCCAGAGGGTGAAGACCTAAGGCAAAGCTGTAGAACTGGACAGAATCCTTGTTTTAAAAACTGAGAAAGTATACATGATCCCGAATAGGTTGATTTTATTTGCTCGATTACATTACAAAGTAGTGTTTTTGAAATGCTGGTTTGGCATTTAGGTGGGTGTAGGCTTGTTGGAAAGTCCATTTGATTGAATTTCCTCGCACTCCTCAGGTGTTGGCTACACATCTCTTACAGCCAGCCCCAGCCAGCCAGGTGCTGGGAAGACAGTTGACTGATGAGGAAATCTGGCAGCCTGGAGTGCTGGTACTACAAAGAAATCTTTTCATGAGGGTCTGTTTCTGCAAAACCAGAAACAGTTATCTTAATGGGTTTTTTTTTTTTTTTTACCCACTGTAAATACATTTGGGTTTTGAACTGGATCTTGATCAGAAAATCTTAAAATTTTGGCAATATCCCTGTTAAAAGATTGTCGTCCCCCGCTTTTTTTTTTTTTTTTTTAATGAAGACTTTGGAAAAGTACAGCATGAAGCAATAATCTCATCCTGTCCCTTCCCCACTCCTTTGGTGTGCTAGGGATGGAGCCCAGTGCCTAGTGCATGCTCCGCACACACTCTGTCACTCAGCCACACCCCAGCCCTGAGAGCACCATTTTGCGGCACCGGGGATACAACCAGGGCCTTACACATGTTAGGCAAATGGTCTACCACAGAGCTACACCCTTAACCCCCCAAATTCCCCTCTTAAACTTGAAAGTTTCCGCCCAGAGTGCAGCAAGTTTTATTTTCTTTTTCCGATTTTTTTATTGATAAGGTGAATAATTTTCAAGCATACAGAATATTAAAGTATTTATTGTCACTGTACACTTCCACTGAAAGGGCAACCTCCTTCTCTCTTCATTCCAGCCCGTCTGCCATTCAAGCGCCTAAATCTTGTCCCCAAGGAGAAATTTGAAGATGGGTCAGAAGACATTGGAAGCTCCCAGAGTGTTTCTGTGGAAGGGAAAGTCCCCGATTTAGAAACATCTTTGGACAACTTGGAGAACAACTGTCATATGGGTTCTGACCTAGACTTCAGACCAAAACTTGTCAATGGGAAGGGTCCCTTAGATAACCTCATAAGAAATAGAATCAAAACCAGCATTGGCCAGAACATGGTCATTGTTGATTTGACGGAAGACTCCAGCGACCAGCCAGACAGTACTGTGGACCAGGATGAATTTAATCCCGAAGCCTCCCTCTCAAGGGAGCCTGCCAGTGGGATCGGAGAAGGCCCAGGTCAGGGGCTATCAGGGATCATTCCCAGCCATGGTCTGGCGACGTTTCCTGCAGAAACCCTTTCAGATATTCCTTGTAAATCAGAAGAGGAGCCTGTTGGCTTTGAAGCGCTGAAGAGGAATGGCAGCTCTCAGGAAGGTGCCCCTCAAAGCTGCTCAGAGCCAACAGGGGGCCCAAGAATGTGCCCCCAGAAGGAGCAGGACAGTTGGAGCGAAGCCGGAGGCATCCTGTTCAGAGGGAAAGTTCCTGTGGTGGTCTTGCAGGATATCTTGGCAGTGGAGCCTCCTCAAGCCAAGCCTCTCGGGACACCCCTGGACAAGAGCATGGCCTCAGAGAATGAGGCGCTAGAATCCTGCCCTGAGGAAGACTCTGCCCTTAGCCACTCACCCCTGAGCTCCTCGTCCACCAGCTCACCCGAGGGGCAATTGGCTCCTGGAAGACAGCATCATGGTCCCAGCCCCTCTTCTACCTCCACGCCTCTCCACAGAGTGAGTATCTCCACAGAACCCCAGGTCCTGGTGCTGCCTGGGCCCTACACTGGGTCTTGGGACTTACTAAAGATGCAGAATTCTCTCTGATAGTGAAATCCATGAGTTGTTTGGTTCTGTGTGTGTTGTGGTGGGCTGAGGATGCTGTTCAACATGCTGCCCATGTCTCGTGGAACAACCATTTCAGCCTTTGTCGCCTATACCTGACTGATAGCTGTGTTGGTGAACAAAGACTGTGGGCAGGTGTGCCCTCACTTCCTACTTGAGCTTTCTTTCCTCCACTCCTTCCTTCTGTCCCAGTGTAGACCTGTTGGGGTGTCTTTGAAGTGGCAGCAAGACAGTGGGCAGATGAAAGGGAAACTAAAATCCGCTCTTGGCAGCAATGCCACCTTCTTAACCTTGTCTGCAGTGACAGGAATAGGAACATGAGGGACCTGTCACCATAGTAAATGACCCAGAAAGGTGACCTTCAAAGAATGTGCTTCTTGCTGGGCACGGTGGCACACGCCTATAATCTCAGTAGCTCAGGAGGCTGAGTCAGGAGGATTACGAATTAAAAGCAAGGTGCTAAGCAACTTTGTAAGACCCTGTCTGTAAATAGAATAACATACAAAATAGAGCTGGGGATGTGTCTCAGTTGTCGAGTGCCCTTAGTTCAATTCCTGGTACCAAAAAAAAAATTTATTTTTAAATAAATATTTATTCTAAATTATAGGTGGACACGGCATCTTATTTTACATTTATGTGGTGCCAAGGATCGAACCCAGTGCCTTGTGCATGCTGAGAGAGCACTCTACCACTGAGCCCCACCCAGCCCCAGCCCTTTTTTTTTTTTTTTAATATTTATTATTTAGTTGTAGATGGATACAATGCCTTTATTTTATTTTTATGTGGTGCTGAGGATCGAACCCAGGGCCTCACACGTGCTAGGCGAGTGCTCTACCGCTGAGCCACAACTCCACCCCAAGAATATGTGCTTCTTTAATGCTTTAAGCACACCCATGTGGAAAATGTTTGGGAGAAGGAACATTTTGGATATGGGAATATTTGCACATATATAATGAGATATCTTGGGGATGGCACCCAAGTTTAGGCACAAAATTCATCTATGCTTTGTGTACACCTGTTTTTTTGTTTTCTTTTCTTTGTGGTGTGGTGCTGGGGAGGGAACAAGGACTTCAGACATGCTGATCACTGGACCTCATCCAGCCCTTTTTCTGTGCCCTGTGCAGTAGCCCAGTCGTTAGTACACAACATTCTGAATAGCATTTGTCCCATAGGGTAGGGTATCGAGTCCTCTGCCTGTGGCGTCATGTTGGTGTTCAGAAAGTTTCAGATTTTGAAGGATTTGCGGTTTCAGATTTTTGGATTACGAATGCCCCATCTTTATTATTTCTAATAAAGCACAGTGGTGAATTTCTCGATTTTCTCATTTTTAAGGTCTCAAAGGTCCAGGCACACGGTTGGGGATATAGCTCAGTTGGTGTAGAGTGCTTGCCCCACATGCACAAGGTCCTGGGTTCATTCCCCAGCACCACAAAAAATAAGGAAAAGGGTCCAGGCACAGTTGCATACACCTGTAATCCTAGCATCTTGGGAGGCTAAGGCAGGAGGATTGCAAGTTCAAAGCCAGCCTCAGCAATTTAGTGTGACCTCATCTCAAAATAAATCAAAAAGGGCTGGGGATGTGGCTCAATGGTTAAGTGCCTTTGGGTTAAATTCCTTGGTACAAAAATTTAAAAAGGTCTCAAGAGTGAAACTCATAAAAATCAGTCCAGAATCCCAAAATGTATTGTTTGATTTGATTGTACTTTTGTATGTTCACTTTAAATCTTTTTTTAAGTTGTAGTTGGACACAATATCTTTATATTGTTTATTTAGTTTTTTATGTGGATCAAACCCAGTGCTTCCCATGTGCTAGGCAAGTGCTCTACTCTTGAGCTACAACCCCAGCCCCACTTTAGATCTTTATGTGATTGGATCTTAATTTGTACCGGAGATTGAACCCGGGGGTGCTTAACCACTGAGCCACATCCCCAGCTCTTTAAAAAATTTTTTATTTTGAGAGAGGGACTTGGTAAGTTGCTGAGGCTGACTTTGTACTTGAGATCCTCTTGCCTCAGCCTCCTATTACTGGGATTACAGGCGTGCATTACCCAGATAGGGCAGGAGACTTTCACTTTGAGAAACAATGATCTGGGAACTGCCTTTTTTAGAAAATACCAAGCTCTCTGGAAAAGCCAAAGGTTCTTTTTTGCTTTACGACCTTTTACCGTGTAGTTTGTTTGCAATTAGGTGTGAAATTTAGTGTATTTTATTGATGATACAGGATGAATGTTCTGTAGACGGCAGTCACGATGCTGGACCCTCTGGCTTGTCTTGGTGTCAAATGAGTCCAGGTTTCAGGTCTTTCCCATGCAGATGAATTTACTGCCAGCTGCATGGCTTGCAGCTTCTGCATCTCTGGGTGAAAATTCATGCATACGTGTACTGAGCAGCGGTGACTGAAGGTCACTGGGAGGGTGTGCACATGATAATGCTATTCTGTATAAGGACATGAACACCTGTGGGGGTTCTGGAATCAGTGGACATGGGGAAGGGGGCGTGACCGATGCAAGGGTCACATTTCATCATTACACCTTGACCTCGGGACCTCCTGCTGAATCTGCCCTGGGGTTGCCTCTTGTCATTTTCTGATCCTCTGCATGGGAGAGATCCCTCAGAAATACACAGTAACCTTTTGTTTCCTCACGAGAGATATGTGTCACTCATCCTTGGAAGGGAAGTCGTCTTTTAACTGCTCTGTTCTTGCTGTGGTGTGGAAGGGTGGTTGCTGCTGCTGCTGCTGCCGTCCTCACTGGCGGGGGGCTTCTGCGGCCTCTGTGCTGTGCCATGTCAACATGATAACCCTCTGCACCACCTTGGGCTGCTGAGAGACTGAGCACTTGCCAGCTCATAGGGGCGCATGTGTTCCTTGTTGCCGTAGGTTGGACTGCTCTGGGGCTGTCACCTCCCTGCCTTGGCTCCCCTGCTGTTGAGTTTCTCTCCTGCACCTAGAAAATCCTGGTCCTTGAGAAAATGTCAGAACCACTGGGTCTGGAGAGGCTTTGCAGGTGCTTTAATACCCAGACTCAGTGGGGTCCATCTTGCAGAGAGCATGGTTGGTTTGTGCTTGAACTTCCTCCTAGGGTCCTGGGTCAGGCCTTGGCTGGATAGTTGCTGTCTGGCCAAGCTCAGGTGGGCAGCATGTGCCAGAATCATGTGTAATTCAGAGTGAGCTCTGTCAACACCAGACCCTATTTGAGGACTTTAGTGTTGTATCAGACAAGAAGGTCCATGCACATTTAGGGAAGCAGTGGCCGTGCTGGTCTGGAACCAGGTGGCAATTGCTGGGGCCCTAGGATATTCCGAGCCTGAGCCTGCTGTCACGTGAACCTGCTCCTCCTGGGGACCCAGTGCTTGAAGCCTGGTGGCAAAGAGAAACCTCCTGCAAGGCTGTACACTCTAGATGAGGCTGAGTAAGTCTGGGCACAGCTCGGTGAGTGTGTGTCCCCTCCAGTCCCCTCATCTAGGAAGCTGGCTCTCATTGTGCACTGGACCCTCCCAACACGAAGGGCAGCAACAGAGATACCGCCGCTCACACTTTCTGTTAGGCCCTTTAGTGTGGAGGTGAAGCCCACAGACTCGGCAGACCAAGCGCGTTCTGGACAGATGCCTTTCCATCAGCATTTGTTGAGACTCACCCAGCGGAGGCTGAGCACAGCCGTCATGCCATAGCAGGTGCTCACCTCCCATGTTCGGTGGGACCCAGGAGCTAAGGCCGTCTCCTGGGTTGTGTCTGATTCCATGCGTGGTCTTTGGCAGAGGTTCAGATTTTCTAGATAAAGATGTCACGTCAAGGGACTGGGGATGTGGCTCAAGCGATAACGCGCTCACCTGGCATGCGCGGGGCGCTGGGTTCGATCCTCAGCACCACGTACAAATTTTAAAAAAAAGATGTTGTGTCCACCGAAAACTAAAAAATAAAAAAGTAAATTTAAAAAAAAAAAAGATGTCACTTCAACACAGCCTTGTGTGCCTGTTGGAGCCTCTCCAGGTTTATGGGCCTTTTCTTTTTCAGCTTCCTCTGCGAGTTTGAATGGAACCTGGAGAGTTATTTCTCCCCACTGTGCTTGGTTTTAATCGTCTGTCCGGGAAACCTGGTGGGAGGCGCGTGGGCCAGTAGTGTGAACTCTTATTCCAGATATGCGAGTGGAGTCCCCTTGTCTTGGCTGTGCATGTAGCCTCCTTTCAAGGTGGTAGAGATTTTTGTGCCTAAGAGTCTAGGGCTCTGGACTAGATCTCCGTCCCTGAAGCTGACTGTTTTCTGAGAAGCAGAGTTGAGTTGTGGCTCCATGGTTAGCACTTGCCTGGCAGGTGTGAAGCCCCCAGTTTCATCCCCACCACACCCACAAAGGCAGAGTATCCGTCAGAGGCCCACACCAGTCCAAGCTGCAAATATGTTTTATTTACTTGAAGTTGTACCAATTTTTAGACATTATGTTAAAAATTTGCATGTTCCCCGGGCTGGGGATGAAGCTCAGTTGGTAGAGTGCTTCCCTCACGCGCACAAGGCCCTGGGTTCAATCCCCAGCATGATTCAGGTGTCAGCTCCTCCTGGGAGTCAGTGGCTCTTGGCTCAGGTTCCAATAAGAGCTCCATCCCTTGGGAATGACAGGTCCTATCTCCTTTGCTACAGGTCCCTCAACGCCTTTTTTGCCTGTGGCTTTTATTTTTGAGCTTGCCTCTGGTTTCTCCTGCACTCAGCACCTTCAGTCCTTCCTTTATCTGCCTCCCCACCCTCCCCCTTATCTAGTCCCACATACACGCAGGTACATGCACATTTATTGGAGTCTGTGACACCGTGGTGACATCTTGGTTCTGTTGGTAGGAACATGGGTGGCTGTGAAAGGATGAAGTGTATCCTGTTTTACAAAGACATTCTTTTCTTTTTTTTTTTTTTTAAAGAGAGTGGGGAGAGAGAGAGAATTTTTTAATATTTATTTTTTAGTTCTCAGTGGACAGAACACCTTTGTTTGTATGTGGTGCTGAGGATCGAACCCGGGCCGCACGCATGCCAGGCGAGCGCGCTACCGCTTGAGCCACATCCCCAGCCCACGCAAAGACATTCTTAATAGTGGTGGCCTCCTAGTTGCTCCTTCTGTTTCTCCCAGGGACTTCAGGGAAGGTGTCTATTGGGAAAAGTGATTGAAACAATCCCTGCTTAAAAATAAATCTCCTGGGCTGGGGTGTTCCCTTACCTAGCATGGTGAGGCCCTGGGTTTCATCCCCAGTCCTGCAAAAAAGAAAACAAATGTCTTTCTATTTCAGATAACCAAGAAATTCGTCAAAGGGTCCACAGAGAAGAACAGGATGAGACTGCAAAGAGTAAGGCGCTTTCCCTGCAGGAGAGCATAGTCCCACGTGCCTGCTGTGCCTGTTGGCCTGGTCACCAGCAGAGCCCTTTGCTCCTCCCTTGTCCCATTTTCACCTTCCCTGACCATCGGGTGACGTGGTGGACGTTGTAGCTTGTGGGTTACAGCACTTTTTGCTAAATCCTAGGGTTTTGCACACCGCCTCTTCCTAGCCTAGGAGTAGGGGTGGTCGTCTTCTGCCTCAGTAGCTGGCCACTCACAGGCCTGGGCGTGGCTTGGTGGTAGAACCTTGTTTAGCAGGTGTGTGGCCCTGGGCTCCACCCCTAGCACCAGAAGGAACCTGATCCCTGCAGCCCTATCTCTTCAGAGGAATTTTAGTCCCTACACTAGAAGAGTGAGGGGCTGGGGCTACAGCTCAGTTGGTAGAGTGCTTGCCTTGCATTCACAATCCTAGTACCACCAAAAAATAATAATAATAATGCACTAGAGGAGTGATAATTGTTAGTGACTCCCTGTCCAGCTTTGCTTCTGTTAATGGGGTTCACCGTGTTCGGGTGTGTGCGTATGTGTGTGACTGGGGATTGAACCTAGGTGTACTTTGCTACTAACTTATGCAGCCCTTATTTTATTTTGAGTTGGGGTCTTGCTGATTTGCTGAGGTTGTCCTTGAACCTGCCGTCCTCGGGCCTCAACCCCCTGAGTCACTAAGATGATAGGCGGGTGCCACTGTACCCAGCTCCTTTGGTTCTTATTATGCCAAAGTTCAGAGACAGCCACTGAGGTACCCCAGCCCCTGCAGCTTAGGCACGGGGCCCTTTCAGCAGTTGGCTTCCAGTTCCCCAGGGTTTCCTGGGCCTCGTTAGAGCTGCACTCGGGTTTTTTGTGCTGGGTATTTAAGCCACATGCTAAGCTCATGCTCCACCTCGGCTCCATAAATGTCGAGAAACAGCCTCAGGTATAGCTAAAGACACGTGCTTTACCTGGGATTTCAAGCTTTGCCTTCCTTATTTGGCACCTGGGAGCAGTCCTCCCCATCCTGCCATTGTGCCCGTGGTCTCATCTAGGACAGACCTGTCCCCTTTCTTGGGCATCTTCCAACTCCTGTGGTGCTGCATAGGATTCTTGACAAGTCCCTGGACAAGAAATGGACACTCGGACCTGTCAACGTGATTGGAGGTCCATCAAGGCAGGGTCAGCATGTTTCTTCACAGCCGAAAGCTTGGTCCTGTGGAAATAATCTTGGCTGTCCAGGAAGGACGCGTCCACCCTCGGCCAGTCAGGTGGCTTGTCTGAGGGTAATATGGGGATTGTAGTCAGCCAGTGCCTTGAGCCACAGGCCACCTCTGCAGAACAAAGCACCGTGAAGTGAAGCCCACCCTCCGTGGAAAGCCTCAGGGACACTGGTCGTTGAAGCCCCCAGTACCATTGACAGTGCCCCAGCCATTGAGGTTACTCTGTCCTTTCTTCACATGAAAGATGGGTTTAAGTTTTAGTTAGATTTTTATTTTACTTTGTTTTCTCGTTTACTCTCACCTGGTAAGACTCGCTCATGGGTCCCCTGGCCTTGTCTCGTCCCAGTCTTCATTGTCACTCTGTGGTTTGGGGTGGCAGGTAGGGGGTGTTTGTTTTGAAGGTAGGAGACGGAGCCTGGGTGTTCCTGTTCATTTTGACACTTTTCTGATTGAATACACAGTTGGAATTTAATAGCGGAGCCGGGCATGGGGCGCAGTGTCCTCTGGCTATTTTGTATGTGGTGCTGAGAATCAAACCCAGAGGCCCTGCCCGTGCCAGGCAAGTGCCCTACCACAGCTTCACCTCAGCTCCTATTTATTTATTTATTTATTTATTTTTTTATCTTTGTTTTATTTATTTATTTTTATGTGGTTCTGAGGATCGGACCCAGGGCCTCGCAGGTGCCAGGCGAGCACTTGACCGCTCAGCCCCAGCCCCCTGTTTGTCATTTAAGTAAGTGTTTTGTTAAGTGCTCCTTTTTGTTTCGTGAGAGACAGGCTGGCCTGGAACTTGCAGTCCTCCTGCCTCGGCCTCCAGCCTTCCTGGAAGGCAGCGTGGCCAGCACGCCTGCGGTGCCCATGTTTCAAAGTCATTTTAAATGAAGCTTCTGCTGCACCTCCCGCAAGGCGCTGGGACGAAGGCCTGGTGTCGTGGCGGGTTTTATGAGGGAGCCGCCGAGGCCTCTGGAGCTGCTCCTCGTGCCTCCCTTCAGGGAGGGCCCAAGGACCAACTGTGCTTGTCCCCCAGGAGAAAGAGCAGTGGAGGGAAGAGAAGGAGAAGCTGAAAGAAGAGGCCCGGCGGGCCAAGGAGGAGGCCAGGAGGAAGAAGGAGGAGGAGAAGGAGCTGAAGGAGAAGGAGCGGCGCGAGAAGCGGGAGAAGGACGAGAAGGAGAGGGCGGAAAAGCAGCGGCTCAAGGAGGAGAGGCGCAAGGAGCGGCAGGAGGCTCTCGAGTGAGTGCCTCGCCCTCCCGAGGCCGCCCCCGCCCCTTGCAGGCTGCACCTCTGAGCCCGGGTGGCGGCCTCCACGGGCTTCCCCACTTGGTACTGCACTGGGGTGACCGGCCTTCTGCCCCCGCTCAGCCTGGAACAGCTGCCGCCCAGGGGCTCCTGGGGCATGCGGGTGGCTGGGCTTTCCCGCCGGCTGGGCTGCCTTCTGTTCCCGCCAGTTCCCTGTCCAGCGTCATCAGTTTTCTTGGTTGACCCTGTACCCCGGCTTTGTGGGAGACTGGAGCAGTTGATGATCGGTGGGTGCAGACTGTGGTATTAACAGCCGGGTGCCACAGTCACTGCCAGTAGCCCAGCCAAAACCTGAACCGTGGTTTGCTGTCTCCCAGGGCTAAACTCGAGGAGAAGAGGAAAAAGGAGGAGGAGAAACGGTTACGGGAAGAAGAAAAGGTAGCATGCTGCCCCCTGCCTCTCAGCTTCTGAGGCCGCGTGTTGGAAATGCCCTCTCTGCCCCCGCTACGCCTTGAGCTTTCTGGGCAGCTTGGTGACACCCATGGGGACCAAGTAGCCTGTTCAAATGCCACTGGTGTCACCGGCTCTCCGTGCTGGCTTTCCACGCTCCTGCTGGCCGGGCATCTTGACAGGACTTGAGCCTTGAGGGTAGCTGCCATTCTGAGACTGGCTGCACTCCCTATATTGTGGGCTGATGGGTTTGTGGGCCACAGTCTCGTGGCCCTTTGCTCGGGAGTGCTTGGGACTCGGTTGTGCCCTGAACGCAGTGCTTCTCCACCCCACCCCATCCCTGTCTCTTCATAGCGCATTAAGGCAGAGAAGGCTGAGATCACGAGGTTCTTTCAGAAGCCAAAGACTCCGCAGGCCCCCAAGGTGAGCAGCACCCCCTCCCTGGCTCCTCGTGTCTTGAGACTTTCTCCCTTCTAGAAATGAAGAGGGGTCTGCTGAAGACGGGGCCTTCATTTACCAGGGGCACCTTCATTTCTGCTGGCGCCTGCAGGTTTCATATCTGGTCATTCATTTCATCCCCAAAACAAAAATGTGCGTGCCTGGTAGCAGTGCAGAGCCGCCAGAGCTTGCCTGGGAGTGGGAATCGGGTGCTCAAGATGGGCACAGCGTGGAGCCGCCCCAGACTGCTGGCGGCCAGACCTCCGCTCCGGGCTGCAGTGCACCTGGCCCTCTTCTCAAGGGAGCTACCGGGTGCTGTGCTGTGTGTTCACACCCTGGGCACACAAGTGTGTATTTCAGGGTTGTTCTGAGTTGGTCATGGTCTCTGTGTGTTCAGCCATGGTCTCAGGTTCTTGCCGTGGTACATTTTATATCTGTTTGATTCCTTTTTTTCAATTTTTAACTTTTTTTGTTCCAGGGGTTCAATCCAGGTGTCTGCCACCGAGCCACATCCCCATCCCTTTTTATTCCAGGCTTACCTGGAACTTGGCCACCCTCTGCCTCAGCCTCTTGGGTCCCCGGGATGACAGGTGTCCTATCATTCTGGCCATTTTTAAACATGTACTTCCTTGGCCTGGAGTGGCTGAATTCCAGGTGGTTGGCCTGAGGCTTTGTGGGTGCGCCTGTGCTGTGGCTACGCCCGCTTGGTCCACCTGTTGTCTGCGCCTTGCCCAGTGCAGTGGTGCCACAGCCACCAGCAGCATTTCCTCCTCACCCACACCATGCTCCTCTGCATGTCCTGCTGCATGCAGACCCCGTGTTTGCTCACACGAGGGTGGGCCCTGAAGGGGGTTGGCCAGAGGAATCCGATCTCCCAGAGTTCACACTTGGATGAGACGGAGCAGCTGCAGGGTGTTTCCGGTTCCGGGCAGTTTGCAGTATGGCGTGGCTCTTCTGGGCCCTGGGAGGGGAAGGGGTGGCCCACCAGACCCGCTTCTGCCTCTGTCTCAGGTCACCTGTGTCTGTCCATCCATCTATTGAGGGGTAGCTTACACACACAGTAAAATTTACCCTTTGGGAGATGTTTGGTGAGTTTTGATAAGTGGTAGAGGCCTTGTAACTGTCTCCTTGGTCAAGGCCTGGAAACTGTCCACCAGTCACTGAGACCTCCTCTGGTTCCTCCTCCTCCTCTCCCGGCTCATGAGCCACAGGATGGACAACCCTGCAGCCTTTGCCGACGAACTTGGCGGTATCTCTGCTTTTGGATGTGTCCTTTGACAGTGGCCCGTCGTGGAGGCAGCAGGCTCTGCACATTTTCTCCATTGATGAGTGTCTTCATTTTCCACTCAGTGTCCCATTGGGCCACTCTTTTTCAGACCCTGGCTGGCTCCTGTGGAAAGTTTGCCCCCTTTGAAATTAAAGAGCACATGGTCCTTGCCCCCCGCTGTCGGGCCACCTTCAACCAAGACCGCTGCCATCAGCTGGACCAGCTCCTCCAGCAGCAGAGTGGAGATAGCTCCTTCTTGAAAGAGCTAAAAGGCCGCCAGCCCCTCAGGTCCGGACCCACCAGGCTCTGCAGCAGGGACACAGATGTTTTCAACAGGTAGAGCCTGAGGACACCGTCCTCTTCCCAGCCACCTGCCTGCCTTTGAACCCTGCCATCTCATTGTCCCCACTTTCCCAGGTGGGCTCCTATTTCCAGCCTCTGCAGCAGAGGGTGGCCCCGTGCTCCTGCTGGGCTTCCTAGTCCACAGCCCTGTGCTGGTGCCTGCCGTTGGGGCATCCCTGCCATGTGCTGCTCCTGTGCTTGGAGCCGGACAGTGCTGCTGTTCAGCTTTAACCTGTGCACCTGTCCTTTAGTGGGTCCTGGGGTGCGGGAGGCGGGGAGCCAGTGGCAGAGGAAGCAGACTGGATGCCTTTATTTGCCAGTGACATGGTGATCGTGGGCAGCAGCAAGGTGGCTGGCATTCCTGAGCGGAGGAAGTTTGGCCGGATGAAGCTCCTGCAATTTTCTGAGAATCACCGGCCAGCGTACTGGGGGACGTGGAATAAGAAGACAGTGGTCATCCACCCGCGGAACCCTTGGGCCCAGGACAAGGTAGGGGCTCTCAGGTGCCCAGGCCCACATGTCCTGCTGCATGCAGACCCCATGTTTGCTCACTTCTTGGCCGTGCCCTTTCCCCCACCTGTCGACGACAGTGACTCCCTATGTCTCTCTTTGCAGGCGCTGCTCGACTATGAGGTGGACAGCGATGACGAGTGGGAAGAGGAGGAGCCTGGGGAGTCCCTGTCCCACAGTGAAGGGGTGAGGGCAGGTCTGAGCACAGAGCGGCCCCTGCAGCCAGGTCTGAGACCCAGGCCTGGCCCGTGCTAGGCAGGTGTTCTGACGCTGAACCTCACCTCAGTCGGGCAAAGCCAGCCTGGGCCTCGCTTCTCCTATGGAGGTGCTTCCTGTGGCGGTGGCATTGGAGGCAGCTGGCCCGGGGCCTGGCCATGGGCTCCACTGCCTCCTCCTGCCAGCTGTGCTGCCCGAGTCTGGTAGCCTGACTTCCAGCCACCATGACCCCATGGGATTCCCACTGACCCCATGCTATCTGTAGGAGTGACCCTCATGTGGATGGAACCTGGGCCTCTCAGGCTGGATGAGAGCCCTGGCCTGGATTTGAGTTTTAATGACACCCACGTTGTTTCCTACATGACAACTTATTCATTTTTTCTCTTTGAGGACGATGATGATGAGGTTGGAGAGGATGAAGATGAGGATGATGGCTTCTTCGTGCCCCATGGATACCTGTCTGAGGACGAAGGCGTGACTGAGGTAAAGGGTGAAGGAGGAAGTGACTGGCTCAGAAGTTCGCCTAGGGGCTGGTGACGTGGTAAATGCCTGCCCTGGCCACCGGACTACCTGCTCCACTGTAGCTCCAGGTGGGTCCTCAGCCTGGGCTTGTTCGAGGTGGCTGGATCTGGACCTGGACCTGGTTTTACCAGGAAGGCAGCAGAATGCGTGGAAGATTCCCGCTGTGGGGCTCTCCTGGCAGAGCCCTGAGGACTGGGCAACCATGGTTGGGGCTCAGAGGGTCCCAAACTTGCTCAGCTGGAGAGTGACTGTGCAGCACCACCTGTGGTCCCCAGCAGTCCCAGCATTCAGTCTCTTGGGCTCAGGGTGCACTGCGTTCTTGAAACTGCTCCCAAGGTGTGGAGAACGTAGGACCCCATCACCAGCGGTCCCTCGTGCCTCCAGGTTGCCACCCTGCCACCACTCACCAAAACCTGCAAGATGAGCAGCCGTGCAGAAGCCACTCTGGGGCTCTATGTCATCTGCCATGTCGCAGCAGTGGAAGGGGAGGGCTGCCTTCCTGTGTCCTGGTGTGCCCCCAGACGTCTGCCACTTAGAGGATGGTCTAGGTCTGGCAGGTGGCAATTTGGGGTTGTTGGTGGTGATCACACACTGACCAGGAAGGCAGCTGGGCAGTAAGTTGCCTGCAGGGCAAGATCGTAGCAAGGTCATAGCAGCATCTGACTCGCCTTAAGCTGTCGAATGTCTGGAAATGCCCTGCCATGCCTCCTTCCTGAGGGCTGGGGGGTCGGCTCTGAGGCAACATCCTCCCCACTGGGCCTGGCTCTGTGAGTGGCTCCTGGCCAGGGCCTGGGTGGAGGGCGGTGGGAGCCCCCAGCAACTGTGCTTTCCTCCTACAAGGAGTGCACGGACCCCGAGAACTACAAGGTGCGTCAGAAGCTGAAGGCCAAGGAGTGGGACGAGTACTTGGCCAAGGGGAAGCGGTTCCGTGTCCTTCAGCCTGTGATGATTGGCTGCGTGTGGGCGGCCGACAGGGACAGCTGCTCGGTCGCCGAGCTGAAGGTGCTGCAGCAGTTCACAGCCTGCCTTCTGGATACGGCGCCCTCAGAAGAGGAGCAGGCGCCCAGGGCCTCCAAGAAGGAGAGGAGGGACCAGCAGAGTAAGTGGTGGCAAGGCCTTGCTCCTGGGCAAGGCCGGCCTCAGCTGCCTGTCCTAGCTGGCTGTCCTCCGGGCCAGGGAGGGGACACAGGCCAGGTGCAGACTCATGCTCTGCCTCTCTGCACCTCAGCCCCATCTTGTCCTTGGTGACTTTAGTCATCGTCCTGGACATAGCTTGGAGCACTGAGGAGTGGGAGGCCACTTGTGTCTCCAGGGCACGACCCGACTCTGCCTCCTCGCTTTTCAGAAGCCAGGGGCGCAGTGGCTGAAGGAGCACGCAGGCGGCAGGCCCGAGCTGTCTGGGCGGCGCTGCTTTCCCAGGGACTAGGTGCGCTGCCCTGCCTTGGGTCTGCTCTCCAGAGCCCCCCGTGGCCGAGCCTGCACCTTGCAGATAGTTGAGGACTTATGTGGCCGTGTCGGGCTCTGTCTGGGTGCACATTCTATCTTACCCACACCCTGTCCCCTGTCCCACCAGTCCTGGCCCAGCTGCTCCCGCTGCTACATGGCAATGTAAACGGGAGCAAGGTGATCATCCGGGAGTTCCAGGAGCACTGCCGACGAGGACTGCTCAGCAGTGACGTGGGCGGCCCCCCAAGCCCTGCCTCCCGCCCACAGACTCCCACTGCCACCAGCGAGGATGCCACTGTGCCCTCCAAGGCCAGGCTGAAACGGATTATTTCTGAGAACTCGGTGTATGAGAAGAGGCCGGACTTTAGGATGTGCTGGTACGTCCACCCGCAGGTGCTGAAGAGCTTCGACCAAGAGCACCTCCCCGTGCCGTGCCAGTGGAGCTACGTCACCATGGTGCCCTCGGCCCCCAGGGAGGACAGTGGCAGCGCCCCTGCTGCGGGGCCCAGCCAGGGACCGCCCGTCCCGCTGAAGAGGAAGGCTGCGGGGAGCATGTGCATCACGCAGTTCATGAAGAAGCGCCGGCATGACGGGCAGGTGAGCTGCCCCGGCTGCAGGAGCAGGAGCCTGCGGGGCAGCGGGCCCTGCGGTTCCTGCTTTCTTCTGTTTTCTGGTGCTAGGGATTGACCCCAGGGGCATGTGACCACTGAGCCATATCCCAGACCTTTTGAGAGACAGGATCTTGCTGAGTTGCTTAGGGCCTTGGGTTCCTGCCCAACCATAGGCAGCCTGGGTTAGTGTTCAGTGTGTCCCTTTTGTCATGAACTGTGGCGTTGCCCTGTGGGCACTGAGACGGAGGTAGCAGGCCCCCCGCTCAGAGAGTGGTGCTGCGTGGGTGGCAGCTGGGTGGGGAGGGTGAGAGGAGGGAGCGCAGGCCCCCGCTCGTGTCTGCTTCACACGTGAAAGGGCCGTAGGGGCAGAGGCCAGGTGAGGACTTGGATACCTTGAAACCTTTCTCACTGTCAAAGCAAGGGGTCCTCTGGGAACTCCCAAGAGGATCTGGTGTCATTGCTGTGACTGTTCCTGTCAGCCCCAGAGTCTCTGACCTGATGTGGCTTGTGTGCAGAGCTCCCCTCAGCAAGTGCCACTTGACATTGTGGAGGACCCGCAAATCCTTCCCTAAAACGAGAAGTGCTGGTTGGTCTGTCCTCGGTGTAAGCTGTGCCTGAGGAGCAGAGTCCCCTCTTGTCGTTCCTCCCAGGCCATGTGAGAAGGAACCCAGGTTTGGCTGCCTGGCACAAAACTAGCTGGGGAACCAAACGTCCCAGATTGAGACTGACCAGGGCCCAGAGACACCCTTCTGTTTGTGTCATTTTCCAAGCAGCTGTGTCGGCCTTTGCCCCCATCTGCCCTCCCTGGGGACCCTCAGTGCCCAGTGCTCTATCAGGCCTCCTGTCCCCAGGCAGCATGTCCCCCACCTTGTTAGACATGGCTGTTTTCCCCCTCTCTCGGGCTGGCCCACGTCCCTCAATGTGGAGGACAGTGGCTCGGGCACGCGTGCAGCATTGGATAGAGCCTGGTGTGGGGATCTGCGTTGCATGGGCAGTGTGGTGCTTCGTTATTTTATCCAACCTCCAACAAAGAGAAGGTGGCGGTCAGAAGGGTTGGCATGTGACACGTTGCAGGTGGGTCTCAGGAGTGGTGATACCTGGCGTCTTGTCTGCAGCAGCCTCAAGTAATCAGCAAGGTCTCCACTCCTCCCACATGAGGCTCCTCCAGGCTCAGCAGCACAGGGGGTCTTGCTGAAGACCCTGCAGTGCAGCCCAGGCCAGACCCAGCTTAGCCTGTGCCCCACAGTTCTGCCTCAGCAGGCCCCAGGGCTCCCTGAAGTCTGCATTTGTAAGGTACCCCCCACCCCACCCCCAGAAACTGATGGGAAGAGAAGTGGGTGCATCACACCAAGAGGCACATAGCACCTGGCTCCCCAGTGTGTCCTGAGAGCTGGGCCAGCCTCCTGCTGTGTTCAGCTCCCTCCTCGTTTTCTTTTTCCTTTTTACACAGTACTGGGGTTGGAGCCCAGGGGCGCTCTGCCCCTGAATCATATCCCAGCCCTTTTAAATTTTATTATGAGACAGGGTCTTGCTAAGTTGCCCAGGGTGGCCTTGAACTTGCCATCTTGGCTCCTCTGTTGCTGAGATTACCAACACGGACGTGCCACTGCGCCAGGCCTTTCTTCCAGCTCTTAGTCATTGGTCACCTCCCTCTGGGGAGGCTGGAAGGGTGGAAAGGGGCAGTTTTTTAGTTTTTGTTTTTTCTGAGGTGTTGGGAACTCAGGACTTTGTGCTGCTTGGCACTGAGCCCCTCCCCAGCCCTCAGAGTGCTCTTTAGCTGCCAGAGTCTGAGGAAAGGAGACCCTGACTCCCAGAAGACAGACCTGGGCAGGAACAGCTTCGGGGTGTGCGCTGAGCAGCTCTGTGGCCAGAGTGCACAGAGGCCGCAGGTGGCTGCAGACGCCGGGTACCCCAGTCCTGCCTCCTTGGGGAGGACTGTTCCAAGACCCTAGGTGGTGTGTGTATAGAGCTTAAGTTGGGGTCTTTATTCCTGGGGCTGTAAATGGCCTCCCTAGAGCTCAGAGTAGTGTGACATTTGGCCTCGGACAGTAGGGCTGCACTGGGCCTCCAGTCCCTCCTCAAGGGCCTCTAGCTCTAGGGTGCTTCAACTATTTGGGCCTCAGTTCTATTTTTATTTTTATTTTTTATTTTTTTTTTAAGAGAGAGAGAGAGAATTTTTTAATATTTATTTTTCAGTTTTCGGTGGACACAACATCTCTATTGTATTTTTATGTGGTGCTGAGGATCGAACCCAGTGCCCCGCGCGTGCCAGGCGAGCACGCTACCGCTTGAGCCACATCCCCAGCCCAGTTCTATTTTTAAAAGTGTAGGGCTGGGGCTCTGGCTCAGCGGTTAAGCGCTCACCTAGCATGTGTAAGGCCCTGGATTTGACCCTCAGCACACATAAAAATCAATCGATAAATAGAGGTATTGTATTCGACTATAGCTAAAAAATAAGTATTAAAAATGTTTAAATAGGGGCTAGGGATACAGCTCAGCCGGTAGAGGGCCTGCCTCACACACACAAGGCCCTGGGTTCAGCATCCCATAAACAAGATTACATAGAGGGTCTACTTGCCCTGCAGCCAGGTAGCCCCTGTGACATGCACCTGGAGCCCCAGCTGCTGGTAGGCTCAAGCGGGAAGAAAGCTTGAGCCCAGTTCAAGGCCAGCCTGGGCAGCAGAGTGAGACCCCGTCTCAAAAATAAAAGGCAAAGAACAGCAGGCGTTGGCTCCTGTTTCCCTGGCCACTGCGATCAGTGCTGGTGATAGTGGTGGTCGGCCACCTCCTGGCTGAGGGACTCGTGGTCCTTGGCCCTTGCTTGGGCCCCAGCGGCAGGGTGCTGGTTCCTCTGGACATTCTGGATCTGAAGAAAGTCTTGCTCGCCCCACCTGCTCTTCCCTGTGCGAGGAGAGCCAGTGCTGCAGGCGGTCTGGGGAGGTGGGCCTGTCTAGTCAGTGCTGGCGGCAGGAGGCCATAGGGCTGTGCTTTGGGCCAGCCGGCAGGGAGGCCAGGAAAGCACCTTGCACAACTGACCCCCTTGGGGCTGTCACTCTTCCAGGCAGATTTTTACAAAAGAGGAATTCAGAAGTGTCTGGGAACGGCCTCCCAGTTGGGATGTGAAGCTGCCCCCGCTGGAGTGGGACCCTTGGTCACCGTCACTCATGTTGCCTGAGTGCTTGTTCTCCTTGGGCAAAAGCCAAGGGCTCGAGCTTCTCGGGGTAGCAGCCCCTGCTCCATAGTCTGGGGCACTCCCACCGGCAGAGCCGGTCTAGCATAACGCAGATGGGGGCTGCGAGGCCAGGCCGAGGGAGCAGAGTGCCCGAGACTGGAGACGGCAGCAGAGAGCGCAGGCCGGCTCAGATCAGGAAGTGGGAGCTTGTCGACCTCTCTCTTAACCCAAACTGGAAACCTTTTTTGGGGGAAGGTACCAGGGATTGAACTCCAGGGCATTCAACCACTGAGCCACACCCCAAGCCCTATTTTATATTTTAGAGACGGGTTCTTACCAAGTTGCTTAGCACCTCACTTTTGCTGAGGAACTCACTGTCCTCCTGCCGCTGGGATTACAGGCATGTGCCTGGCTCAACCCAAAACAGAAACCATTTTTGTGCTAAGGCAGATAATGATGGTAGTTGTCAGCGATCTGACTTCAGCTCATTTAGAGAACCCCAGGATTTTCTTCAGCCACAGGTTCTCGGACAAACCATCAGGTTTAAAGAAGTTGTTGCCAGTTGCCGGGGGCCTTAGCGGGTGTGCACATGCAGGCAGGGAGGAGGGACTACCCGTGCCCACCACATACGTGGCATGTGGGCTCCTCTCCCTGCTGATGGTCTGTGTGCCCTGTCTGACCAGGTTGGAGCCGGGGATGTGGATGGCTTCCAGGCAGACACAGAGGAGGAGGAGGAGGAGGAGGACGGCGACTGCATGATCATGGATATCCCGGATGTTGGGGGTGAGAAGGGTTCCAACCCTCTGCATCTCATTCAGATCGACAGGAAAGGGGAGAGCCATCCAGGCAGAGGGACGTGCAAAGGTTCTGCAGCGGGAATGGCTGAGCGGGAGGAGTGAGTGCAGGGTGAGGACAGGGGCTGAGACTGGCTGTCCGCCACTCTGAGTGAGGGGGGAGATGGGACAGGGCCTGGGTGGGAAAGGACAGTATCTGACAGAGCAGGTGAGTGGGTCTACAGCTTTGGGGTGCCCCCGTGGTGACCTGAGCCTCCACTGGCTTCAGGGCTGTCCACCTCCTTCCACTGAAACAAGAAAAGGCTCCCAGAGCAGGGGTGGTGGCTCTTCACAGGGAGCCCCGTGGGTACAGCCAGCCACACACCCCTCCTTCTCACGCCCTGCAGAGGCCCAGGACCCATGTGGAACCACTTCCGGAGCCGAGGAAGTAGTGAGAATGGACGTTAGCGAGAACCCACTGCCTGCCAGCCCACTCTGTGCCTCCTGAGCATCCCAACGGCCTGGCTGGCTGGGGCTTGTGTAGGGCGGTCAGGGGCCTCCATACGACGGATACTTGAGCGGACTACCGACTCCTGTGTACAGAGCACTTTGTCCTGCTTTGCAGACCTCCCGGGTCTGAAGGGTCTGTACAGGATGCCTGATTAGTTCTTGACGTTTGTAAAAATCGTCCCCAAAAGTTGCATATTAATCTGCCTTTGAATAAAGCATTATGAGAGGTGATGACATGCAGGTGCGTGCCTGCCCCTCAAGCTCCAGAGCAGGGCCGGGGCTCGATGCTTGTAAACGAACTCAAGCACCAGAGGCACCCGTGGCCCAGCAGCGCGGGCACCTGGACTGTGTGGACGTGTATAAACTATTCTCTACCCTGAGCCGCCTCGTCTCCGTCAGTCAGTATGTCCTTTCTGTGAGCAGGTCCGCCCGTCCTCCGCCCAGCATCTGAAAGCACCACCCATTCTGTTGGCCACTAAGTCCTTGTCCTCCTGGCTGACTAGTCCAGCACGTGCTTCTCCCAGTTCCTCTTCCTGCCCTTCAGGTGTGAGGAGGGGTCCCACTCCTCACCAGGGCCCTCGGGAGCCAGTGTTGTGCGTCCCAGAGCAGGGAGGGAAGGAGGAGCCCTGTGCTCAGGGCTGTGGTGACTGACAGCAGTGGGGGAAGCCGAGGTCTGGGCACTTCCTGTCCAAACCTAGACCCAGAGAGGGGCCTCCTGTTGTTCCTGCCCTTGGGTCTAGCCATGTCCCCACTAACCCCAAGAGGGACCAGCTGCATGCAGAGTGGCTTGGCACCGACTGGACAGCCCACACGAGGTGGCCATCCCCAGGTCTGGGCTGTAGGCCCTCCTGCTTCCAGCAGAGCCTGTCTACGTGGCTCTCAGGCAATGTTCCTGGAGTAAGCAGGGGACGTGGGTCAGAGTTGGCCTTGATCCTCAGAAACCCACATTGGGCAGCTCTAGAGGCTCAGGTGTGACAAAAAGTCATGGTGGGCTCCTGATTGTGGGAACTAGAAGGGGCATATTTTTGCTAGTTTCTGTAAGGGACAAGGAAACTCACGTGGGGTCTCAAGCTTCAAGTCTGACTCATGCAGCTGGTAGTAGCCAGATGACCAGTCACCACAGGCCCCCACTGGAACAGGCTAGATGGTCACAGCCTGGTGTCTGTGATAACCCACAGTGTCCGGGCCGGCCTGGGGTGGCGGGCCCACGGCTTCAGTGCTGCCTGGCTGCAGAGATGGTGCCCATGTGTCAGCCACAGGACCAGGGCCTTCAACACTAAGGCCTTGTCCAGTCTCCTGTGACTGCTGTAGCACATCACCACACCTGGTGGCTTAAAACAGCACAGATTCATCGTCTCACAGTTGTCAAGGCTACAGTGGCACATGGTTCCGGAGGTGGACCCAGGAACGGCAGGGCTGGGCCTGAGGAGGCCCTGCAGCCCTGGGCTCCCAGCCCTTCCTCCATCCCAGGAGAGCCAGCAGTGTAGTGTCTCCCAGTCTGGCCCTCTGATCTCCTCCCATGAAGACCCTGGTGACACTGGGCCCCACACAACCCAGGGTGACCCCCCCTGCATTCTACTGAAAGGGAATAGACACAAGTTGGGGGAGGTGGAGGTTTGGGGGAATAATGTAGTCCCAGTATGTCCCCCAAGGCTCCGCCTGTGGGATCTTGGTCCTCAGGGTGGCCACGTGGAAAGGGACCTTCAAGAGGTGGAGCCTCGGGTGGGAGGTGGAAAGAAATTGACCAAATTATGCTATGTACATATTGGAGTGTGCCACAGTGACCACCTTTGTGTATATCTATAAAGCATTAATATAAAAATCTATAAATAGAAGAGGACAGGAGGAGGGAAAAGGGAAGTGCTGGGGACCCAAGTGGAGCAGATCACAGTCTGATCATGTGAAAGTGAACCCCAATATTCTGTGTAACTGCAATATGCTAATAAAAACATCTTTTAAAAAAGTGGTGGGCCTCCTGAGAGGTTGAGATCACTGGGGCAGCTGCCCTTCGGAGACGGATGTGGTTCTTGGGACCCTGCAAGGGGTGTGCCTGCAAAGGAGAAAAGGGCAGGCCTGGCCCTTGCCCACACTTGTCCTCCTGGGTCACACATGATCTCCGCCTCACGTGTTCTCCCACCACACCCTGCACCCCATGAGGCAGCCGCAGGCCCTCACCAGAGCCAGGTCACGCAGGCACCATGCCCTTCTCCCTCTAAAACCGTGAGCTCAGAAAACCTCTTGTCTTCACACTTAGTACTGAGTCTTGGATGTTCTGTTATAGCAACAAGCTAGTTGAACACACCCCTCCCAGGGCTAGGGGATCCCAAAGGGGCCCTGGGCCTCAGGTACTTGGCACAGGGCCCCCTAAATAAAGCTTGCTCACTGAGGTTCTGTGAGCAGTTAGGGACAATCGGATATGAAAGCTTGGCCTTTGGCACGTGGGGACCCCTGGCTGGACAGCCAGCAGCCCTGAGAGCATGAGCCATGCTGAGCCCTCTGCAGTGGGAAGCGCAGCAGAGGTGACCCTTGCCCTAAGTCCAGTGGTTCATATTAACCACCAGGAAACTATTTTCAAATATTCTATTTATTTAGGTTCATAATTTAGAAATTACATGTCAACTGTGCTGTTAGGCTAGCATCTCTCCTGCCACTGTCACCAGCTTAGTGCCAGATGGGTCCACCCCCATACACAGCACATGGAGCCTGTCTGTGCTCAAGCTCTGCCCAGGGAGACACGTCTGCCTGCCCGAGGGGCTCTGCAAAACGGTGGTCAGAGGTGCTGCCGCCAAGGCGGGCACAGGCCTCCAGCCAGCCGAGTAGGGCTGGGGGCCAGGCCCAGTGTTTCCAGAGGTGGCTGGGTGGCCCTGGATTGGGACGGGGGACAGGGAGAGCATGAGACAGACCCGTGGGCTGAGGCCAACCCTGCCTTTATTTCAGGAGAGCTTCTCTATGGCCGCCAGGAGCTCGGGTTTCAGGATGGAGGAGTTTGGCTCAGCCCCCGCAGCCTTGATGTCCTCTAGCACAGCGGCATCCCAGGAGAAGGTCAGGAGGGCTGAGGGCACCTGTGGGGGGACAGTGGGATCCAGATCGTCCCCGATGGGCGAGTTGGCCAGGAGATGCCCCCGCCTGGCTAAAGCCAACAGAACCAGGCAGAGCCCCAGGTTCCCACCCAGGCCCTCACCTCCCTTCCGGGCAGCAGACCTGCACCTGCCCCGCGGGCATCCTCCCTGGGAAATCCACCCCCCCCTTCATTCCACCTTAGTTCTGCTCCTCAGAGGACCCACCAGGCCCATTTCAAGAGGCAGCAAGAAATTAGGAACCGTTCAAGATAACAGCAAGGTCAAGGTCACAGCGCCAGAGGGAAGGTGGGATTCTAACACAGGAACCAGGCCTGGAGCCATCCTAAGTCCTGCCCTGTGAGCACCACAGACCACAGGGAGGGTTTGGTGACAAAGTGATTACGACACAGCAATCAGCTTCCCAGGATGTCTCCTGGTCCTCCTTGGTGAACCCCTGGGGGTCCTAACTGCATCACCAGCACTGGCCCCCCGCTCACCAGCCCACACTCGTTCAAGGCCAGGTTCTCTTCCTCCAGCAGCTTCTGCCCTCCCGAGGCCAGCAGCTCAAAAGGCAGCCAGTCGTTCTGTAAGGCCTCCCTGACGAACTCGTACAGTGATGACAGCCGCTCCCGGGCGTAGAAGGTCCCTGGGAAGCAGGACAGTCAGATCCAGCCACTAGGCTGGCCCTCTCCTGTGCCCACTCCTGTGCCCCTAAGCCCAACCACCAGCAACTCAGTCTGAGAGGAGCTGGGCAGAGCGCAGCTCAGGGCCTTGGCCCTACAAGAGCTGAGGGCCCAGTAGCAAGAGTGAGCCCTGCCCTGGCCCCTGGGCCCACCCTGCAAGAGGCAGCCGTCAGGGAGGCGGATGCGCAGCAGTGTGTAGGTGTACTTGCGCAGCTCCCTCTGCTCCTCCCTCTCCCGCATGGCCTTGGTCCGCAGCACGCTCAACCGCTCCACAGCATCAGCCCTGCAACCCACACCCAGAGAGTAGGGCTCAGGCAGCTGCCTGGGCCCCAAACCCAACCTGCCCGGGCCCCAGGTGTGCCTGCCCACCTGAGCCTCTGCTCCCGCTTGATCTCCTCTGCCGTGAGGTTGAAGAAGTCCCCAGGAAGGTCAAACTGGGAAGCCAGGGGTGAGGGCCGGAAGACACGGCGCTGCCGGTCCAGTTTGGCCCGCACGGGCTCTGCACCCAGCAGCTGCTCCTTATGCCGCTCCAGGCTCTGGGGCTGCGCCAGCGCGCCCTCACTCAGCACGTAGAACTCCTCCAGGTCCTCTGTGCCACCCCCACACAGATGACACTGCAGCAGGGCCACCCAAGCCGGTGGCCCCTCAGCCCCTCACCCCCACCTGAGGCTCAGCCCAGGCCCTTCCTCTAGCCTCACCCTGATCCGGGACAGGCAGTAGCATCCTCTGGAACCCAATGGCCTCAAAAAACTCGTGGGTCCCTTCCAGGCAGTTAATGCGCTCCTAGGAGTGCAGCAGAGGTCACACAGGGCCTCCTCAGCCACAAGCCCAGTGACCCCTGATGGCGACCAAACCCTGAAGCTGTGGCAGAGCTGAGCACAAACTCACTTTCCTAAGGAGAACCTTGGAGCTCCCCAGCACCTCCTGGAGGACACAGTTCCCCTAAAGGCCAACCACCAGGGGCAGGAGGCAGACCCCAAGGACTGCTGCGGAATCCCCAAAGCAGGGGAGGACACAGCTTCTGCTCAGAACACAGGCCGGGGTCACCAGACCCGCTGTTGCTGCAGAAGAACCTCACGTGTGCCTTCCCAGTGTAAGGGTCAGACTATTCCAGGCAGGGAGCCGCCCACCAAGCCCATCCACGGCATGTGACTTCGATCACCTTACTGCCACCTTCTGCTGGCCACTTCAAGGATGTCCCCCCCACTCCCCGTGCTGGCCATCCCACCATGGCTGGGGCCGGCTGTGCGGGCTGAACTGCGGCCCTCACCTGGAACATCTTGTTCTGCAGCTTGATCTTCCGGTACTTCTCCTCTTCAGGATGCAGGTGGATGTTGTCCAGGTACCTGAGAAGAGGACGAGGGAATGGGACACAGGGTCCCTGGCTCCTTGACACTTCCAGCACCAGGGGACAACAGCTAAGAGTCACAAGCAGCATCAGCAGCAGCAAGAAGAAAGGAGGGCCCAGTGGGACCTGGCGCTGCACCTTGGGGTTGGAATCACAGGTACCCTCACAGCCAACCAGAGGGGCTGTCACTATGCCTGGCCTCTCAGTCCTATCTGCCAAGGACACAGATTAACCACAGAGATCAGACAATAGACAGAGACGGTAACCAACCCCTGCGCAAAGGGACGGCAGGGCTGGGGGTTCTGTGGGCGGTGCCCTGGCAGCTATATTCATGGGCACTTCTGGATCCACCCGATCTGCCTGACCAGCTGCTGGAGTGAGCTGGTTCCCATTCTCCTTATACACTCCTCAGATAACCCCAAGGGAAACCAGGGTGGTGAGCCCCCAGTTCCCTGGACCCTTTTGTTGCAGACAGGTAAACCAGGCCCGACCCCTTCCCAGAGGCTTCAGGTGGCCTGGCCTCCCTCCCAGGCTCTGCTCCTTCCTGGCCCCACCGAGTCCCCAGAGCCAGAGGGATCGGCCCCACTGGGAGCGGCTTGGGTGCTGACTGCACTCACTTGGCAATGGTGTCCACGCCCAGCTTCACCCTGTCCCGGTCTCTGTTGAACGTGTGGATCTTCATGATGGAGGCGGCTACAGGGTCTGTGGAGAAGTGCTGCAGGGGACATGGCATGCTGAGAGCCACTCCTGGTACTACACTGCACGGCCGGCCACAGAGGAGTGGCCAGAGTGGTGCCACTGGCTCTCTTGGGGCAGAGCAGGGACATCCGCCATCCAACTACACACTCAGCACAGAGTTGAGGAGAAAGACCCCAGCGGTCAGTCCTGCCTCACGCACTCTCATCTCCAGGCAGAGGGCAATGGCCACCAAAGCAGGAGAGAAACAGCTGCCCTCTCTGTGACCTTGGTGGTCAGTGTGGCCTAAAAGTGACAGATCTCTACCTCTCACCCTGGCATGGGAAACTCCAGCAGTGGGCCCCGCGATCCTGGCACACGACGCCCAGCCCTGCTGGTCCTCACCCCCGCAGACGGAGAACTGCAAATCTTCACCCAGGGGCACACAGGTGTCGGGTAACAGAGAGGATGCACAGGAGTGCCCCAAACCTGGACAGAGCCAGGTGGCAAGATGGCCAGAATGGGCTACTCCCAGGGCCTACCTATAGGTCCAGGAAAGCATGTGCTCTCCTTTTTCACGACCGTGGAACAAGCCACACACATGCTCCCCTGCAGCCAGCAAGTCCTGGTGAACTGGGAGGAGCAGAGGACAGAGGGGTGGACAGCAGCCCAGCAAGAGCCCACCAGCTTGCCTAAAGCTCCTGGAAGGTGGGTTTGGGCCTTGTCCTCCCAGCACCCTCCCTCAGCTACATGGGGGGCCCTGGGCAGCTGCATCAGAAGCACACAGACGTTGGCTCCCAAATGAGCCAGTTCCCCGCCAGCCTGATTGGGACCCGGCCCACCTGCTGGTTTCATTGCCAGGGAGTGGGGGACAGAGAAAGTAGGTCTGCCAGAGGTGGCAGTGAGGCGGTCAGGAAGGAACCCAGACTCTCTGTGGCAAACCTCACATGCGCGAGCAGTGCTCTCGCGACATGGGGTCGGGAAATCGGCAGCTCTCCAGGAAAACTGCCTCACGCTCGTCCCTCCCCGCAGGTGGACTCCAGCTGTGTGAGAGCTTCCAACAGTGCAGCACACCACCCAGGCAAGACAAGGAGAGGCAAACAGAAAAATGCTAGAAAAACCACAGGATTATTATTTTAGGAGGGGGCTAACAATGGCTTCCTAAGTATGACCCCAAACTAAAAGCCATAAAGTAAGACTGACACCTTCAGTTACAGTGATCAAAATCTCTCCCGGGCAGTGACTTAAGTCCAGTCAAAACGTAAACAATTGAGGGAAAATATTTGCAACCCACCCACGTCATAGTCGAAGTCTAGTTTCACTGACAAACAGTGCTACAAACCAAGAGCCACCCTTCCAAGAGGACAACCAGCCTAACCCTAAATGAGAGAGGCTCAGGGGAAGTCTATCGCGTGGTGTTGCTTTGGCTACAATTTGAACAAAGACCAGGAAGCCTGGTGAGGGACGGGGCTCTCCCTCACCACTGGAGGGAGCCTGAGCAGGATGCCCCTAGGAGAGTCCCCCCAGTACAATGTAGTGGCCTGTGTCCCAAGCTCCACCCTGTGACTGTGGCCAAGGCCCCTCACTGCCTGTTTTCATACCCAAAACCAGAATCACCTGACACAAGCTGCTGAATAAGTCCCGGAAGAGCAGGAAGAGCCCATGTGTGGCACTGGGCAGAGCAGTGTGAGGGGACCAGAGGTGCTGGGCTCCTCACTGGAACAGGATGCCTTCCACGCTTCCATGATCAGGTCAGAATGGACTCTACTGTCATTTTGTTTTTGTTTTTTTGCGCTTTGGTACCGGGGACTGAACTCGGGGATTGAACTCCGGGCCCTCGACCACTGAGCCGAATCCCCAGCCCTATTTTGTATTCTATTTAGAGACAGGTCTCATTGAATTGCTTAGGGTCTTGAGGTTGCTGAGGCTGGCCTCAGCCTCCCAAGCAGCTGGGACTACAGGCATGTGCTACCATGCCCGGCTCTACTGTCATGTTTAACTAAAAAGAACCAATAATTTTTTTGAAAAAAAGAGCACGCAGGTGGCACAGAGTAGCTGGGAGGCTGACAGCAGGATCAGGAGTTCAAAGCCAGCCTCAGCAACTTAGTGAGACCCTAAGCAACTCAGGGAGACCCTGTCTCTAAATAAAAAATAAAAAGGGCGTCAGAGGGAGACCTGGAGGCTCCGGACTCAGCGGCAGTCGGGATCCGAGCGACCCAGCTCGAGCTCCGGCGCGAGGTCCACACCTCTAATCCAGGTCTGCCACGCGCGCACCCCCCCCATGACCACTCTCCGCGGCGCGCGGCGCTGAGCGGGCCCAGCGCGTGTCCGCAGGGGAGAGGTCCGACTCCCAGAGCCCGGCCCCGGTGCTCGCCACCGGCTCCCGCTCCTCCTCCCGCTGCTCGCTGCCGCCGCCGCCGCCGCCGCGTGGATGCCAAGTATCAGCTTCCTGTCCCTTGCAGGTTTCCACTCGGCCCTCCGGCCGCATCCTGCGGGAGCAGAGAAACTTTGGGCGCGAGTTGCCCGCCGTCAGTACCGTGAAGGCAACGGAGGAAGGCGTCTCCTCCAATCTAGTGAACTTGGCGTGGCTGGGCCAGCCTCGCCCGGATCCTGGCTGGGGAAACAGTTCAGATGCGAGCGATTTGGGAACCAGGCCAGGTAGGGCTGTCAACCACAAAGGACACTTTGTGATGAGTGAGGTTTCTGTGGCGATGAGGGATGGCCGGGTTTACTCTCGAGGGCGGCAAGGCCGCCTTTGGAGGTGAAGAGGAGCCCCACAACATGAGGTTTGGGGTTCTGCGCCTTTTCCGCCCAGGCTCATAGGCACCTCTTCCTGAACACCCTGCTGGGTCAACTGGCCCCAGGTGGCCGAGGCCCCTGGGCGCCTCTAGGCGTGGTCAGGGTTGTGGTCAAATGTCCATCTCTAACTCAAGCCATTCTGCATCGTTTAGACAAGATAATTTTGACTAGAAAAAGCTTTGGGAAAGGTTGAAAAGGGGCCGACAGGGTTCAAGCTGCTGCTTCCTGGTAAAGGTACCTCAGTGCCGGACCTGACCTGTAGATGGCCAGTGCAGATGATAGGGCTCCAGGCCTTCAAGCCCCTTGTCCCCTTGAAAGACCCATCACAATAACAAAATCCCCCAGTGAGCTCCCGCAGGTGTTTTTAAAAACAACCTGGAGAGGGATGACTGGCTGCTAGGAGGGATTAGGATGGCCCCATAACATGGAAACTGGGAGACACCTCTCCAAATTTCTTATCAGCTCTGAAGTATGTTACTTAAAATCACTGGAAGAAAGCTGGCAAACCTGCCGATGCTGCTGCGTTCTCACACTTTTTAAGGGCAGACGTCCTCCCGACGAGCACTTAAAGGAAATGCTAGTTTCCTGCATGGTTCTAATAAATGTTTCAGGCCCTCACACTGGAACTGCAGCTCCCATAGACTTCCAGCCTTGGAGACCTTGCTTATCTTAAAGATGAGCTCAAGAACTTACATTCAACACAAGAGGATCATTATTTCCAGTGCCCTGATGTCCCATGTAGGAAGCATCTTGTGAAATTGGATAAGACACTGCTTATGTTTCTTAAAATTTCATTTCTAGCTTGAATGTTGAACTACCAGGCAGTGTTTTAATGCTTACACAATGAGCTCTTGCTATGAAGTGTGGGGTTTGAATTTTGAGCCCCTGGACACTTACTTCTGCACATATTTGTCACTGCTTTAAAAAAAAAAAAAAAGAGGTCTAAGTTAAAAATAAAAATAAAAATAAAATGAAATAAAAGAGCATGTAGAACTTTCCCACAGACAGCTCAGGAAAAGATGAGGGTAGGTGAAGAAAGTGGAGCACAAATCTCATTAACACCTGGCAAATGGGGGGGGCAGCAGATTAATGCCCCCCCCACACGTACACAAAGACACCTGCATCCTAATCCCTGCGACCATGAGGAAGGGAAGCCTCATGGGAAAGGAGAATTAAGCAGCAGAGGGAACGAGGGTGTGCTGGATCATCCAGGAAGGTCCAGGTAACAGAGGGGCAGAACAGGGAGAGAAGCAGAGCTGGCAGCTTGGAAAACACCTGGCCTGGCACCGCTGGCTCAGGAGGAGGCAGGGGCGGGAGCTGTGGGCACCTCCTGAGACTAGAGGAGGTGGGACCAGAATCTCCCTGGAGTCTCAGGAGAGACCCCCACTGCTGCACTTGAATCTGGCCCAGGGAAGCCTAGGGTCACAGTGTGAAGGGTACAAATACAAAAGAACGGCCAGGACAGACACGCAGCTTGTCTAAGCCACCGGGTTTGCAGTGACTGGTTGTAACAGCTGGAAAACTCACACCCTGAGTGTCCTGGGGTGAGGTGTCCCTCCAAGCTCCAGTGCTAATGCAGGAAGGTTCAGAGGTGAAATGAGTGGACGGTGGGAGCTGGGACCAGCCAGTCCATCCTAGTTTGAATGGCCTGACATGTAGTCAGGAGTGTGGCCAGAGGAGTGGTCACTGAGAGGTGCCCAGCAGGGTGCATCTGCCCTGGGGTCCCTTCCCCTCTCTCTCTGCTTCCGGACCCTGCCAGGAGCGGAGCAGCTTTCCTCTGCACACCAGCACCATGATGCCTTGCCTCACCTCAGGCCAGTGTACCCGAGTCGGCCATCTATGGACTGAGACCTCTGAAACCATGACCGCAATTAAACTTTCTCCTTTCTAAGTTGTTCTTATCAAACACTTTGGTTACTGCAACAAAAAGCTACCCAAACAGCTGGGTAAAGAGTATTTAGGTGTCGTCTGTGTTCCTCTTGCATTTTTCTTCCATATAAAGAGCCACAAGGGGCTGTGGCTGGGGCTCAGCGGTAGAGCGCTTGTCTAGCATGCGTGAGGCACTGGGTTTGAGCCTCAGCACATGTAAAAATAAACAAATAAAAGTACTGTGTCCTCGGGGAGGAGGGGGCATGGAGATAAAAAGACAGTGGAACGAGACCGACATCATTTCTCTCAGTACAGGCATGAACACACGAACGGTGTGAATATGTTGTGTGTACAACAGAGACATGAAAACTGTGCCCTGTACATGTACTAGGAACTGAAACGTATTCTGCTGTCACGTGTAACAAATTACAATAAAAAATTATAAAAAAAAAAGCACCGCATCTATCTACAACTAAAAAAAAGAAAGAGCTACAAGGAAAAAAATATACCAAAGCAGTTCCTCCGCGCAGACTGCCTCCGAGTGTCTAAGGTAAGTGTGCACGGCCCGGCCTGCGGCCCTTTATGTGGAGCAGAATGTGGAGGAGGAGAGACGGACAGACGCCTCAGGGCATCTCAGAAAAGGACCTCAGCTACCTCCAGCAGCTGCCGGAGGGGGGCCTGAGGGGTGGCAGCGCCCTCTGCTCTGCTCTGATGGCGTCCTTGGGTTCTGCCCTCTCTGGAGAAGGCATAACAGGCACGAAGGCAGGGCGAGGCCCACGTGGAACTGGCTGCTGCTCTGGGATGAGGACACACAGGGGCTGCACTCACCGACAGAATAGCTTCTTTGATGTGGGCGTCCCGCTGGTCCCTCCTCAGAGTGGCCCCCGTGAGTGGGCAGGTGAAGTACACGCCAGGCACCGCGAGGTGTGTCGAGCCTTCCTCTTTGGGCTCAGGTACCTGGGGGGTGAGAGCGCTGAGCAAAGACTGTGGACAGAGGCGGCCCCAGGACAGTACCGGCAAGCATGGCCCGTAGAGCCTGGCGCTCCTGGCCCCCACCGTCCCTTCCACTTGTCAGCTGAGGGCCGAGCCCTTCCTCCCAGGTTCCCTGGCCCATGCGCCATCCCCCCAGTTCCCAGGGCACTGACATAGAGCGACGCCAGCCGGGAGCAGCCGCTGCACTTCGCAGGCTTCCTGCGCCTGCAGCCACCCCCCACTACCGGGAGCGAGTGTGGGGCTGGGTTGGAGTCGGGGGGCTCAGCACCTCACATTCTAGGCCACGTCTAGGGTCTCTTCCATTCTAAAATCACGGCTTCCTGGCCAAGCTCTGCCGAGACTCCCAAAGGATCCCTCCTCCATGGAGCCCTCCAGGCCCAGGGACACAGGAGGGCTGTGCCAGACTGTGGCTTCTGAAGGCACACAGAGGTTTCAGTCCTGCCCCTCCTGGCCAAGGACAGCAGCCGTCACCTCTGGGAACCTCAGGAGCACTCTTGGCACCCTCGGGCGTCCACACCCACCTGCCTCTGTGGTTCGGGGCAGCACGGAGTGGGGGCAGCACGGAGTGGAGACGACACCTCTTTTATGCCCCTGGCAGCAAGTCCTCCTGGCTCAAGCTCTGCCACAGCCCTCCCAGGGGTCCCCGCCGCCCGCCTTGGGGGCAATTCCACAGCAAAAGCTTTACCTCCTTGGTCCCTGGAAGCTCAGGACCACCACTGACGGTCGCCTCAGCGCGTAGTTCCTTTCTCACTGGAGGAAGAAAACAAGCAGAGGAAGAGAGGAAAACGGGACAGACGTCGCCCTGCCCCAGGCCCGGTCCCCAGGGCCCCACCCACACTAGGCCTGCCAGCCTGGCAAGCGCCCGCCCAGCCCGATGCTCTGGGTCAGGCTCTAGTCCTCTCGCTGGGCTTGGTCTTTGTGTACCCCCCACTCCCACCCCCACTTCCTGCATAGCTCAGCTGCCCTCCTTCCTCAAGGAGCACCTCTGTCACCCGTGCCCCTGACACCAGGCCCAGTGCCACCCTCCCACCTGGCACATCCCTCTTGACTTTAAAACACCCTGTTTACTGTTTCACCCAGAGTCAAGTGCTAGGTCCCCCACCTCAGCCCAGGATGACCACCACTCACCCTGGTTCCGAATAGAGTCCTGTGACGTGGGGCCCCGGGCCCTGGGCTGCTTCTGTTCCAGTCGGGCCAGGGCAGCTGCTGCTGCCATCTGTGCCTCGTCGGTGGGTCCCTGGCGGGGCTGCCTGAGGGCTGGCTGCTGGGGCTTTTCTCTGGGGGCCTTCTCCCTGGGCAGAGATAGGGGAGTAAATGGCCTCCCAGGGTGGCCAGGGAGGCTGACCCGGGGAAGTAGGAAGAGCACCTGCCCAGCCTCGTTCCTGCCTCCTGAGCCCTCAAACAGACATGTGCCCATCTACACAGGATTGCCTTTCGCCCTCCCAGGCCACCCAGGGCCCTGACAGTCCTGATACAGGTGGAGGAGCCTCTGAAGGCAGGAGACGCAGCTCTACTTGGAGCTCTGCCCCTTCGGGCAAGTGGTGCCCCAGCTGGGCCTCAACATCCACATCCGTAAAATGGACCCAAAGCATCCTCCCCTGCAGAAGCCACCCTGACGTTCCCAAGCACTGAAGAGGCTCTTGGGGTCATGACCTTGCCTCCCTCCCTCCGTCCCTCATCACAGGCCTGCGGAGGGGCTGCCCTGCTGGATTTGGCTGGCCCTGCCCGTGTGCTCCCCGCAGGCTCTCCAGGAGTGCTTCTGGCCCCTCCTCACAAACCCTCCTGGGCTCACAGGAGCATGGGCAAGCTATCCCTGCCAGGGCTGACCACAAGGCCTGATCCCTGTCATCCTGGTGTCACTACTCCACACCCCAGATGGGTAATGGGTGGCTCCATGACCACTTAGCACAGAGGGTGCTGGCAGCGACTCCTCTGGGGCCTGCACTGATGCAACCGTCTCGCCTTCCCCTGGGACCCTCACCCAACCCCAGCAGTTCCCATCATCTGTGCTCTAGGTCCACAGAACCTTCTAGGAGCCTGGCGTAGTATTGGACCCTCACTCCTCTGCTCCATCAGACACTCAGCAGCCATCCTGTCCTGACACCTGGGGGGCTACCTCCTGCCCACCCCACCTCTCTCCATCGTCCCCACAGCTGAGGGTCTTGAGATGAAGAAAAGATGGCTCCCGCAAACCCGCCCGGCATCATCCACTGTCTAGACCTTTCCATGAAACAGCATTTCCACAGCACTGCCAGCCTGCAAGGACTCTTAATTGGGCAACCAGAGGGACCCCCTGAACCCAAGCCTGGCTCGCCATTCCCCTGCGCCAACCCCCTCATGGCTGCGTGACAAACTCAAGTGCCACCTTCACTTCCCTCCACTCGGGGCTCCCCTCTGGTCCTCCACAGGCGGCCCAGTGTGTTGCACTGAGGAGTCTTTGCACTTTTGTACCTTTGCCCAGAACACTCCACCTGGGGGTGGGATAAAACCAGGTCTGCAGAGGGTGCTGTTGAGGGGCCAAGAGCCACATACTGGGTCTTGCGGAGTCCCATTCTCAGCTCACATGCCACCTTCTCAGAGGGGCTTTCCTGGACCACCTGACAGCTGCCTCACTGCCCACCAACTACTTCTCTCTCCTCAGGGGCCTCAGCGCCACCTCCTTCTTGTAGCATATGTGCTGACTGTCCCACTGGAAGGCAGGCCCTAGAGCACGAGGCCCTACCTTTGCCCAAGCCTCCAACAGCCTGGATGCTGCTCTTAAGTCCCACTCCAGCAGGCCACATGTCACAGACACATGGACCTCCACAAGCTCTCTCCCTGACCCCCCTGAGTCCTCCTGGTTCCTCCGAAACCCCTAGACTGAGGTAGCCCCAAGCCCCCATGTCCCTCCCATCACACAGCCCCACCATTTGTTCACCATCTCCAGGTTTGCCACCCTCCTCCCTGCCTGGCGCAGGAACCCAAGGTGTTGGCTGCTTGGCCCTCATGGCCTGCCTTCTCCAAATCAGCACTGTACCCCTGAGATCCCAGGACACCCGATCCTCACGCAGGACACCTTGGTGCCTCCCCTGCCCCTTCTTGCCTGCCTCTGGGCTCCTCCCCTACCTTCAACCCCTCCAGGATTCCTTCCACTATCCCCCACATACGGTGGCTGAGCTCATCGCCGCCTCCTGCAGCAGCCCTAGCCTTCCAGGCCCCATCTAATCAGCCCACCCGCCCTCAGTCTCAGACAGGGACGCCTGATGCCACACCTGCTCCATTCCCACCCATGCCTCCCCAGGAGCCTCCAGTGGACAGACACTTCTCCCACCAGGCCTCCATCTCCTGGCACAAAGGTTCCCACCTCCCAGACCTCCTTTGGCCCCTCACAGCCACTCAGGTTAGGCCCTAGACAATAGCCTCAGGCTGGCTGGCCTTCCAGACTCTTCCTAGTACTCACTCCCCTTTCCTAGCACTGCAGAGCCAGAACCCAGGAGCCCTCTTCCCAAGTTGGGGAGGCTCAGCCTCACGGACACCCCAGGATCCCTGCAGTACTTGCTCCTCCAGGTTCAGCCCCAAATCTCAGGTCATTCCAGATATTTCCCAAGCCTCTCCTTTATTCCTCTAGGTCTCTGAACTTCCTCCGGCAACTGCAGCCCCAGACTCCCTCATCCTCCACCCGCCAGTACCCATTGGCCTCTTGCCCCGCCCCCAGATCTCACTCCAGCCCCTGCTCCCAAACTTCACCCACATTCCCCCAACCCCCTCCCATGCTCCGCCTCTCCTCTACCACCCCCAGGTGCCCCCATGCTCCGCCCCTCCTGTACCATCCGCAGCTGCCCCCATGCTGCACCCCTTGCCCCTCCCAGATCCTTCTTGATCTGTCTCCGCCCTCCTGCCCCGCCCCCGCTCACCGCGCTCCGCCCCTTTCCCCGCCCCAGGCCCCATCCAGCTTCCACGCTCCGCCCTCGTGCCCCGCCCGCCCCCAAGTCCCCTCCCCGAGCTCCGCCTTTGACCCGCCCCTGGCCCCCTCTCGCTTCTCCCACGCTCCGCCCCTCCTGGCACGCCCCCGTCCCTCCACTGCTGCCGGAATCTCGCCGTTCGGCCTGCCCGGCCTCTCCCTGTCAGCCTCCCAGCCTCTGAGCTCAGACTCCTCACCACCCGTCCCGTCCCCGCCGGGCTTTAGCGCCCTGCAACCGTCACGTACCCCGCGGAGTCTGTGAGTTTCTGACCGGGCCCCGCGCTCTTGAACTTGATGTCGGCCTTGATCTCCTGGAAGAACTTCTTCATGGTGGCAGCAGGCCCGGCGGCGGGGGGCCGCGCGCAAGGCCCAGTCGGGGAGGAGCCGGCAGGAGCCAACAACCGGAAAGAAAATACCGCGCTGCCGGAAGTCCCTCCCTCGAGCGGCCGCCCACGTGACAATCAGCCCGGCGCAACTCTCTAGCTCTCCGCACCTCGCTGGCCCGGGCCGGCCTCTCTGCACTCTGGGGCCACGTCTCGGTGGTTCTTCCGGAATCCGTTGCCGGGCGACGGCGCGCTTCCCGTGGCGTTCTCGAAGGGATGCCTGAGCTACCCGCCGCCTGACCCCGCCGAGGATGCGCTGGCTTTGTCCCTTGCCC
>NW_025999863.1:2746602-2793950 GCF_001458135.2 Marmota marmota marmota
TCTCCAGCGTAGGCACCGGGCCAGCGGGCGAGAGAAAGCCACTTCCCTACGCGCCCGGAGCCCGGGAGGGCTGCTGCCTTAGTTTTGAGGGAGGTGGAGAGGAAAGGCACAAAGTGGGGATGGGAAAAGGCTATGGGGGAGCCCTGGAGCAGTTTGCAACATGAGTAAAGGGGTCGCGCAGGAAAGGCTTTGGGGGGCTTCCTGAGGAAGGAGCCCGGGGTCTTGGGCGGTTTAAGCACACACTGTATGACTGAGCAACCCCCCAAAAGGACGTTTTGTTTGAGGGAAGGCACTCATCACCGAGCCACTCCCCAGCCCTATTATCTATTTTACTTAGAGACAAGAGCCTCGCCCAGTTGCTTGGCGCCTCGCTTTTGCTGAGGCTGGCTTTGAACTTGCCATCCTCCAGTCTCAGCCTCCCGAGCCGCTGGGATTACTGGCATGGCCACCGTTTTTGAGACCATCACGGAAGTTTAAATATGTGTGGCTTTTAAATGACATGAAGGATTTAAGTTGTTTAGGAGGAATAATGGCATGATAATTGTATTAAAAATAGGTATTTGGGGACTGGGCTCAGTGGTAAAGTGCTTGCCTTTCATGTGTGAGACACTGAGTTCAAGCCTCAGCACCATGCAAAAATAAAGATACTGTGTTTTCATCTACAAGTAAATAAATATATATATGTATGTGTCTGTGTGTATATAAATGTGTGTGTGTGGTGTGTGTGTATATATATATATATATATATATATATAAAAAATATATATTTTAAAAGGTATTTGTTGGGCTGGGGCTGTAGCTCAGTGGTAAAGCACTTGCCTCACATGTGTAAGGCACTGGGTTCAATCCTCAGTAACACATAAAAATAAAGATATGGTGTGTCCATCTACAACTAAAAAAGTATTTTTTAAAAAAATAGGTATTTGGGGCTGAGGTTGTGGCTCAGCGATAGAGCACTCACCTAGCACATGTGAGGCCTTGGGTTCAATCCTCAGTACCACATAAAAACAAACAAAATACAGGTATTGTGTCTAACCTAAAAATAAATATTAAAATAAATAAATAAAGGTTAAGAAAAAGGTATTTGCCAGAGATGCATTCAAAGTGTTTATGGGTGAAATGACATTTAAGGTTTGCCTTAAAAATACTCCAGAAATGAGACAGGCATGGTGACCACACCTGTAATCCCAGCAGCTCTGGAGGCTGAGGCAGGAGGATTGTGAGCCTGAGGCAGGATTGCCGGTATCCCATCTCAAAAACACGAAAACACACACAAACAAGAATTCTATTCTTACGTTAGGTGGAAGAGAAAAGCAGGCAGTCCTCAAACATGTACTGAGCATCTCCTTTTTGTCAGGCCAGTAGACTTCAGCAGGGCACAACACAGGGTCCTGCCCTCATGGGACTCACCGCCAAATGGGGACACACCATGAAAGATCTAGATGGTTCCAGACAGTGATGATGACCTACCCTGGAGAAAAATAAAAGAAGACAGGTATGAAGAATGGTCTTACTATGTGGTGAGGTTGGTATTGAACTCCTGAGCTCGAGCAATCTTCCCTTTTCACCTCCTAAGTAGTTTGGGACTCTAGTGTGTACCACACCGAACCTGCTGGGAGGTTGTCTTTTTTTTTTTTTGTAACAGGGATTGAACCCAGGGGCTTAAACCCTGAGCCACACCCCCAACCCTTTTTGTTAAGTTTCCAGAGAGGGTTTTGCTAAATTGCTAGGGCCTTGCTCAATTGCTGAGCCTGGCTTTGAACTTAAAACCCACCTGCCTCAGCATCCGGAGCCACTGTGATCACAGATGTGTGCCCCTGCCTCCAGATTGAGAGAGGGTCTTAGATAGGCTAAAGGAATCAGACCCATGAAGAAGATGAGTGACACTGGCCTGTGGCAGAGGAGCATCTCCAGCAGAGAGGCAACGGGACCAGAGGCACTGGGGGAAGCTGGAACGGGACTAGTGAGGGGGGAATCAACGTAGCCAAGACCAGGTCCACTTGGCCTCCTAGTCCCCTCAGTGGGGTATTCTGTAGACACCCGGAAGTGGGGTCACAGGAACGAGATGGCAACAAGGGAAAATCCTCCAAGCGATGTATTAGTTAGCAATTGCTGCATGACAACTTACCCTCAAACAGCCATGGGAAACAGATCTCAGAGAAATCAGAAGGAGCTCCGCAGGTGGATCAGACCCAAGAGAGACCCAGGAGTCTGGGTGGTTCCTATGAGACAATAAAAGTGTGTGGTGGTTGTTTTTTGTTTTTGTGGTACTAGGCCTCTGCCCCCAATGCTTATCTAGCAGTGGTGATGACCCCCTGAGCATAACTGTCCTAGGGAGATACTAGAAACTGAGGGACACCCCACTCTGAACTCACCCCCTGCATCTCACTATGGGTGGCTCCTTGTCCGCTCCCTCCCATAGTCCCCTAGGTTGCTTCCTGGCTAACCTAGGGTGTGTCTCACCCCAGACCTAAGCCCCCCAAAACTTATCGGCTTGTGCAATTAGATCTTGGCTCAGTATCCTTTGGACCCTAAATGTCCACTTAACAGCACCCTAGATCTTTCAACCATTGTGAGCATCTGGGAAAATGAAAAGCCATCCCCACCCTCAGGCCTTCTCTTTCCTTCCTTCCAAACCCTCCCTCTGCTCCTCCTGTTCTCGGGCCCAGGTTCTGCTGGCTCTTTTTTTTTTTTTAATATTTTTTAGTGTTGACGGACCTTTATTTTTTTTATTCATTTATTTATATGCAGAGCTAAGAATTGAGCCCAGTGCTTCACACATTCGAGGCAAGCGCTCCACCACTGAGCCACCACCCCAGCCCCTCGGCTGGCTCTTAAACCCTCTCATCCTCAGGACCCTCTGCAACCCCAGACTTCGACCTGCTGACAAACCCCTCCCTACCGCTCTCCACCTTCTGCTCTGCTCCTCTCCTACTTTGACTCCTGCACCTACTTTCGGTCCACCTGCTACTCGCTCTCGCCCCCTCGAAGCCCGCACCTCCGCTTCACTTTCAGGAAGTAGCAGGGTCGGAGGGAGTTGTTTGGGTACACATCCCTTCTCCCTTAGTGACCTCTCCTCCTGAATGGGAAGGAGGCTAGGGTGTTGATGGCATTCTGCCAGAAGGGAGTGGTTGAGAGGTGATGCCAGCGAGCCATTGAGGTGATGATGGTTATGTTAAGCTGTGTATTCAGTTGTCTATGGACCCCTGCTGTCCGGCAATTGGGTGGCTCCAGAATAGGGTGGCTCTGGGAATAGGGTGGTCCCTGCTGCCTTTGGAGTTCCAGTGGACTTCTCCAGGGTCTGAGTGGGGTAGGCGCGGAGCTGGAGGAGAGCTGAGAGAGTCCCCGGGGAGTGTGCGTGGAGTGCTGGTGGAGTTCGGGCAATAAAGTTTCCTGTTTGAACGTACAAGTGCTTTGTGGCCAGTGATTTGTGCCCAGCCAGACTGCGGCACTAGGGGTCCTTCACCTCCAATCCTTCAGGATACATTAAGGAATTCCAATATCCAACCCAATCATAGGGTCCAACTTTTCATATGATCCTATCCAACACCCTCCTACCTGAGGAACACAGGTGAGTTTGGGAGCAGGGTTAGGGACAGCAGTTTTCCCAGCTCCTCCCTGACCTCCATCAGGATTTCCATTGAAATGCAAATGGAAGATATCTGCTGAGCCCTGCCCCCCCCCCAAAAAAAGTAAAAGTGTCTTTTACCTGAACTCAAATAAACCAAAAAGTAAATTGTATGGTACTTTACTAACTACCAGCCAGTCATTTTTTTCTAGGACTCATTTTTCCCTAAATTCCGTACTTTAAACTCATATAATTTTGGTCCTCTGCACCTAGGTCAATGTTTTTCTGATCAGTCCTATTTTTTATTCAACTATGGAGTTTTTAAACAGCTGTAACATTGCAATGGAGACTCACCTGTGAAAAGCTACATGGCCTTTACTTTTGTATGTGTCACACTGTGTGTTGTGTTGTCTGCCCATATGTGTGTGTGTCCGTATGTCATGTACAAGATATCAACATTAGCAGGTTGAAAATGAACGCTCATAAATTAAAATGGATCCAAATACCTTTAATTCACGATTTAAGAAGTTTCAATTAAAATGGGGTAAAGAGATGAAAGTAAAGATGTCTTTAAAATTAAACTTCAGTGAACAACCAACAATAAAAATTAAAAAAAAATAAAAAGCTATTTTCACAAGCAAAAAAAAAAATTAAATTAAATTAAACTTAAGTCTCTCTAGGTGGTCAAAGAACTAATAAAATGTTGATGTCTATGAAATGTCTAATATCCATTGTTTCTAGGAGTTTTCTTCAACAAGAAATGGCTACTGTTCAATACACTTATATCTTGATAAAAATAAGTAAAGTAGATTTGACATGGGACTTCTCATAAATGTGTTTGTTAGACATCTGATTAATTCACAAGGTTAAAATGCTAACTGTTAAATATACCATCAAGTATTCCTAATTCAAATTCCATTGGGTAACATTATTGGTGTTTTAATAAATTGGTAAATGAAAAAAAGAGGGGGTTAAAGTTGCTTTGTCATCACTTGTAAACGGTTACTAAAAATTTCAAGTCCCAACAGGTATAATTCGATGTTGAGAGCCACAGCCAAAGGGGCCCCAGCAAACTTCCAGCTGCCGGCTGATGATTGGCTCACAGTGGCCCCAGTAACATCTAGCTGATTGGCTCCTCTGCGGTGATGCTCATTGGGCTGTTTCCCTGCCCTTTCAGACCATGGAGCTGCTCATTGGGGGACTTTTTTGGCTCCGCCCACGTGACCCAGCCAATCGGCCTCAAGAGCAGGAGGATTGTGGGAGGTGGAGAGAAGCTTGTGTGGGAGAGAGAGGCTTGTGGAAAGCCGGTGGTGGCAGTTGAGGCTCTGAGGGTTTTTCCTGAGAGGCTGTTTTGTTTGGCGTGTGTGGTTCTAAAAATAAAGTTAGTTTCTTTTGACAAGTGGCTCCTGATTGTGCCCAGCCAGACTGCGGCAATTCTATATGTTTGAACATTTGTGTTTTCATGAAATTGTAAACAGATGTGATTCTATATACAAAGGTTATAGAAGATTTCTGTATACAAAGGCCCAAAAGTTTTGACTGTTTCAATTCAGAGTACTGTCAATAACATAAAGTATTTCTTTTTATTAAAATGAAATTATTTATCTAAATTCAGAAATTTACCAGAATTGTTTCAGAATGTGAACAGAAAAGAGAGTTAACAGATGGCAAAGATGGGATGGGGTTGTGGCTCAGCAGTAGAGCACTCGCCTAGCACATGCAGGGTGCTGGGTTCAATCTTCAGTACCACATAAAAGTAAAATAAAGGTATTGTGTCCAGCAGATGGCAAAGAGAAATTAGAAGGTTCTAGGTATGGGAACCATATTTAATAGAAGGAAAAGAAAGTGTTTCTGGATAAGAAAGTCTTTATGTGATGAAGTAAATAAAAGGGTTTAAATAAGTCAGAAGGAAGATCTGTGTAAGTTGGTTATATATATGTATGTGAAACAATCAGTCAAAGCTATTCAAGGTTTTTTCCCCTAAGGTCAAATGTTAATGTACTAATATAAACCAAAGTTTAATCTAGGTGTTAAAAGGACAAAGATTTCTTAAGACATTAACTTACCCATAACATTGTGTTCATTAAGTTTTGGTTTTTTGAGCAAGTAATCTTGAAGGAATTAAGGCCTGTGATTAAACAATAACTGTTATTTTGGAATATTGTAATATGTTTTTACTCTTGTTAAATTCATTTTGTATTTTCCTTATAAACTGTCTAAATGTTGCCTGTTAATGTTTTGCAGAGGTATTCCTTCAAGAACACACAACCTGATAATAAGCCGTCACCTATAGGACAGATAGGATAATACAGAAGCCAATTAATAAAAGTGTCAATGACTGTAAGCTTATAGACATTGAAGTTAGAGCCCAGTACTCTTAGTTTAAGACTGATGAGACTGACTTGCTGGATGTTTAAGATCAAGACTTAAAAATTAAAGTTAAATTAAAAGGGCCAAGAGAACCAATATTTTTTTTGGCTCTTGCCCTCTGAGTCAGTCTGCATCCAGGGAACAGGGAACTCCTCTAAAGAGCTTTGCATTTAACCTCCCGATCAATCGATCGATCGGGGGCGATTAAGGAGGCCACTAGAGAACAGGAAGCCACACAATGCACTTGCTATGAAGAGGACAGTCATTGGAGAAGGGACACATCCCTGATGCTTTCAAGGGAAGCCACGTGGTCAACAAGACCTGGACCCATCCTAGCGCAAATGGCACTAGCAGAGCTAAACAGCTGCTCTCCAGTTCCCCGAGAATGACTTCCATGGGAACTCGGTGACTTTTAACAGCAGATAGAAACAGTCAGTTTGACCTGCTTCATCTTAAACACGTAGCAAATCAGTTAAACCAAAACAGCCATCCCTGGACATTTAAAAATAATAGTAGTTAAGTGTAACTTTGGATATACGTTTGTGTTAGCCCCCTGAAATAAGTAAGACTGGAGGCTACAAAAGAGAGATTCTTAGGAAGGAATGCCTAATAACTACCAAGTGAAACTGCCAAGTCAGAAGTTTTCAGTCAGTCTAAGGCCTACACATCTTCCTAACCTCCTACGCAGGTAGGACTGATATTTGCTAACATGGGGACTGGGGTGGTGGCTCAGTGGTAGAGCACTCACCCAACACATGCAAGAGGCCCTGGGTTCCATCCTCAGCACCACAGAAACATAATAAAGGCATTGTGTCCAACTACACCTAAAAAATAAATATTTAGAAACTTGCTCACATGATTATCTAGCCCCAAGTACAGAAATAAAGGGTTCTCTACCAGACACAGAGGTCATACCAATAGAAAGGTTTTACAAGATCAGATGACATTAAGTACCTTAACAGCATCTTGAGAGGATGGACATCTGTGACATTAAAAGCTAACTGTTGTGTTTATATTCCTGATAACTCTGGGGATGTTAAAGATTTATATCCCCAAATAAGGGCCTTGTCCTCTCCAACCTTGTTATGGGGACAGCTTCTCAGGCCTCACACCTCCTGGAGAGAGATTCTGGGCTGCTTTCATTTAGCAGCAGGTCTTCTGGGCCTGAACAGCTCGCTGGGAAGTCCCTACTCATATGAGCCCTGGACACAAACGGGCTATGGAATTTGTTTCTCCAGTGGCCGCCCTGGGGTTATGGCAGGAATAACCGCCCCATTGCCTGTTGCCATCACTCTCCAATCAGCTGGTAGGGGACATTCAACAGGTAGCCAGTCCACACTAACCCTCCAGAATCAACTGGACTCCTTAGCCTCTGTGGTTCTCCAAAACCGCCATGGACTGGACCGACTAACAGCAGAGAAAGGCAGACTGTGTTTTACCTACAGGAGGAAAGCTGTTTTTGTGTCAATCTATCTGATATAGTCAAAGACAGGATACAACGACGCCAACCGGCCCTGGGACGTTGGAGACAACAGCTCTCCTCTCTCAGGGGATGGCAGCTAAGAACCCCCTTCTCCAGGGGCACTTCCTTTCCTGAACCCTCGCCTTGCCATAGGCCTTCTGCTAATGCTCGCCCCTTGCGTCCTTAGATTTGTTCAAGATCAGATTCAAAAAATCTCGAACCGAACCGTGAACCAGCTTCCGTCACAGGACTTTCAACCCCTCACCAACTGGACGTCCAGGGTCAGCATCACCTCCTGACCCTCACCACTGCCTCAATGACACCCTGCGCCCCTGACAAGCGTCCAGATGCCGCCCCTTCCCAGCAGGAAAAAGATTGGTTTACGCCCCTGTCCCTTAAGGGGCCCAATAACAAACAAAAAAGGGAGGAATACAGGGTCTTGACTTAACATCTGAGCAGCCACCTTATAAGTTTCCCTTTCCTGTACTTCCTTTTACTCAACCCCCCCCATTAGTGACCTACCCCAGGTACCATAACCCTAAGCCAATTGCAGAAGGACATGACCCCTTGGCTCTGGGGAGCCCCAGGTGCCATCCACCGAAGCCAATCCCATGCTATTCCCACCGCCAAGCTCTAAGGTCCCCAGCCTGTCCCACAGAGCCACAGCTGCAGCTCCAAAGCTCAACCTCACAAAAGCTGAACCCCAAATATCTCGGGGCCTCTCTCCTCTTAGAGGGATGGCCTTTATTTGTCAGCTCTGACAAATAAACTCTCCTGTGTAATCTCTGCCTGGTCTCCACCCTTCATGCCTCAATTTCCTTTTAGACATCACCTGGGCACTGTGGGGGAAGGGCCCTCCGCCACCTGATGATCGAAAACCAAGGAAGTAACTCCCAAGGAGTAACACTCGGGCTCCCCAGCCTAACTGTGGCCATCCTGAGGCTCTGGGAAAGTGAAAGGCCTCATCCCTGTCACCATCCACCTTTGCCGCAGTCTGGCTGGGCACAAATAACCGGGAGGTCACGAGCCACTTGTAGGTTCAAAACAGGAACTACTTTATTGCCAGAACCCCACGGGAACTCAACAGGAACTCCGCGAGAATTCAAAAGCAGCCGGCACCTGAGGTAGCAGGAGCCGCCTTATTGCCGGACAGCAGAGGTTTATATACACAACTGAATACACAGCTTGTTTCAATTTAGCATCATCCAGTTACATCAATCAGTCATCATCCCAATAATTATACACAGCTCAACTCAACCATCATCATCTTAATGGCTCCCTGGCTTTACTTCTCAACCACTCCTTCTGGCAAAATGCCAGGCGCCATCTTGACTTGGTTGTGCTCTCAACACACCTTCCCCTCTCTGCCTCAGTTATCTGGAATTTTTTTTTAATATTTATTTTTAGTTCTGGGCAGACACAACATCTTTGTTTGTATGTGGTGCTGAGGATCGAACCCGGGCCGCACGCATGAGCCATATCCCCAGCCCCAGTTATCTGGAATTTTTTAAAAATTTGAGATGGGGTCTTGCTAGTCCCAGGCTAGTGTCAAATTTGAAGGGCCAAGCAGTCCCCTGCCTCAGCCTCTCCAGAAGCTGGGACTGCAGTTGTGTGGCCCTGGGTCCAGCTTTTCCTGGAATTGCTGAAACTCACCTGGAGGACCGCCCGGCAGTCTCCTCTGGTGGAAGGGACCTCATTTGTCTAACTCAGTCCTCTTCTTCCAGAAAGCCCCCTGGCTACCTTCCTGATGTGGCTGACCTTCTGTGTCAGCCTGTGTTCTGTTACTTCAGTGAAATACCAGAGGCTGGGCACTTCATAAAGAAGAGAGGTTTATTTACCTCACAATTGTAGAGGCTGAAAGTTCTACAAGAACTACCTAATCTTGACAGGGCCTGGCTCCATGACCTAATCACCCCACCTCTAAAGGTCTACCCCCTGTCTTCACCCTATGAGGATCAAGCCTCCAATACACAGCCACAGGGACACAAACACCCACACCATGACACCTCCCCGTTGTAATCACCATTGGTGACAATTCCTGGGTGCTCACGACAGATCAGGTACTTTCCCAAGGGCTGGACTCATTTTCTGTGCATGATCTTCCCAGTGGCCCTGCTGATAAACTCTGTGCCGCTGTGCCTCCCACTTACAGGTAAGTCAGGAGAGCCCGCCCAGGCCGCAGGGCTCTTCAGCCAGAGAACAAGAGACTCTGGAACCCTGAGATCAGAGATGATGCCCCGCCCCCAAGGTGTCCAGGACCTAATCTGTGAATATGCTACCATTTGTGACAAAAGAGATTCTGCAGGTGGGATGATGAAGGAGACAGAGACAGGGTTGCCCTGCGTCCTCAGGGGAGGGAGTCAGGGAGAGTCCAAGGTGCTGGTCTGCTGGCTGAGGAGGTGGGGCAAGAGGCTGGAAGAGGCCAGGTGGGGACTCCCCTGGAGCCTACAGGAGGAGCACAATCTTGCCAGCACCTTGGTTTTAGCCCCAGAGGATTCATTTCGGAATTCTGACCCCCAGAGTGATAAGGATGAATGGGCTAGTTGGAGCAATTCGGATTGTGGTGATTTGCATGAGCACAGTAAGGCGGACGCCATCTCCGGCCAGGCAACCCTGGGAAATAAGGCCTGCCAGCTCTCAGGGCACAGGGACGCTGCAGGGACTCAAAGGCTGCCTCCAGTCCTCCACAGTGCGCCAGGGCCGGATTCACGCCCAGCACCGAGGGCTCTCTGACCTGCTCCAGTGAGGCCTCCCTGATGGTGGTGAACACAGAAGTGCAGGTGCGGAAGCTGCTGGTCTCAAGGAGGCTGAGAGTCCACATTCCCAACAAGCCCTCTACCAGATGCAGAGGTTGGTCCACATACGATGGACAGGTCAGGGCGCTGCCTGGTGCTTCCGCAGCACCAACCAGGTCCACAATAGATGAGGATGTAGGCCTCGAGGCTCAAGTAGGGAGAAGCTCTGGCATGAATGGAGTCGGCCCCTCCGGGGTTCCATCCCCAGGTGCTCTTCCCAGTTTCCCCACCCAGACAGCAGGAATGGAAAATAACAGGTGACCCGGGAGCAAACCACCTTAGATTCATAGCATACAGGGTCTGGCACACAGTGACTGCTTAATAAGTGTGTGTTGTTACCCAGGGGGGTGCGGTATCCACCAAGCATTTCTTAGCTAAAGGTCTGGAGGTTTATGTCTCAGTAGGTAAACAGGAGAGCAGAGGTCAAGCCCATAGCACAGAGCAGGTGCTGGGGACGTCAGCTGATGGGGGGAGTCTGTGTGTCAATCTGGAGTTGGAGCATTGCCTCTGCCCACTTGGCCTCCACTGACCAGGTGCGTCACCTCCTCAGGTGATGATTTCTGGCCCAATCTTTGCTTTGACCAGACTCTGATTTGGCAAGAAGCTGGAGATCCCCTCTTACTTCAGCCTGCCACTGGTTGGCTGAAGGGGTCCCTTGGGCCTCCCCTTGCTCTGGGGGATCCAGGTCCCACCTTCCATCTTTCTCTGGCTGCTCAACCTAATATAGCCAGGCCTGAACTGGCTCAGGGTCTGGGAGAGGACAAGTGTGTGTCCAAACAACAGGGTCTCGGGGGCAGAACTCGCAGAGGTGGCTTCTGTTCTTCAAACTCCCACAACCTGGAGCAAAGCCTGTCCCTCCCCCAGCCTCAGTCTTTCCATCTGTACCATGGTCTAGCCCAGGACCCTCTCCTGCATAGGGGAAGCTTCCATGCTGGTCCTGGAATTCAGACCAACCACCACCAATACACAGCATTAAATTTATGGTTTTACTTTTTTTTTGTTTTGTACTATTAATTGAACCTGGGAATGTTCTACATTCCCAGCCCTTTTTTATTTGGAGACAGGGTCTTGCCAAGTTACTGACGCTGGCCTAGAACTTAGGATCCTCCTGCCTCAGCCTCCCGAGTTGTTGGTATTATAGGCATATGCCACCACACTTTTACTATTTTTTAAAACTACATGTTAGATATTTTTATCTGATGATATGTACATTTATTACACTTATTATTATGTGGCTAGGCAGTGACTCTAGGGGTGCTCCACCACTGAGCTCCACCCAGGCTGGTACCACCACACCCAGATTCTATACAGGTGTTTGTGTGCACATTTATTTTCATTTCTCTTGGGTAGATATCTATTGTGTTAGGTAGGGATGCTACAGCAAAATACCATAGACTGTGTGGCTTAAACAGATATGGGCAGACATAGTTCGGGGGCTGGAGTCCAAGATCATGGTCAGGATCTGGGGAGGGCCATCTTGTGGATGGCCACCTCCTCAGAGTGTCCTTTGTGTGTATGTGTGTGGCGCTGGGGATTGAACCTCGGCCCTTGTGCATGCGAGGCAAGCACTCTACCAACTGATCTAGGTCCCGAGCTTCCTCAGTGTCTTCACCAGTGTCCCTGGGCCTGGCCCCACACTGTGTCTTCATTTAACCCAGTCACCTCCTTGAGGCCCTAGCTCCAAGACAGTTGCCTGGGCTGGGGTTAGAGCTTCAACATAACTTGTGGGTGGACATAATTAGTCCCATAGCACGTAGGAATAGATTTTCTGAATCACAGCAGAAGTCTGTCTTTAACTTCGTAAAACAAACAAACAAAAAACTGTTTGCAGGCATGGTGGCGCATGCCTGTCATCCCAGTGGCTCAGGAGGCTGAGGATCAGGAGATCAAAGCCAGCCTCAGCAATGGTGAGGTGCTAAGCAACTTAGTGAGACCCCGTCTCTATATAAATTACAAAACAGGCTCAGTGGTCAAGTGCCCCTGAGTTCAATCCCGGTACCAAAAAACAAAACAGAACAACAACAAAAAAACTATCTGCTATAATATAGTTCACATGCATAGTGATGTTTTTTGAGATTCAGGTAATATCTTCATACCTTGTGATCAAATCCCCTCCAATGGTATCCCAAGAATATTTAGTTTTTGTTTTGGTTCAGGTGATGGTACCCATGGCCTCTCATGTGCTAGGCAAACTCTTTACCACTGAGCTCCACCCCAGCTCCAAAAAGTTAAAACCTAAATTTCTCACTAACCTTCACAAGGCATCAAGATAGGGCCTCAGTGGATCCCTCCGGCTCTAAAGGCTTCCAGGACTCACTGACCCCATCAATCACCCAGTTGCTGCCCCAAATGCGCTTCCTGCCCACTGATGAGGTCCTCCAAACCTCTGGTTGGACTCAGTCCCTCTAGAAGCACTCAGTGGTCCCAGGGTAGACAAATGGCAGCTATTATCCAGCTCTTCCTTAGGCATCCTGGTTCTTTTCATCTGAATTCTTTTTTTTTTTTTAATATTTATTTTTCAGTTGCAGGTGGACACACAATCTTTATTTCATTTTTATGTGGTGCTGAGGATTGAACCCAGTGCCTCATGTGTGCTAGGCGAGCACTCTACCACTACAGCCCCAGCCCCTTCTCATCTGAATGCTTACAATGAATCCTAACTACCAAAACGAATAGCCGAGGATTGGTGGTCCCAGCAGTATGGGAGGCTGAGGCAGGAGGATCGCGGGTTCGAAGCCAGCCTCAGCAATGGCAAGGTGCCGAATAATTGAGACCCTGTCTCTAAATAAAATACAAAACAGGGATGGGAATGTGGATCAGTGGTCGAGTGCCCCTGAGCTCAATCCCTGGTACCCAATAAATAAGTAAATAAATGTCATTTAATACCCTGCTAGACTTGAATTCCTGGAAACCAGGGTTACAGCATTGAGCACCTAGTGTTACCTATTGCTAGACATAGTTTCAAGTCCTTGGGGCTGGGGAAGTCTCGCCACCCTCACAGCTCTATAGAATCCGTACCGTTATGAGTCCCTTTTCGCAGGTGGGGAGACTGAGGCACAGAGCAGTTAAGGAACTTGGCAAAGCACTATTTTTTTTTTTATTAGGGATTGAGTTCAGGGGCACTCAGGCTGACAGGGTCTCACTGAATTGCTCAGCGCCTCGTCATTGCTGAGGCTGGCTTTGAACTCGTGATCCTCCTGTCTCAGCCTCCCTAGCTGCTGCGATTACAGGCGTGCGCCAGGCTCATTCACTTTTTAAATCAACTAACGTGTGTCTTGAGTACTCTGTGGCCGTGGCACGCAGTAAGCGCTCGGTAAACTTCTCTTCGGGATTAAGTAAATAAGCCGAGCATTTTGAGGCTGTTTATCCTAGGCGACCCCACATGGCCCGCCCCTTCCCTAGGCCCCGCCTCCTAGGCCCCGTTTTGAGTTGAACGTCTCCTCGGGGCGGCCAATGGCAGACGCCCTACTAGGCGCCGCTTCCTGTGGTAGCCAATGCTTGTTCCTTAGTTCGAGAGGCTGCTCTTGTGGTATCCAATGTCCTGCTTCGCCATTTTGAGACCCGCCTCAGGGAGGCAGGCTGTCAATAACCCGCCTCCTACGTTAATTGGGCCTTTCTTCCTGTGGTATCCAATGGTTGGTCCCACACTTCACGCCCCTCCTCTTGCGGCGGCCTATGTTCCGCCCCTCTCCCTTAAGTCCCGCCCCTTCACTCCCGTAGCGACTCCTTTTCCCTCCTCAGACCTTTTCCCTTTCACCTCCCATAACCTCCGCCCCCTCCCATTAGGCCTCTGGGTCACGCCTCTGGATTCGCCCGTTACCCAATCCCGTTAACTTGCTCCGCTCCTACCCCTCTTCTCATTCGTCGCCGCGCTTCTCTGTCCCCGCACGTGAGCCTGAGCGACTGAGTCACCGGCCCGTGACGGCCTGAGGGCGGGACTTCCGGTGGCGCCGAGCCCAATAAGTGCGCGCCGGTNGTGAAGACCAGCCCCTGGCGGACGGGCAGTGGAGGGGTGAGGCCCAGGAGTGTGGCCGGCGCTCGGAGGGCGCTCACAGCCAGCGCTGACCCCTGAGGGGTGGGGGCGAGCTGCCCCGGAGGCGCGCTGGGCGGTCCTGGGGCTGGGTTCGGGATTCTCTGCAGGAGAGGGCATGTGTGGCCAGGATGCCCATAGCCAAGGCCAGGAGCCAGGGGCGGAGAGAGGAGTTCAGAGAACTGAGGGACAGGGCAGGTTCCCGCGGCCACCCAGGAGCTGGAGAGGTGAATGGGGAAGGCAGAATTTGGTACCAGAGAACCCACTCCATCCTAACTTGTGGCACTCATTTTCCTGGGGGAGACCATAGAGGTGAAACTTTACCGACACTTCCCTCCTTTCCAGAGCTCCAGCTTTTCCCTCCCCTGACCCCCCTTCTCCAGCTCAGAGAGCCCAGAACATTTCCAAGCACCTGATTGGAAGTGAAGGGGCTGCTACCCTCTTGTGGGGAAGTGACTGACAGCTGCTGGAGCCCGTGGGCCTGCGGGGAGAGGGTGGGACTTCCTGGATGCTCAGGGCCTGTCTCCTGCAGCCCACCCCCACCCTCTGCATCCTTGGAGCTGCCAGCTGCATCCTTTGGGAGGCCGCCTGCCTGCATGATCTCTTTACAGGAGGGGTCCCAGGGGAGGGTCCTGGGAGTTCACAGAAGCTGATCTTGGCCCCACCCCTTATTTTCTTCAGGGGGCCATATTTGGCTTTGCTTAGGTGAAGCACCTGCCTTGGAACCAGCTTTCTCCATAGGGGGAGAAAGATCACCTCGGGTGGGGGACAGGTGCAATGAGGGGTGTCTAGAAGAATGCAGATTCCTATTTGTAAAGTGATGTGTCTTCCTAGGTTGAAGGCTCCCCTCTCCTTTCATGCCTTTCCCCAAGTAACTTGGTTGGTTTCTTGGTGATTTCCTGGGTTGTTCTGTGAAGTTGTCTCCTGTCTCTCCCACTAAATCACCCCCTGATTGGGCTGATTGACCTCTCACTATAGATTGATGACATTGCTGATGGTGCTGTGAAGCCCCCACCCAACAAATACCCCATCTTCTTCTTTGGTACACATGAAACGTAAGTGTCTCCAACTGTGGATTGGTTACCCCCCTTGGTGCCTCCCAGTGTGGCCTGGCTCACCTGGAGGTGGTCTGTTGTTCCGTTCTCCAGAGCTTTCCTGGGACCTAAGGACTTGTTCCCCTATGACAAATGTAAAGATAAGTACGGGAAGCCCAACAAGAGGAAAGGCTTCAATGAGGGGCTGTGGGAGATTCAGAACAACCCCCACGCCAGCTACAGTGCTCCTCCGGTGAGTACCCTGGAGATGGAGAACATCCAGTTGGGGTGTATGTGGGGCCCATTTGGGGATATTTCTTTACAGTGGGGGCTAGAAATAGCCTTTTCCTTATCTCGTAGGAAAAGGAAGTTTCTAGGGCAGGGTCTTTCCTCCTTGGTACTGTGGACTTTAAGGACCAGATAGTTTTTTGGGGATGGAGCGTTCTGGAATGCAGGTTGCTAAGTGGCACCCATGGTCCCCGCCCACTCCATGCCAGGGGTGCTGTGAAGTTCCCAGACTCTGCCTTGTGTCCTCTGGGTAGGGAGAGAGGGTTGAAGAATCACCCTTTGCTGAGAATCACTGCTATAGAATGAGCTTTAATTGTTTGTGGTTTTGTTTTTGATTTTGTACTGAGGATTGAACCCAGGGACCCTCTACCACTCAGCCACATCCTCAGCCCTTTTTATTTTTTAGTTTGAGATAGGATCTAAGTAAGTTGCCCAGGCTGCCCTTGAACTTGTGGTACTCCTGCCTCTGCCTCTTGAGTGGCTGGGATTATTGGTGTATGCACTATGCCCGGTGAGCTTGAATTTATAATAGGATGTTATTAAAATTTTTATAAAACCTATTTTTTTCTAAGGAAAATAATTTCTTTAAAAAATTATTGTCTGGGCTGGGGGTATAGTTCGGTTGGTAGAGTGCTTGCCTTGCATGCACAAAGCCCTGGGTTCAATCCCCAGCACCACAAAAAAAAAAAAAAAAAAAAAAAAATTACTGCCTTTCTTTCTCCTTAGGTTTTGGATGCAGGAGAACAAGTGATAGTTTTTAGATGTGAGAGTTCATGGTCAGGTGGGAAAAAATAGTCAGGAACCATAGCAATGAGGACATCCCAGTGGCATATCAGTGTCTGGGAATGTTCTGGGAAAAGAAGAACTTTTGAAAAGTAAGTCATTAATGGAAAGCCTTGAAAAGCCAGAGAGTGGTGCCCTGTGGTGGGCATTTTGGGGTGAGGTGTGGGTGGAGGAAAGCTGGGCTGGGGTTTTTACTCTTTTTTTTTTTTTTTTTGTACTGGGGATTTTACTCTTTTTTTAAACCAGTGCTTTTGCGGGTAGGGGGCAGTGATGGCCTGGATTTAGAAGGGGTTGGCATGAAGATGGGAGAGGCCAAGGGAACAGATCTCAGTGAGGGAAAATTTGTTAAGTGAGGGAAAGGATATCCATGGTTGTTTGAGGAATGGAAATTGGGAGTTGGTGAGGGTCAGGTCTGGCATGTGTTTTTCATCAACTGAAGATGGATGGAGTCATTTTGTCGCCCCTGGTCCTGCTTGAGAACTCAGGGTCCTGAGACGGTCTGGACGTGCCTCTCTATCTCAATCTGGACTGGGTGGTGCTTGCGAGCAACCACTCATGGGTCCACACACGTTTGTGTTGACACATGCCATGTGCCATGGGCTGTGGGTCTAAAATTTGGGATATACTCAGCAGATGTGTTCTGGACATTGATGGTTTGGTAGCCTCTTATCAAGGGGCTGGGGCCCATGTGTATTCATGTCAGTGGTATTTTATTCTTGATAAAGAATCTGTCCAGGAGGTGGAGGGTTCCCCTGTTTGATAACTCAGCATCTTTCCTGAGGTTTTACTTGTCCCCAGTCTGGCTCGTGGATCAGAAGGTCTTTAAGGCATGAGATCCTTTTCTGGCCCTGACTCAAGTTCTCTTTGGTTATGTCCTAATCTTATTATCTCCTGGTGAATCATCGTACCATTTAATATTTATTGGACACCCACAGCTTGCTAAGTACTGTGTAGATGCTGCCCTCGAGGAAAGGAAATGCAAAAATAGTGCACCCTTGAAATGAAACAAGTTCTCTGCAGGTCCCCCAAGTAGCTGTAAGTGTTAGAGCTTATTTGTGCTCTTTGGTTCTCTAACCGTATGTGCTTTCAGTGGAACATTTGTTTAAAATGCAGATTCCTGGACAAGCCCCTTGAGATGTAGCTTTAGTAGTGTAGGACTGAGGCCCGGGACCATTGAGGTCTTCCCTGCAAAGTGCTGTCTCCGAGCCTTTGGATGTAGCCAGGGCATAGGTAGGTTTTTGAAGTCATCGCTTTTTAGGAAACTGAGCATCTCTTTTTTTCATCCCCAAGGTTTTTGGTTTGAAAGGCACTGGTACCTCCATTCTAAGCCTACTGCTTACTTTTTGTTTTGTTTTCTTCCCAAGATAACCACAGCTGCCAATTCCTTGTATACCCTTCCAACATTCTTTTTTTTTTTAAAAAAAGAGAGAGAGAATTTTTTTAATATTTATTTTTTAATTTGGCGGACACAACATCTTTATTTGTATGTGGTGCTGAGGATCGAACCCAGCGCCGCACACATGCCAGGCGAGCGTGCTACCGCTTGAGCCACATCCCTAGCCCCAACATTCTTTTCTTAAGCATACAATTCTGAACTTCGATGTATTTACTCCAGAGTAAATCTTGAAAATTGGTCCATCTCAGCCCACAGAATAGCCTCAATACTTTGACAATCTTGGCTAGGCCTCCCAAGAGGAAAGGAGGGCCAAGTTCTCATCTCCTCAGAAGCCAGCAGGTAAAAATGGCATCTGGGGTGTTTTTTTACTTAAGTGTGTTTTGGTCTCCACAGTGAGAGTGGCCTGGGCACGTTCTGTTTTTCCATTGTACAGATGAGCAGACTAAAGCCCAGAGAGTTTGCTTGAATATCCACAGGGCCCCAGCTAAAATCTGATAGCCCTTAGACCTGGGCCAGGTTTCCCAATATTTGTCCTTTTTAGCAGTATAATAGTGAAATGTGGGGCCAGATCATTCTCTGCAATAGAGTCTCCCCTGTGCATTGTGACTGCTGAGCACTATGGCTGGTCTTCACTTGCTAGCTGCAGTACTACCTGTCCATTTCACCCCAATCTTTTTTTTTTCTTGGTTCTGGTTATTGAATGTTGGATGTAGGGCTCCACTCATGCTAAGCAAGTACTGTAGCATTGAGCTACATTCACAGTCCTGTTATTTTATTTTATTTTTTGGCACTGAGGTTTGAACCCATGGGTGCTTTACTATTGAGCTACATATCCAGCCCTTTTTATTTTTTATTTGAGACACTGGCCTCAAATTTGCCATCCTCCTGCCTCAGCCTCCAGAATTGCTGAGATTAGAGGTGTGTGTCACCATGCCCAGCCTTTATTTTATTTTGAGACAGGGTCTCATTAAGTTGCTTAGATTTGTCTGGAACTTGTGATACTCTTGTCTCAGCTTTCCGAGTTGCTAGGATTACTGGTGTGCACCAACATGGCTGGTTCCACCCCCAATCTCATTAACCAAAATATGTCTAGAAATTGATAGATGCATCCTGAGGACAAAATCACTCATGGTTCCATTGGCTTAGAAGGATCCCACTTCATATATCCTTGTTCCTTGATAGGTGAAGAGGCAGAGACCTGTACAGGGCTCTCAAGTTTGTCAGCAACAGAACTGAGCTGAGACCAAAGTGCAGGCCTCCCTCCCCCAGGCCAATTTTCTTTTCTTTCTGGGGGGAGGAGGAGGACCTGAGGCCTGCCTGCTCACAAGGGAGCCTGGGGCCAAGTAGACCTGGGTTCAGGTCCTGGCTTTGTGCCGCGTGCTGACTGTGTTCCTAGGATCATGCTCATGGTGTTCTCAGCCTCTCAGTTATTGGGAGGCTTCAGTGAGAAAGTGTGCAGTAAGTGCTCAGTGGATAGCAGAGGCCACAATGGGAAATGAGGAGACCACGCGAGGTCCGGCCTCTTCTGCACCATAGTTACCTCCAGGCTTATTCAGACAGCCAGCTGTTTCTCTCATACCCATCCGATGCTGGGATGTTTGGAGGTGGCAAGCTTTGGCTTTTTATTTCTTCTGGGTTCTTCTCGGGGCCACCAGCATTCACATCCACTAAATGTTTCTGTGTGGATCAGATTTCCCAAAACCTTTGCTGAAAGCCAGCTCCGTGAGATGCAGAGGTCCTGGCTGTACGCATGGACTCAGGGTGAGCAAGTTGGTCCCAATCGCTTGATGGGCTGTGGAGGCTCAAACCAGACTACAGCCAGTAAAGAGAAGGGCTGAAGTGAGGAGGGGCTTTGACTGCATGTGTGCCTGTGTCCAGTGGCCCAGGCTTTGAGGCCAGAGCAGACCTGAGCTGTGTCCCTGCTCTGTTAGTCATTCATTCTGTTTTGGTACTAGGGATTGAATCCAGGGCAGTGTCCCACTGAGCTACATCCCTAGCCCTCTATTTGTTTGTTTGTTTTTTATTGATACTGGGGTTTGGGCCCAGGGATGCTTAGCCACATCCCCAGGTGTCCCCCCCCCCCCTTATTTTTCTTTCTTTCTTTTTAAATATTTATTTTTTAGTTTTAGGTGGACACAATATCTTTATTTTTATGTGATGCTGAGGATTGAACCCCGTGCCCCACGCATGCCAGGCGAGCGCGCTACCACTTGAGCCACATCCCCAGCCCTGTTTTTTTTTTTTTTTTTTTAATATTTAATTTTTAGTTGTAGTTGGGCAAAATACCTTTATTTAATTAATTTATTTATTTTAATGTGGTGCTGAGGATTGAACCCAGGGCCTCACACGTGGTAGGCGAGTGCTCTACTGCTGAGCCACAATCCCAGCCCATCTACAATCCAAGTTTGAGACAGGGTCTTGCTAAATTGCTTAGGCCCTCGCTAGGTGGCTGAGACTGGCTTTGAATTTGCGATCCTCCTGCTTTGGCCTCCAGAGTCTCTGGGATTGCAGGCATGTGCCACTGCTCCTGGCTTCATTCTGTTCTTGAGCTGTAACTTAACCTCTCTCTGACTGTATCCTCATCCCCAGAATCAGAGTGGTAATTCCCACCTGTTGCACAGAGAGTCATGACAAGCTCAGTATCACTTAAATAATGGTAGATCTTGGAATGGTGATGTAGACCTTTGGCAAAAGACCTTTGGTCCCATCATTCAGTCACTTAGACTCTCTGAGCTGCTGCTTCCCCTTGTGAAAAGTGGAGCTGAAGCTCTCCCTTCTCTACTCACCAGGTGTGCTCCAAGGGGAAGTAACAGATTTGAGAGCCTCTGAACTCTCTGAAGGAAAGGTGTGAGAGAAATCACTGTGAAAATGTTGTTATTCTCTCCTGGCATTTTCAGTTTGGGGCTTGACCTACTTAAGTATTGTCCTTTGTAATAATCTTGTCAAAAACTATATAGGCAGGGGGCCCTGTTGCTGTGCCGAAGGGCCCTTGGCCACAGTGGCACAAGGCAGACAAAACATGCTTGGTGTTGAGCAGCGAGGTCATTTTAACACCTGGTTCTCATTTTTCTTGTCTGTTAAGCAGGGATTGTTAGCTTGAGACTGTGTGCAGAGGTTGGTGGGGGAAGAATAAGGGGCTTTATAAAACAGGGAGACTGGAGGGGGCAGGAAACCGAAGGCGGGCTAAGTTCCCCTCCTGTCATTCCCTCCGTCCAGGTTCTCTCCAGCCCAGCTCTGCTACCCAAATTCTTCTTCCCACGTTTCCATTTTTTTCTGCCTGTGTGTGCACTGATGTGCTGCAGAGACCTGACCTTCAGCATCTGTCTAGCCCTTCCACCGCTACCTCCCCCCAACCCTCCCACTCCCGCCCACCCAGCTGCAGCACCTCGACACAGACTTGGCTCCTCTCTGCTTCTCCTTCCTGGTCTCACAGTCAGCATGTGCCTTGAAACTCCTTTCACGTTCTTTCAGGCCCTTAGTCCTCCTCCTCGATTTTACTTGGCCAGTAGGCTGCCTCCGTCTAATCCACTGTACCCTGGCTAGCTAGTTATAACAAGAGAATTTGCCTTTCTCTGTGATCTTTTTTAAAAAATTAAGATAAAATTGACATAAAATTCATCATTTTAGCCATTTTCTTTAAAAAAATTTTGTGGTCCTGGGGTTTGAACTTGGGGCCGTGCACATGCTAGGCAAGCCCTCTGCCATTGAGCTATATCCTCAGCCTCCCTTTTAACCATTTTAAAACTCTTACAGTAGCTTTAGTACATTTGTAATGTATATAACCATCATCACTCTAATTCCAGAACATTCCCCTGCTCCACAAAGAAACCCACCTACAGTCATCCTCAGTTCTCCCTCTAGCTCCTGACAACCTCAGATCTACTGTTTTGATTCGCCTAATTTAGCCAAGAAATTCCTTTCAGTGGGATCTCTTGCTTTGGGGCCTTTGTCCATTTTCCTTGCTGCGCGAAGGTCCAGGTTTCCTCTGCTTAGAGTGTCAGTGCTCCCTTCCTTCTCTGTGCTTGACTGTTCCATTCTGTACCCATGCCACATGGCGTATCTATCAGTTGATGGACATCTGTGTTGTTTTCAGAGATTGCGGCCTTAAAAAAATCTTATCCCTGGGCTGGGGATATAGCTCAGTGGAAGAGCGCTTGCCTGGCATGTGTGAGGCACTGGGTTTGATTCTCAGCACCACTTACAAATAAACAAAATAAAGGTCCATCAACAACCAAGATTAAAAAAAAAAAAAAAAATCCGCCTCCTCTTCTGTCTTAAGTGATAGATATTCAGAATAGAAATGACATGAAATAGCTTGGGTGGGTTTTACTCGGATACAGCTAGGCTGGTGTCACCCAGCGCCTCTGTGCTCGAGAACTGCTGTGGCATCCCCTTCTTGTTCTTGTGACTGTATATTTACTTGGCTGTCTCCCCATTAGACCATGAGCTCCCTACGGGCAGGGACCGTGTCTTATTCGTCTCTAGCCAGGGCCTGGCACATAGTAGGTATTCCAGGATGTTCGTTGGATGAAGGAGTGATGGCTGAATATTCCTGGGGCTCCTGCGTTTTCCTTCCACAAACGTAAGACATCCTAAGTGAACTCAGAAAGGGACCCAAGAAAGCCCCGTGCTTTCACTGTGCGCTTTGCCTGATGATTTTAGAGCCTCAGTAACACCTTGAGTGACCCACCCAGTCTCACTGTGTGCCTCTCCTTTGCCATCTCATCTTCCTGGGCCCGGGGAAGGCTATACCAGCCTCTTCTGGCTGCTAAGGGGACCATCATTCATGCCATTCCTGTTCTTTAGAGTGCATATAGCCTGTCCCCCTCTGCGTGCTGGGGACAGATTCTCCACTGAAATGTCATCCTCTAAAGGGCCTCATGGACCACCCAGTGCAGAATACTCCCACCCCTCAGTCTCTACAACCACATGCAGTGATTTTTCTCCCCATTGCCACAACTGGGAACCATATTTATGTTATCAGTCACTCCCAGGGTCAAGGGACCATGCCTCAGTCCCTTCTGTGTCTTCACTACCCCCTCATGTGGTGCTGGGCACATGGCAGTATGCTGTCCCACAAGCATTGACTGATGGTATGAATGAGCCTGGCATTGGCCAGCACAGAGGAAGCCCACAGAAGTGGTGGCTGTTCTTGTGCCTGCTGCTGCCTCTACTGTCATTTTGAATGCAGTAGAAATTGAGCAGCACCTGGAAGGTGCTCAGAGGTCTTGTCCTAGGCCAGCTTCCTCAAGATAGAATGATTAAAAAAAGAGAAAGCAAACATTTCTGAGCCCTTGCCACAGCCTGGGCCCTGCCCTCGGTATTCCACGCACCACTTCAGGCGCACCCTCGCCATAGCCCTCTACGGCCAACACTGTGCTCAGATGTGGAAACTGAGGTACAAGAAAGGCTGGAGTTACTTGCCCGAGATTTAACCCTGGGTGCCACTTCCTGACCCTAGTGTCTACCATCTTACCCTCCTGTCTCCTTCTCTGGGCATTCTGGGCCTTGGTTACCCCATTTGTAAAGCAAGGAAGCCGGGACCTGACATTTGAGACCCCACTGGTGGGTTCCCCCTCCTATTTGGGAAATCCACACAAGACTCAGGGTGACACGTATTCTTTGACCTCCACACCCAGCCCGTGAGTTCCTCCGACAGTGAGGCCCCTGAAGCTGACCCAGCAGGCGGGAGCGACGCGGACGAGGACGAGGACGACCGGGGGGTCATGGCCGTCACAGCCGTTACTGCCACAGCTGCCAGTGACAGGATGGAAAGTGACTCGGATTCTGATAAGAGTAGTGACAACAGTGGCCTGAAACGGAAGACATCAGCATTGAAGGTAGGGGTCAAGCCAGGGCATGGCCTGTGCGTGGCACAGGCACCCCAGCACCCTGAAACCTCTCCCACCAGCACCCTTCTCTTCTTTAACAAAAATTGAGATAAAATTGTTACACCACAAAATTGATCATTTCAAAGTGTACAACTCAGTGATTTTTAGTATATTTGCAGAGTTGCCATCTTTTTCTAGTTCCAGAACATTCTCATCATCTCAAAAGGGACCCCAGAACCATGCATGAACTGTCACCCCATCCCCTCAAATTTGCACCCACAAATTCCTATCTCCGTACTTTTCTGTTTTGGGCGTTTCTTGTCAGTGGAGTCGGGCGTTGTGTGGTTCTCATGAGCATGATATCTTCAAGGTTCTTCATGTGGTGGTGTGTTGAGCGATGCTGCACTGTAGAGATGGCCCCCGAGTTTGTCCATTTGTGCTTTTTTTTTTTTTTTTTTTTTAAATCTTTGTTTATTTTTATATGGTGCTGAGGATCGAACCTAGGGCCTTGTGCATTCTAGCTCTACCGCTGAGCCACAATCCCAGCCCCATGTCCATTTGTCAATGGTCATTTGGCTTCTTTCCCACTTCTTGGCCGGGATGGCTCATGCTGCTGTGAAAATTCCTGTACAGTTTTTTTTATTTTCTTTTTATGCAGATGGTGTGTGTTCAGTTCTGTTGGGGACAGTCTCTTCCCTGTCTTTTGACTGCTTCTAAATATATGGGTACATGATGAAATGACCAGGTTCTTAATAGTAAATTCTTTGATAGAGGAAGAAATTTAAAAATTTCTTTTAAATATTTTTTTGTTTTACTTTTTTGGTGGTGGATATTAAACCCAGGACCCTCTACATGCTGAGTACCTACTCTACCACCGAGTTATCCCCCAGCCCCTATTGTTTTTAACTTGTTTATTTATTTATTTTTTTATTGTGGTGCTGGGGATCGAACCCAGTGCCTCATGCATGCTAGGCAAGTGCTTTACCACTGAGCCACAACCTTGGCCCCCTATTATTATTATTTTATATCTTTAATATGTGGTGCTGAGGATCAAACCCAGGGCCTCACACCTGCAAGGCAAGCACTCTACCCCTGAGCCACAACCCTGGCCCCTTATTTTTATTTTTAGTGGTGCTGGAGATTGAACCCAGGGCTTTGTGCATGTGAGGTAGGCACTCTACCAATTGAGCTATATACCAGCACCCCCCCATTATTTTTATTTTTAATTTAAAAAATTTTTTTAATTACAGTTGGACACAATACCTTTATTATTTTATTTATTTTTACGTGGTGCTGAGGATCGAACCCAAGGCTTCACACATGCTAGGCAAGCGCTTTATAGCTGAGCCACAACCCCAGCCCCCCCCAATTATTTTTTTATTTTTTATTATTTTTTTAGTTATTCATGGGCACAATGTCTTTATTTTGTTTATTTTTTGAGGATCGAACCCAGGGTCCCACACGTGTGAGGCGAGCGCTCTACCCCTGAGCCACAACCCCAGCCCCCCAGTTATTATTATTATTATTTTTTTTAATATTTATTTTTCAGTTTTCAGTGGACACAACATCTTTATTTTATTTTATGTGGTGCTGAGGATCGAACCCAACGCCCCATGCATGCCAGGCGAGCTCGTTACCGCTTGAGCCACATCCCCAGCCCCTCAATTATTTTTTATAATAACATTTGCTTTTGCTTCTAAAGCCATGAGCCATATTCATTGTAGGTATTTTGGAAAATGCAGAAAGCTAAAAAAAAAAAAAAGTTTCCTGCTATCCGTGGGGTGTTACTGAACCAAACAAGGATACATGATATCTTGATGTATTTAGGAGCTTGTTTGTTTTGTAAGTAGTGTTATGAGCATTTCCTTGCATTACATTTTGGTTGGTTGGTTGGTTATTAGAGATTGATGTCCTTGGGGCACTTAACCACTGAGTCACCTCCCCAGCTCTTTTTATTTTTTAGTTTGAGACAGTTTCTTGCTGAGTTGCTCAGGGCTTCGTTAAGTTGCTGAGGCTGGCTTTGAACTTGGGATCCTACTGCCTCAACCTCCCAAGTTGCTGGGATTACAGGAGTATGCCGCTGCTCTTGTCTACATTTTGTTTTACAATGAAGTTCTCAATGGCTGAGAAGTTGTCTACAATATAAATTAATTCTGTTATCTTAAGATTGTTGAGTAGTTTTTTCCCCAACTTTTTTTTTATATTTATTTTTTAGTTATTATGGGACACAATATCTTTATTTTATTTACTTTTTTTTAAGAGAATTTTTTTAATATTTATTTTTCAGTTTTCAGTGGACACAACATCTTTATTTTATTTTATGTGGTGCTGAGGATCGAACCCAACGCCCCATGCATGCCAGGCGAGCTCGTTACCGCTTGAGCCACATCCCCAGCCCCTCAATTATTTTTTATAATAACATTTGCTTTTGCTTCTAAAGCCATGAGCCATATTCATTGTAGGTATTTTGGAAAATGCAGAAAGCTAAAAAAAAAAAAAAGTTTCCTGCTATCCGTGGGGTGTTACTGAACCAAACAAGGATACATGATATCTTGATGTATTTAGGAGCTTGTTTGTTTTGTAAGTAGTGTTATGAGCATTTCCTTGCATTACATTTTGGTTGGTTGGTTGGTTATTAGAGATTGATGTCCTTGGGGCACTTAACCACTGAGTCACCTCCCCAGCTCTTTTTATTTTTTAGTTTGAGACAGTTTCTTGCTGAGTTGCTCAGGGCTTCGTTAAGTTGCTGAGGCTGGCTTTGAACTTGGGATCCTACTGCCTCAACCTCCCAAGTTGCTGGGATTACAGGAGTATGCCGCTGCTCTTGTCTACATTTTGTTTTACAATGAAGTTCTCAATGGCTGAGAAGTTGTCTACAATATAAATTAATTCTGTTATCTTAAGATTGTTGAGTAGTTTTTTCCCCAACTTTTTTTTTATATTTATTTTTTAGTTATTATGGGACACAATATCTTTATTTTATTTACTTTTTTTTAAGAGAATTTTTTTAATATTTATTTTTCATTTTTTAGTGAACACAACCTGTTTATTTTATTTTTATATGATGCTGAGGATTGAACCCAGCACTGTGTGCATGCCAGGCGAGCGCGTTACCGCTTGAGTCACATCCCCAGCCCTTATTTACTTATTTTTATGTGGTGCTGAGGATTGAACCCAGGGCCTCGCACGTGCTAGGTGAGCGCTCTACCACTGAACCCCAGCCCCAGCCTCAGCCTCTGCCCCTCCCCAACTTTTTATGATATGCTTTGACATTGTTTTTTAGAAGTTCCCATTTATTTCCACTTGTTGTTTGAGGAGTCACACAGAAATATATAGAATCCATCCTCTCACACTTAGAGGTAGTCAGTATGGTTCAATATGTACCAATTTTTTTGCAATTTTGCTTTAAACAAATATAAATTATTATAACTCTTTTTAATAGCACTGGGCATTTGTTGGAAAGCCCTTCCATTTGTGATCTTCACCATAACATGCCCTTGGCGTTCCTTTCCTGTTTTGGGGGCTGTGGTTTAATAAGCAATCAGCTTTATACTCTCCCTTTGGCCACATTATTTTGTCAGAACTTTTCCTTGCAGCTGTAGATTTGGACTTTATATTTATCTTCTGAAGGCCCCATTGAGTACCTCCTTTTGTAAGGATTTTATGGGTTAAAACACATCCTTGGGCTATGGTTGGGTTCAGGGGTAGAGCACTCACCTAGTATGTGTGGGGCACTGATTTTGATCCTCAGCACCACATAAAAATAAAATGAAGATACTGTGTCCACCTAAAACTAAAGTAAATAAACAAATATTAAAAAAAAAAAAAGACATCCTAGACCCCCACCATGAGCCTTCTTGGAGTCAGGCCCAGCATGGTGCCTGGCCAGTAGGGACACTGAGCTGGTCTTTCCACCTGGACACTGCCTGTGTGCTGTTTTTGCCATAGTACAGAGCTGTCCTGCTCAGGGACACTTGCCGCCCCCCCCCCCCCCGCCTCCTCTTCAGCCTTCCATGTGCACATAGGAAGAGTGGGTCCTTTTTTACAAGGCCCTGTCCAGGACCACATGCTGTTGCTCTTTGGTACTAGGAATTGAACTCAGGGGCCCTCGACCACTGAGCCATATTACCAGCCCTATTTTGTAATTTATTTAGAGACAGGGTTGCACTAAGTTGCTAGCATCTTGCTTTTCCTGAAGCTGGCTTTGAACTCATGATCCTCCCGCCTCAGCCTCCTGAGCCGGTGGGATTACAGGTGTGTGCCACCACGCCAGCTCAGTTGCCCTTTTAACATCCTGGTTGTCTTAGTCCTCCCGTTTTGCCCTATTGTTCAGGGCACCAGGCCACACCCCAGCTTCAAATGCTTAACCTTTCTCAGGGTCTGGAGCTGCTTCAGAATCTGACAGAAACCTGGAATTAATAACGTGAACTCAGGATACAAAAAATGTCCTATAATTCGGGCATTCCCTGAATGCTGGGTTAAGAGTCTTCATCCTAATGCAGATGAGGAAGGAAACAAAGAATCTTTAATTTCCTCGCTTTCTTTTTCTTGATGTCCTTTCTCTCTGACCCTGGCCTAAGCTCGCTGCTCATCTCAGCCACCTCCTTTTTTGTTTTTTAGTACCTTTATTTTATTTATTTATGTGTGCTGAGGATCAAACCTAGGGCCTCACACATGCTAGGCGAGTGCTCTACCGCTGAGCCACAACCTCAGCCCCCCACCTCCCTTTTTAAAGGTGTGGTGTGAGATGAGCCTCAGCAGGCCTTGGCTTGGGATCTGTAAGATGGGGTCTAACTCCACCCAGCCTGTGCAGCCCTGTGGGTCCAGCCCCAGCCAGAGCCCTGTCTTTTGACTGCCTGCTCCGCCACCAGGCCTTCTTCATATCTTCTGAAATGCCAGGCTCCTCATCCCAAAGGCCTTGGCACCTGGGGCTGTCGAGCCTCTGTTCCCCGTGTTCTCCCTCAGGCCTCATAGCAGCATCTACCTTTGAGCTCCTGATCTCAGGCACCCCAACCAGCCCTTTTTTATTTTACAGGACTTCTTGTTCTAACAGAGTCTTATTTAATATTTACATCTGTCTCTGGACTAAAATATAAGTCACCCAGGAGTAGGGGCTTCACCTCTCATTTAGGGGTCACCAAGTACATGTATGTGCTAGCTTGGCTGCCGCAACGGAGTGCTGCAGCTGGAACAGCTCAAATGGTAGGACCTTACTTCCCACAACCCTAGAGCCAGAAGTCTGAAATCAAGGTGTGGTGGGGCAGGGACTTCCTGATGTGTCCCGACATGGTTGTTCCTTTGTGTCTGTGTCCTAGTCTCCCCTTCTTAGAGAGACCCAGTCATACTGCATTAGGCCTACCCTAGTGACCTCTTCTTACCTTGGTGCCCTCTCTCAAGACCTTATTACCAAACATAGATACACAACTAGTCCCTAATGCTGAGGCCTCAGGTGGGGCACAGAGTAGTCAACAGTTGTTAGGAAGATGAGCACATCTCTGGTTGTGGCAGAATGAGCAGAAGTGCTTCGTGACTCTGAACAGATGTCCTGATGGGAAACTGTGCTGTCTTTACTGGGCAGGGATTGATTTCTAAGGCCCATTTCTCTTTACTATCTCAGTTAATTCTTTGTATGATTCTAAAGTTGTTTTCTTCACATGGACTTCAGAGAACAGTATGTCCCTGAAATTGAATGAAGACTATCTGTATCGGTATCTAAGATTTTTTTTTTTTTTTATTGACCTGAAGCTCACGTAACACTCCACTACCATTCTTTGTGTGTGTGTGCGTGTGTGCATGTGTGTGCGCGTGTGTGCGCGCATGTGCCTGGGATTGAACCCAGGGATTTGCAAATGCGAGTCAAACATTTTGCCCCTGAGCTACACCCCAGTCCCTCCCACCCCTTTTTTATATTTTATTTAGAGGCAGGGTTTTGCCGAGTTGTTTAGGACCTCACTAAAGTTCCTGAGGTGGGCCTTGAACTTGTGATCCTCCTGTCTCAGCCTCCTGAGCCTCTGGGATTGCAGGTGTGCGCCACTGTGCTCGTCCCCACCAACCATCCTTAAGTGGTATCAGGCACATTCAGGCACATTCATGTGGTGTGCGCCATCACTGCCATACATCTCTAGAACTTTCCAACTTAAACTGAAGTTTCTTCCACTCAACACTAACCCAGCCCCTCCCAGCCCCTGGCTCCTTCTCTTCTGCTTCCTGTGTCCGTGCCTCTGACAACTCCTGTGAGTGGAGTCCTGCAGTGTGTCACCTAGTGTGACAGGCTCATTTCACTGACTATTGTGTCCTCAAGATTGGATCCCTGGTTTTTATTAGATTCTCAAAGACTCCCGTGGAAGCTTCTAGGATTGACCTCTACTGAGCTATGAGGGACCAGGTGGGGAATCGCAGGTTTCTCAGCCGCTGATATGACCAGACTGTTCCCTCACAGATGTCAGTCTCAAAACGAGCTCGAAAAGCCTCCAGCGACCTGGATGAGGCCAGTGTGTCTCCATCTGCAGAGGACTCGGAGAGCTCATCAGAGTCAGCAAAGACCAGTGACCAGGTCAGCAGGCAGCAGCTCCTTGATGGGGGGCTCGGGGGCCTGTGAGGGAGCCAGTCAGCAACGGCCCCTGAAGCTCCTATCTCTTCACCCAGGACTTCACCCCCGAGAAGAAAGCCGTGGTCCGAGCACCACGACGGGGCCCCCTGGGAGGACGGAAGAAAAAGGTAGACCCTATCGGTTTTGTTCCCTTGCTCACCCAGGGCTTCTCGTCATGGTGCCAGGCCCTGCCCTCAGTGCAGAGTTTGGCCCTTGTGGGAAGGGGGGCCGGGCTGCAGGCAGGTGCCACAGAGCAGCAGGTTTCTGAACGCCCACGTGCTCATGCTGCACCAGGAGCAGGTGCTGAGAAGCCGCCATCAGGCTTGGAAAACTGGATTCTGGAACGACACAGCCTCGAGGGTTCCTGTGTCTGATTGTGTGTGTGTGTCTGTGCTAATATGAGCATGAGTACGTGTGGATGGTGTGTCCATGGATATGTTTTGTGTGTCACTGGGTTGTTTTTGTGCATGAGTGTGTTGTGTGTTTGTAAACGTGTGTCGGTGTACCAGAGTGTGTACAAAGCTGTGTCGATGCGTCCCTGTATGCTTGCGCTATGTGTTGGGGCTGGGCGGTCGAAGGCCGAAGGAAGCAGCTTGTCTGGGTGGCCCCTGTGTAGGACTGCACGACGATCCTGCCACCAAACCCCGGGGCTCTGTTCTGCTCCCTGTCACCTATGAGAAACTGAGGCCTGGGGAGAGACCCCCTTACCCCAAGTGAAGGATCCAGCCGTGGCCCAAGATGCCAGGGCTGCCTGTGGCCCTGTGTTTTCACTGTGGAGATGGGGGTGGATTTAGGGGGTGATGGGATGCTCAGAGTGAGCCCTGAATGGGGGGCGGGCCAGGGCAGATTCATCCTCTCCTTGCCCTGTGCACCTGGCCTCCCATCCCACCCCTCAGCCTCCTGACCTCCTGGCTGGCCCTGTCACTTTCCAGAAGGTGCCATCAGCCTCTGACTCAGACTCCAAAGCAGATTCAGACGGGGCTAAGGAGGAGCCAGTAGCCTTGGAGAGGTCAGCGTCTTCCTCCTCCTCTTCCCCCTCCTCCTCCGACTCGGATGTGTCTGTCAAGAAGCCTCCACGTGGCAGAAAGCCAGGTAGGGCTGACGCCTGCTCTCCTGCAGCTGCTACTCTGGGCCGCCTCTGCTAGGGGGCTGGAGCAGGCTTCCCGTCCCTGTCCTCCTCACCCAGCAGCCCTGGGAGTGATGGTGGACGAACCACCCCCTCCCCCTCTTCCACAGTTGAGAAGCCTCCCCCAAAGCCCCGAGGGCGGAAACCAAAGCCTGAGCGGCCACCATCCACCTCCAGCAGTGACAGGTAGGTGTCAGCCAGGGTTACTTGTAGCTCAGTCTCGGGGTGGCAGTATGAGTTCAGGCCAAGTCCTCTGTCCACCTAGGACAGAATCCAGGTGTGAGGTGGGCTGGGGTCCTGGGGCAGAGTCCAGAGGGAACCAGAGGCCCCAATGCCATTTGCCCCAGCGACAGTGACGAAGTGGACCGCATCAGCGAATGGAAGCGTCGGGATGAGGAGCGGCGGCGGGAGCTGGAGGCGCGGCGGAGGCGTGAGCAGGAAGAGGAGCTGAGGCGGCTACGGGAGCAGGAGAAGGAGGAGAAGGAGCGGCGACGGGAGCGTGCGGAGCGCGGGGACGTTGAGTGTGGGGGCAGTGGCGGCAGCAGTGGAGAGGAGCTCAGGACGGAGGACGAGCCCCTTAGGAAGCGTGGCCGCCGGGCCCGGGGCCGCGGACCCCCGTCCTCCTCTGACTCAGAGCCCGAGGCTGACCTAGAGAGAGAGGTGTGTGCCCTGGAGGGTGGCGGGGGCTGCTGCCTGTGCTTGTCCCCCTCACCCTGTTGTGGCCTTAGTGCACAGTTCCTTCACCTGCCGGGGAGGTAGCGCCGAAGCAGTGAGTGGGCCTGGAAGCCCAGGCTAGGGGAGCTGACGGAGAGCCCTAGTGACGTGGGTGTCCAAGGCTCAAACTGTAGAGTGGTTTCCATTTTTGTGGTGCTAGGATGGAACCCTGGGCTTTACACATGCCAGCAAGGCCTCACCACCAAATATATCCCCAGCCTCTTTTCCACTTTAAATAGGAGTAGATCCCTTTAGTTGAGAAGGTGACATTTAAGGAAGGAGCCAATGAAGTGAGAGGGGATCTAGGGAGAAAAGCATTCTAGGCAGCAGTTACCACCTATGCAAAGGCCCTGAGGCCTCACATACTAGAGGCACAGTGAGGGGCTCCTGGCTGGAGCAGAGGGAACAAGGGGGAAAGAGGAAGGAGGGAGGCAAGAAGGGCATGGGGCAGGTCCTACAGGGACCTATGAGCCATGGGGAGGACTTGGCCTTTGACCCCGAGGGAGGTGGGAGCCATGGAGGCTGTAGGCAGAGGGGAGAGAGGTCTGATTTTAGGTGTTCACACGTGCCCTCTGGCCACTGTAAGGGAACAAACAGCTTGTGGGTGGGTGTGGGAGCAGTTAGGGCTCTGAGAAGTGGTGGCAGCTGGTGAGCCTGTTCTGTGCCTTGGGCTGTGGTCCTATCAAGCTCTCTAACTTGTGACACTGGCAGTCTGGCAGAATTCAGTCTGGCCTCATAGCCTGAGCCCCACATGATGGCAACCCCAGGCCAGGTCTCCTTTCTTTATTGGATCTTGGCAAAATACCTCTTCTCTCCATCACCCCCTTTATTTACAAAGGGGAACCCAGCTCCTGGCAGAGGAGGGGTCCCCACCCCACCCTGAGCTGCTGGGCAGGAATGTGGCTCAGCCCCTCCATTGGTGGAGCCCTGGACTCCCAGTCTGCTCAGCCCTCTCAGGGCCGGAGATCAGGAGTCAACCTGCCCACCAGCTGCAGGCAGGGAGAAGGGCCGTGGAGTGGGGGGCCGTGGAGTGGGGAGCCGCAGCTCTAGATGGGGTGGTCTGGGGTCTGAGACCATGAGCCCCATCACCTATGCTCCAACCCCACCCCTGGCCCTGGCTGCTGTAGGCAAAGAAAGCGACCAAGAAGTTGCAACCGCAAAGCACAGACCCCCCGAGGAAACCCAGCCAGAAGGAGAAGAGAGGGCGGCCTGAGGAGAAGCCCAGAGGCAGGTCAGCTCCACAGCCCCCAGCCTCACCCCAGCCTGGACCCCGTGCTTCTCCGCCTCCCAGGAGGTCTCCTCCCCCATCGAGGCCTGGCTTTGGAATTTAGCCCTGGAGCCCAATCCACTTGAGGGTTCAAGTTGCGGGGGAGCCAGGGCTCCAGGATTGTGGTCCTAGGTATCCCTGGGTGATACTTGGGGGCAGTGGTGGCTGTCGTGACTGGAGGAGCTCCTGGCATGGAGCAGGTGAAGGCCAGGGATGCTGCTCAGCATCCTGCAGTGCCCAGGATGCCTCCCCCAGAGAACGACACGGCCAGTGTCCACAGTGCCAAGGGCAGCAGCCGAGCCCCAGCCTGGTAGTTGTGGTTCTGAGACCCACTGAGGGAGGGACGTGGAGCCCATCCCTGGCCCACGTTGTAAATGGAATTCCAGCCACTGGTGAACAGACAGCCCTGGAGAACCGGCCAGCGTGACCCTCTGACTGCTGTGCCGTGGAGTGTGATGTGCGACTTACTTGCTTTTTTTCCTTGGTACTGGGATGAACCCAAGGCGCTCTACTGCTGAGCCAAGCCCCAGTCCTTTTTGGGTTTTTTAAATTTTAGAAATTAAAAAAAATTTTTTTAAGTTATACATGGGCACAATATCTTTATTTTGTTTATTTATTTTTATGTGGTGCTGAGGATTGAACCCAGGGTCTCACACGTGCGAGGCGAGCACTCTACCACTGAGCCTCAACCCCAGCCCCTTGTCTTTTATTTTGACACAGGGTCTTGCTGAGTTATTCAGGCTGGCCTCAAACTTATGATCTTCCTGCCCCAGCCTCCCGAGTCACTGGGATGACAAGCGTGCTCGCTTTCGTTCGAATATCAAACTCAAGTGCTTTCTGTTGCTGCCAGCCCTCTGCCACAGGGGTAGAGGAGGAGTTCTAGCACTCCGCTTGGTTCACAGAGCCCGCATAGAGGGGGCTGGGTCTTGGTCTGCTTGAAGCCTGTAGCTGACTTGGTCCTGTCCTGGAGCTAGATAGTGACAAGCTCTGACCTGTCCTTGAACCCAGCCCCTGGGGCCTCCTAAAGGTTTCCTTCTGCCCTTTGGGTGGGTCCACCCCCAGGCCCTGGTTCTTGGGTGGGAGGACTATATGGTTTGCTGGGTTCCGTATGATGGGGTGCCTCTCCACAGGTCCATGAAGGTAGAACGAACCCGAAAGCGGTCCGAAGGGTTCCAGTTAGACCGGAAGGTGGAGAAGAAGAAAGGTGAGGAGCCAGCAGCCTGGGCTTCGCAGCCCGAGTCTGCTGGGGATGGGAGCAAGTGCATGGAGGTGGGGTTCTCTGGTCCGAGAGGGCGCTAGGCAGGTCCTTAGCACCCCTGAGGTGGGGGCTGGAGCGTGTGCAGGGTGGGCTTAGCTGCCCCCTGCCCTCTTCTCCCCCTACCCTGGTTCCTCTGGGGGTCTTGAGACATTGCCCCAGCTGGCCTGGAGGCCCGTTCAGTCCTGCCACTCGCTGTCTTTCCTGGCCCTAGAACCTTCTGTGGAGGAGAAACTCCAGAAACTGCACAGTGAGATCAAGTTTGCCCTCAAGGTTGACAACCCGGTAAGACATTCTTGGGGCCATGGTATCATAGCACAGCCACTTCCCTGAGCTGTGTAGTCCCCTCTGCCACTTGCATCCAGGGCTTCCTTAGAATTCTTGGGAAGCTTGGGCAAATCCAGGGCCCCACTGGTGGAGTCCCTCATGGGATGGCCTTGCCAAGGGCAGTGCCTAGCTTCGCCAGCAGGGGCGCCTCAGGAGGATCCCCAACAGTGGGATTCTGGGTTATCCCTGCCTGTCCTGAGTCCCTGCCAGTGGCACAGTAAGTGGCACTGCTCTGCAGGATGCAGCCTTCCCTGCAGAGAGGCCAGGATGTCTCTTGCCCAGAGCTGCCATTTTTTACTCCCCATCCGACAGGACGTGAAGAGGTGTCTTAATGCACTGGAAGAACTAGGGACCCTGCAGGTGACCTCTCAGATCCTGCAGAAGAACACAGATGTGGTGGCCACATTGAAGAAGGTATGGTGGGACTAGAGATGGGCCTGCAGTGGGCCAGGCACAGTCAGGAATGCCTGGGCTGGGGTTCCTGGTGGGCTGGTGGCTGTGGGCACCCCATGGAGGGTGGCAGCCTCAACTGGAGAGGAGGGTCTGGGGTGGGCAAGGCCAGCTGCCTTCAATAAGTGGGGCCTCCTGGTGGCCAGATTCGCCGATATAAGGCCAACAAGGATGTGATGGAGAAGGCGGCAGAAGTCTATACTCGGCTCAAGTCACGGGTCCTGGGACCAAAGATTGAGGCGATCCAGAAAGCGAACAAAACTGGAACAGAGAAGGAGAAGGCCGAGGCAGAGAAGGCTGAGGAGAAGCTGGCTGGGGAAGAGGCCCCCAAGGAGAAGGTGGAGGAGGAGCCCAGCACCGGTGAGGGGTGGGATGGACCTCTGAGCCTTGGTCTCCTGGCAAGAGGAGCAGTGCTTGCAGGATATTTTGGGTGGGAACCCAGCTCTGCTCTCTTCCCCAGACTGTCTGGAGTGGGTGTTCCTGTTGGTAGCATCTGCAGACCTGGTTCCATCCCGGCATAGTTGGCAAAGGGTGTTCTGGCTCTGCTGAGTGCCAGACAGAGTGCAGGTGGCCTTGAGGCCTTGAGAGTGCCTGCTCGTGATAGCAGGTGCCTGTGCTGCTTGTGGGCCCAGAGCCCAGATGCCTGGGGGCCACACATGCCCCTGGGATCCAAGCGTGTGTGAGGCCAGGAGCTGGGAGTTCCCAGAAAGGCAGCTGTGGCAGTGCGGGTACGAGGCCTCAGCCTAGCTTGCTGGGCCCCAGGTGGCTGAGGAGGCTAGAGACATTGAGAGCACAGAGGGATTCGTAGGGTGGCCAGGGTCAGGTGGTCCCAATGTAGGTGCTCAGGTCAGCCCTTCATACCAGTGGCTTAGCTGAAGGCCAGTCAGGACAGCCCTGAGGCTGCTCTTTATTTATATGTCAGGCTGAGATGTGCTCTTCCCTGTTGTCACTTGCGGCCCCCCTCTCTTAAGACTGGTGCCCTGTGGGCGTGGAGCTGGCTGTAGTAGTGACTCACCCAGCTAGCACCTCGTGGGTGACCCTTTGAGGAGGGTCGACTGTCCTTCACCGTCCTTCAGCATATTGACTCAAAGCCGACTCACTCTGGACAAAAAGGGTAAGGGAATCCCAGACCTAGTCCAGCAGTGTGCCATGGCCCTCTGTCCTCCAGGTCTCTCAGCACCTGTGAATGGTGAGGCCATGTCCCAGAAAGGGGAGAATGTGGAGGACAAGGAGCAGGAGGACGGGCAGGACTCTGAGGAGGGCCTGAGACGTGGCTCCTCTGAAGATCTGCACAACAAGTGAGTGTCACCTGCAAGAGGGGAGCCTTTGTGGGAGGAGGCAATGGGCAGTGTACCCCACTATCTTATCACTGGTTCTTGATGGACCTGGTCTTGCTGGGAAGAGTCCCAGGGATGTTCCCTCCACTTTGGTCCCCTGTCACAAATTTGCAGCTAGCCTTTGGTCCAACTGGCTGGCACTGGCCAACAGTGCCCCCCCTCGGGCAGCTCCAGGGCTTTGAGCTGCCTGGGCCAGGCGTCCTGGGCAGGTGCTATTTTGCCGACCCCGTGGGACAGGCAGGCACAGTTTGTGAACACCAGTCCCCACCTGCAGCCAGGGCTGAGGCCACGGGCTGTGTCTGGCAGGTGAGGCTGGTTAGTTCAGTGCCCACTCACCCAGCCCTGCTCTCTGCTGGCCCATCCGCCTCCCACGCGGCACGTCCACAGCAGGTGGGCGCTGTGCTCCTGGTGCTCACAGTTGCCTAGCAGTGGGTGGGGCAGGAGAGGAGAGCAAGGCAGTGCCTGAGAACCTGGGGCCAGGACCAGCTCTTCCTCAGGACTGGCCCTGCCTGACAGCTCCAGAGGTAGGGACAGGGCCAGTGCAGCCTCACGTGCCACCTTTGCTATGCCCCACCAGCAGCCTACGGGAGGGCCCCGATCTGGACAGGCCTGGGAGCGAGGAGCAGGAGCACGAGAGGGCGCAGCTGGACTCGGAGTCCCTGGACGAGGAGAGCTGAGCCCGGCAGCCCTGGCCTTGGCCCAGCTCATCCACAGTAGAGTCCTAGGCCTGCCCCGTCTCTTTCCCAGCCTCCCATGAGAGCAGAGAACTTTTGGGGAAACGCTGTGCTGTTTGTATTTGTCTCCTTGGGTTTTTTTTCTGCCTAATTTCTGTGATTTCTGACCGACATGAAATGACTATAAAGGGTTTTTTAATGAAAAAAGATTGCTTTTATTGACTTGGTTTTCCAGCATCACTGGTGGGTGAAGCGGAGCCCAGGGCCAGGGAGCAGTTTGCAGCTGTCAGAGGCCCTTAGGGGACAGAGGGTCAAGCTACTGGGCCACCATGAGTAGTGAGAGTGACTGTCCTCGCAGTACCTCAGGCCCCGTGGTGCTAGTGGCAAAGGAGGCTGGACGGAGCAGGGCCTCCATGAGAGGAGGAGAAACGAGGCTCGGAACTTCACAGCTCAGACAGAGGCTGCGGGGTGGCTCTTCCTGCCTTTGGCAGCCTGGTGCGGGCAGGCCAAGCAGGAACAGAGGTGGCTCAGAGGGCAGAGTGCAGAGTACACCTTCCCTGAATGTCCCAGCTTATGTGACCTGACTCTAGTGTGTCTGTTGCCCCTAGGCTGTAGGAGGCTTCAGCACCCCCAGGCATTTGGGCCTACAGGGGTGCTGCAGTTGTCTCCTCTACTGAGCTTTTACCCCACGTGAGCCTTGCTGTGGGCCTCCCCGCTCGTGCCAACTGCATTGCCAGCTCCTGTGAGCTTGGCATGTGGCCTTCCTCACGGGTGCAAGAGGGTGACCCCACCTCATGACTCTGCTATATGGATTTAGAGAGGACACCTATTACTTGGTAGTTCTTTCAACAGTGGCTTCCCATGTTTGTCCCCTGCCTGTGATGACCAAGTTCCCCTATCCAGATGGGAAGTAGGTGTGGTCTCCAGGGAGGAACTCCTGAGCCTCAGACCCAGGTTTGGTTTGGATAGACCTGATGTCCTGGCCCCGTCATCTAGTGACTGCATGTGGCACAGTCAGAAGGAGCCTTGGCAGAGCTGGCTGGGCACTCAAGAGTAGCCCTGTCATCTGAGGCACAGCTTCTCCAGCTTAGAGCTAAGCTGATGTGACCTGGCCCTACACTACTCCAGGCATCCTCGGTGACCCTTGGGCGAAGCAGCTCACCCATCCTGCACCTGCTGGAGCTCAAAGGACCCGGGTCCTTTTCAGAGAAGATGATGCTTAAAAAAGAGATGCAAGTTTCGATGTAGCATGGTCATCACTGTGCTACAGGGTTCTGGGAAGGGCGGCCGAGCAGGTCTCTCTCTGGTCGCTGGCTTTCCATGAGGCAGCTGCTCCCCGCTGTAGCAGTGAGTGGGGCCCAGCAGCAAGGAAGCTCCTGGCTCATGGACACCCTGAGTGTCCCCATCTCTGGGCACTCGGGGCAAGGAGAGGAGAGGGTTAGAACTGGAAAGCGGGCTGGTTGGTCACCTGTCAGTTTTTCTGATCGATGCAGCTCCAATGTCCTCATCCCCCTCTCAGGGTCCCCCTGAAGATCAAGGGGAGTATGGCTAGGGAAGAAGGGGTCTCCATAGTTATCACCCAGGCAGGCCTTGGCCTAACCCAGATCTCAAAGCATGCTGAGCAGGCTCTGTCAGGCTCCGTCCCTTCTGCTCACACTTTTGCTTGGCTGCCTCAGCCCTGCCTCCTCAAGGACCAGAGGACTGTGGGTAGGACTGTGGGTAAGTGGCCAGAGACAGGAAGTAGCTTGGTTCGTCACTTCCCTCACCCAACAGCCAAGCTAGTGCAGAGCTGTGGAGGTGACTCTGCTGGCTGGCAGCAGCTTTGTCCTCAGGAAGCCCTTTCTCAGCCTCACTGGGTGCTGGCAGAGGTGGTGAGTGTCTGCCTCAGGGTGGCCATGGTATTCTAACACAATTGTGCAACAAGGGAACAAGGTTCTCAAGACACCTTACGTATGAGGTATGGGGGTGCACCTGTCACCTAGGTAGGAGGCTGAGGCAGGAAGATCTTAAGTTCAAGGCCAGCCAGGACAACTTAGCAAGACCCTATCTCAAAATAAAAGGACTGTGAGCGGAGCTTAGCGGTGGGGCACTTCTCTGGCATGTGGGAGGTCTTGGGTTCCATACCTAGTACTGGGTTGGGGGACCATGTGGGTCGGGTATGGTGGCCACACCTGTAATCCCAGCAGCTCAGGAGGCTGAGGCAGGAGGATCACAAGTTCAAAGCCAGCGCCAGCCTCTGCAAGTTAATGAGGCCCTAAGGAACTCAGTGAGACCCTGTCTCTAAATAAAATATGAAAAAGAGGCTGGGGATGTGGCTCAGTGCTTAAGTGTCCCTTGGTTCAATGGTTCAATCCCTGGTACCAAATGAGAAAAAAAGACAGTGAGGTTGCTCACGGCTTTGGGATTGCTTTCAGAGCCAGGTGGTCGTGGGAGCCACCCGTAAGACGATAGCCGTGGAGCCACATTGAGGGCCTAGAAGAGCCCCCTAAAGATAAGGAGTCTGCAGTGGGGCAAGTGGAGCGCACCTTACACTGGGCGCGTTTCCATTCTCCTAATTGACTTGCTCACTGAAGGGCTTCAGGCGGGGCCCTGGTCAGCGGTCTAAGCGAGCCCAGCTCCTAGGTCAGGAGAGGGGAGAAAGGAGTGGGGACACAGGCCTAGGCCCTGGAGCATGGTGGCTGAACCCAGACAGTCACGTGCCCTATGGCTCCTGTGTCTGCCAGCTCTAGCCTGCAGGGCCCAGGGCTCTGAGGGACCAGAGCTGGATTTGGGGCCAGGAGGAGGCTCTGAGTGTGGCTCCCTGGGCAGTGCAAGCAGTAGGAGACGCCTGCGCTCTGGTCTGCAGATGCCTATGGCTGCCCACCAGGGGCCAAGGCGAAGGGCCCCACCAGCCAGCCAAGCGGGGGGCTGTGCTGCAGGCCATCCAGCACCTGGTCCAGCCCCTGCCATGCCTGGCTCACTCCTGCTCGGCTCTGGGCCAGGCGCTCGGCTGGCAGCTCCCCAACGGACCCAGCTGAGGACACGATGCCGTAGAGCTCACAGAGGCTGTGCCGCACCTGCCCGACCTGCTGTTGGAGCCCGGCCGGCAGGCCCTGGAGGCTGGAGGCCAGACCACTGGAGGCTGTGTGCAGCTGCCTGAGAAGGGTGCACACCCTGGACAGAGCTGCTGTGTCCTGCACCTGTGGGAGGAAGGAGCACGGTGAGTGGACCCAGGGCCAGGCTGGGGGGGGGTCCACCCAGTACCAGACACACCTCTTGGGGACCCAGATCTTCTGCTCTGGCACTAGATCCCCGGTCCAGGCACAGCTGTCCTTGTGGAGTCTTCATGGCCTTCTCAATCTGGAAAGAGACGTGCTGGGGACATGATGGTGCCTTGGCCGGGACTGGGGACGTTCATAGGGTGCTGGCCTTAGAGTCTCACAACCAGACCTTCCCCATGGCCTGGCAGGACGGCCATGAGCAGTGGGCTCCTCTGTGTTGAGGACACAGTCCCATCCCCTGAGGTGCTCAGGTGGACTGCCAGTGGGATCATGGCATGCTCAGCCCAGGACCCTACATGGCTTCCCATCGTTGTTCGGGTAAAACCCAAGTCCTCACTGGGCCCGTGTGGTCTAGCCTCAGGGACATCTATGGCCTTATCCCCACCAACACCCCATCATTCTCTCTGCAGGGGTCACTCAGGTTCCTATCTGTCCCTTGATCCCTCCCAGCATGCTCTGGCCTCAGGGCCTTGACACGTGCTGCCCACTCAGCCCTGGCATACTCCTCCAGGCTGCCTCTTGAGTGAGCCCTCCCTGCCCACTGCGGGAAGTGGCTCTGTCCCTTCCTGTCACTAACTGTCCATCACTGTCCTTCACTGGGTGTTTCTTACCTCACTGTTGGTCACTGTGTCCCCAGCACATACACCCGGCCCTCCCAGGACCCGTCGTCCTGTCCCGCACAGGGCCTTCCCTCCAGCCTTCCCTGCAGTGAGACTGAGCCTGCTGCTCCTGCAGAAGCCTCCAGGGCCAAAGCCAGTCTCAGGGTTTAGTCCCCAGCTGCCAAGCACCCTGCTTTCCTCCTGTCGTCACCAGGGCCTTCCGTCCTCACCCACACACCTGTGGGTGCTCCACGTTTGCAGTACACCCCGAGCCCAGCTGCTCCAGCTGTACCAGCCTGTGGCGCCCCTCCCAGCTTCCCACTGCACCACCGTGCCCAGCTCCTGGCACGTGCCCACCCAGGTTGCTGTCCTGCTGTCTCTGTCCTCTCCAGGCTTTCACACTGCCACCTTGTTGGCCAGAACATGCCTCAGAGGGACACCCCGCCACCTGCTCTCTGCACAGCACGGCCTGGGCCTAGTGCTGAGGCCCCATTGGATGCCTTGCCACAGGGGCATTTGAGGGGTCTGGGGGCAGGGGGCCCAGGAGGGGGGAGTCTCTTACCACCTGGAAGGAGTCCTGGAGCTGAGCCAGCGTGTCCCTGGCTTGGAACTGGTTGTGCTGCAGGTGGCTCAAGGCATGTTCAAAAGCCCCTGGCGGAGGCCCGGGGCCAGGTCACTGAGGCGGACAAAGTAGCTTCCCTGGTCGGCCGAGAGCACCCGGGGCCCCGGCCTGGAGGCCGCCAGCTGAGCTGGAGGGGAAGAAGCCTTCAGCCCAGACCGCCCTGCAGGGTGGCTGGGCGCCCGGGACAGGGGGACAGCCCTCCCGTGGCCCCACTCACCTTGCTCCTCGGAGCTCATGGGGTGGAAGATCTCCCCCAGCCCCTCCAGCTCGTCTCGGAGCGTGGCGAAGCCAGTGGTTCCTTGGCACACAGCCGAGGCCCTCTGCTGCCCCGCCGCCGCCTCGCTCAGGGCCCCGTGGGTGAGGTCCGTGACATCAGGCACCAGGGCCGTGGTGACACCTGTGGCTTCCCCAGCAGGCTCCCAGCCAGCTCCAGGGGGATCTGGGAGGTTGAAGACCCTGGAGGACAGGGCCTCTGTGGGGGTCAGAGCGGTCTGCTGGCCAACTGGGTCTGTAGCGCTGTAGCTAACAGGTCCACCCCAGCCCTCGGCCTGGGCCTCAGGACACCAGCTTCGGCTACTGCTGAGACTGGTGTGGGCAGCACCTGAGGCCGCATTCCCTGCCCTGGCCAGCCCAGCAAGACCAGCTTCCGCAGTGCTGGTCAGTGCAGTGGTGCTGGGGTCCAGGGCCCCCTGCATGGCTCCTTGGGCCAGGCTGACCACATGGGTGACCTCACCATAGACGGTGTCGTTGGTGCCGGGCAGCGTGGATTTGGCGAAGCTCATGCCAGCCTCAACAGTGCCTTTGGCCACATTGGCTGCTCCTGTGAGCCCGGTGGACACAGTGTCCTTCGCACCCAGGACCACAGATTTCGTGGAGTCCAGGCCCCCCTGAACTACCCCTTTGGACACAGTCATGGCCCCGGTCACCCCACTGCAGACGGTGTCCTTGATGCCCGTCAGCATGGTCTTGGTGGTGTCCAGGCCCCCCTGGACAGTTCCTTTGGCCACATTCACTGCCCCGGTAAGTCCAGATGTCACTGTATTTTTGGTGCCTGTGAGGACAGCTTTTGACGTGTCCAGGCCCCCCTGGACAGCTCCTTTGGCCACATTCACTGCCCCCATGAGCCCAGTGGACACTGTGTCCTTGGTGCCAGTCAGCACGGTCTTGCTGGTGTCCAGGCCCCCCTGGACTACCCCTTTGGCCACAGTCACAGCCCCCGTCACCCCGCTACATAGAGTGTCCTTGGTGCCCGTCAGCACAGTCTTGCTGGTGTCCATGCCGGTCTGGACAGTTCCTTTGGCCACATTCACTGCCCCGGTGAGTCCAGATGTCACTGTATTTTTGGTGCCTGTGAGGACAGCTTTTGACGTGTCCAGGCCCCCCTGGACAGCTCCTTTGGCCACATTCATGGCCCCTGTCACCCCACTGTAGACAGTGTCCTTGGTGCCGGTCAGCACGGTCTTGGTGGTGTCCATGCCGGTCTGGACAGTTCCTTTGGCCACATTCACTGCCCCCATGAGCCCAGTGGACACTGTGTCCTTGGTGCCCGTCAGCACGGTCTTGCTGGTGTCCAGGCCCCCCTGGACTACCCCTTTGGCCACATTTACAGCCCCCGTCACCCCGCTACATAGAGTGTCCTTGGTGCCTGTCAGCACGGTCTTGGTGGTGTCCACACCAGTCTGGACGGTTCCTTTGGCCACATTCACTGCCCCCATGACCCCAGTGGACACTGTGTCCTTGGTGCCCGTCAGCACGGTCTTGGTGGTGTCCATGCCGGTCTGGACAGTTCCTTTGGCCACATTCACTGCCCCGGTGAGTCCAGATGTCACTGTATTTTTGGTGCCTGTCAGGACAGCTTTTGACGTGTCCAGGCCCCCCTGGACAGCTCCTTTGGCCATGTTCATGGCCCCAGTGATTCCACCACAAATGGTGTCCTTGGTGCCCATCAGCACGTTCTTGGTGGTGTCCACACCAGTCTGGACAGCTCCTTTGGCCACATTCACTGCCCCCATGAGCCCAGTGGACACTGTGTCCTTGGTGCCAGTCAGCACGGTCTTGCTGGTGTCCAGTCCAGTCTGGACGGCCCCCTTGGCCACGCTGACTGCTCCTGTGAGCCCCGCGGACACAGTGTCTTTGGTGCCCAGGACCACAGACTTCGTGGTATCCACGCCCCCCTGGACAGCTCCTTTGGCTACGTTCACGGCACTGGTCACCCCACTGCAGACGGTGTCCTTGGTGCCTGTGGCGATATTCTGGGTCGTGCTCAGTCCAGTTTGTATGGCCCCTTTGGCCACGTTCATAGAGCCCATGACCCCTGTGGACACTGCGTTTTTGGTGCCTGTCAGGACAGCTTTTGACGTGTCCAGGCCCCCTTGGACAGCTCCTTTGGCCACGTTCACGGCCCCTGTCACCCCGCTACATACAGTGTCCTTGGTGCCCATCAGCACGTTCTTGCTGGTGTCCATGCCGGTCTGGACAGTTCCTTTGGCCACATTCACTGCCCCAGTGAGCCCACTGGTCACTGTGTCCTTGGTGCCAATGACCACGGCCTTTGAAGTGTCCAGGCCTCCCTGGACAGCCCCTTTGGCCATGTCTACTGCCCCCATGAGCCCGCTGGAGAGCACCTCTTTGGTGCCCGTGAGTGCTGACTGTGTGGTAGCTGCGTCCGTCACACTGGCCACTCGAGAGGAGATGGCCCCCTTGGTTCTGGTCAGCTGGGAGCATGCCAGGGCTTTGGCCTCTGACATCAGCTGAAAAGAAAGAACACAAGTGGTCAGCAGAGTGGGGGTGCTGCACCCCAGAGCTCACCGTCCTCCCTTGGCAGCAGGCCCTGCTCCCTGGAAACACTGCCCCATCCCACCGGACACACCGTCCCTTTGTCAGCCATGTTGGCCCCGGCGTCCCAGGGCAGGCTCGTGAGCCGGTGTCACAGTGCGCCCAAAGTTCTTTTCCAGTTATTCCCAACGCCCCATTCAATAGAGTCTCCACTGGTGGCTCTCGCCTACTCGCCAGGGTCCCAGGCCTCAGGCTCAGCCATGTCACGAAGGTCCCTGTGCTGTGGTCACCTGTTGTATTCTCTGGCAGATTTCAAGCCTGGCTTCCCAGCAGCAGTGGAGAAGGCAGATTGGTTTGGGGGGTTTTGTTTGTTTGTGTTTTTGGTATCAGGGATTGAACTCAGGGGCTCTCAACCACTGAGCCCCATCCCCAGTCCTTTTGGCATTTTAGAGACAGGGTCTCACTGAGTTGCTTAGTGCCTCGCTTTTGCTGAAGCTGCCTTTGGACTCCCAATCCTCCTACCTCAGCCTCCTGAGCTGCTGGGATGACAGGTGTGTGCCACTGCACCTAGCCCAAGCATGCGCTTTTTAATTCAACAGGTCTCAACTGGGTAGGTCCTGCCTTCTGGGACACTTGTGGTGTCATGACTCGGGTGTGCTGGCCTGGTGGGGATAGAGGCCAGGGATCCTGCTCAGCACCCTGCAAGGCCAAGACGGCTGCACTGCCGGGAAGGAGCTGGCCCCGGTTTCCATGGTTACTAGGCTTGAGAAGCTGACATTCTCTTCTCCACACTTGGCTCTGCCCACGGTTAGCTCAGGTGCCCACCTTGGCTCTGAAACAGCTGGGTTTTAGTTAGCTCTCTCCTGTACTCGAGATGTGACCTGAGACAAGCCACAGTCCTTCTCTGAGCCCGAAAAATGGTGATTACAATGGCATCTCCTTCAGGAAAGGTGAAGGTGAATCAGGGCACCTTAACCCTTGGAACACAGTAGGTGCTCAATTGATGCAGAGGGGTGTGGCCTCTGCTGCTGAGTGTATGTTTTGTTTGTTTTTGCTGCCAGAGAATGAACCCAGGGCCACTTACCACTGAGCCACATCCCCAGCCCCTTTCATATTTAGAGACAGGGCCTCCCTGAGTTGCTGAGGCCGGTTCCTCCTGCCTCAACCTCCCAAGCCCCTGGGATTACAGGTGTGGTGGCCCCCATGCCCGGCTGCCAGGTGTGTTTGGACTGGGGCTCAGGAGCCTTCAGGGCTGAGCCCAGCACTTCTTGGCCCTCCGAGGTCCCCGGATCTGGCAGATGAAAGCTCTAGACTGGGGACCTGTGCTGGGGAGATTGGTGCCAGGGCTTTGCTGTCCTGCTGTGACTTTCAGCTGGGCCAGGCCTCAGGGACTCTGATACCACAGTGGACCCCCTTTCTAGGATGATGGTGAGGTGGCATGGGTTATTGAGCTTGTGACTGCCAAAGGTCCAGACCATGGCCTGCCACACCCTGTTGTGTGACCTGCGGGTGGCTCGGCACCTCTGGGCTGCCTTCCCTGAGGGGTGGAGGACTCAGCCTGGTGAGCACAGAGCATGGTGCTGTTTGGCTGCATGCCGGGTGGAGCCCGTGCCCGTTCTGCAGGCGTGGAGACAGCCCAGAGGGGAGGGGTCCATGTGGATCCCCCAGCAGGACCCGCAGGGGCGTGCCTGCCTCCTCCCCGTCCTAGGTGGCAGGAATGGGACACCCAGAAGAGGCCCCAAGGCTTCAGCCCGCCCGCCCCTCTCACCTTTTCTGGAGGCTGCGGCAGTCCCTCTGTACCCCTGGGCACCTGTGCTGGCTCCGTGGCCACTGCGGGGACAGAAGCTGTCAGGGAGGGTGTGGGACACCGTTGGGATCAGCTGCCCTGGAGCCTGTTGCATAATTTCCCAGCACAGCCCAAAAGGTCAGGGGTGTCCCAGCCATCCGGCCAGGGACAGCAGGAGGTGACATCGAGTGTCCAGCCAGGCTCAGGCACTGACCCTTGCAGGGTCTCCCTGCCCCCCTGCAGTGCACTGCCCTGGAGCAGGACTCGGTGGGGTCCTCAGCTGGCCCCAGCCCAGCCCCTGGCCCACACAGCCCTGGCCGCCCCTGCCCCTCCCCTGGCAGCTGCCAGCTGCCTGTTGGCCAAGGTATGTGAGGCACAAGTCAGCTGCCCGGGGCCCTGGGCCCAGAGCGAGGCCCAGCCCTGGTGGCCGCCCCAGCCCTGGGTTCCCTCAGCAGCTGCTCTGCGTGTCCTGGGCCTGCCCGGAGTGTCCCAGCTGACTCTTGGGACAAGGAGACCCAGGCTGTGTGGCCCCAGGGAAGCCGCTGCCCTCTCTGGGAGCCAGGATCACAGTCCTCCAGGAGCTCAGATGGGCAGAGCCCCCGGCCTTTCCCACAGGAAACCAGCAGCGGGGTGGGAGCCCAGAGCATGGGGCCTGCGAGAGCATGCTGTCCGCACGCAGTCTGTGCCCCCACGGCCAGCTCGCTTCCCGTCCTCACGCCTGTCAGGCTGCCTGTGGGGTCTGGGACGCAGCAGTGCCTTTGGGGGCTCCCTCTGTCTGGGCCCACTCAGGCCCCCACCCCACCACCGTCCACTCACCCTGAGCCTGAGGCTGGGTGGCCTCAGGGGCAGGGGCGCCTGTAGTGCTGGCTGCTGGCCGGCTCTGTCTGCCGGAGCCCTGGGCGCTGGCCACCAGGTTGCGGGCGGAACTGAAGCCAGGCAGGGACCCGAAGAAGCTGCTCAGGGTCTGCGGGGTGGGGCAGCGTGAGCTCGGCCCGGGGACCCCCAGCCCC
>NW_025999863.1:2795495-2799448 GCF_001458135.2 Marmota marmota marmota
CTGGAGCAAAGGCGGGGTGGGGCTGGGGGTCCCCGGGCCCACCCCGCCTTTGCTCCAGTGACCTTGGACGTCTGCGCAGCAGCCGGCAGGCACAGCCTGCCCCGTGGACAGAGAGGACTTGGCCACCAGAATGCCAAGGCCACTGCTTGCTGCTGCCCTTGCACAGACGGGGAAACTGAGGCCGGTGGGGCGGGGCTCACCTGGGTCACGCCATGGGGAAGGCATTGGAGGCTGTGACGCCCTCAGGCTTCTCCAGCCCTCCCGCCCCATGGGGGTCTTGCCCAGGGCCGAGGACACCTTGGAGGCTGGAGTCCCCAGGCCAGGCAGGATGTGCCCCCCCTTACCTTGCCCTTGGACTTGGGGGGGTCCTGTCTTCCTTCCTCTGCAGCAGACATGGTGATGGTCTCCACAGCTAGAAGGGACAGAGAAGGAGCGGGAACAGGGTCCTCGTGGCCCTGCTGAGTGGTCCGGCAGCTCCTGCGCCCACCTGCAGCCCGGGTCTCGGCGCAGGAGGCGGCCGACCTAAGTGCGCGAGGCTCCCACGGGGTGACAGGCTGCAGCTGGCAGCTGCCTGAGCTCCCTGTTCCCAGGCCTTATAGGGTCTGGGGCGGGTGCTGCCGGGCCAGCAGAGGCAGGCGGCCAGTGGGACTGGGGGGGCAGTCACATGCTTGCCTGTGGGCCCGGCGTGGGCTCAGGGCCCAGCACCTTTCCCCTGCTCTCAGCACAGGCTGGTGACTGTGCCCATGGCCCCTGCCTGCACCAGGCCAAGTGCCTCAGGGGCCACTGGGCTCCCCTCCCAGGCCCCAGGGAACCCCTGCCTGCCCTCTGCCTCCATTTCCACCCACCAGATGGACACAGCTCAGGTCCTGCCCCCCCCCCCCCGGGACACCTTGGCTAGCTACCATCTTGGTGCCTCGGCTTTCCCCATCCCCGGCGCCCCACTGTGCCCGCAGGTGGCCTCCCTGCCTTGCCCTCCCCCTGCCTCGCTCCCCTGCTCCAGCCACACAGGCGCCTTGCCATGAACATGGCACACCAGGTGCGGCCCTGCCCCAGGGCCCTTGCACAGCTATGCCCTCTGCTGGCGCATCTTCCCCAGACACCCACTCGGCTGCCTCCATCCCTCCCCTCTGCCAGGCCTGTTTTGTCTCCCATCGAGTGCCAGCACCTAGAACAGTGCCTGGCACACATTTGACACTTGGGAAACTTTGGGGCCCATCAGGCTGGTGCTGAGCAGGAAGCAAGGTCACACCTGTGACCTCTCCGCCCCAGTGCTGGCACCCCATGAGCAGAGCACTCGCTTAGCAAGAGCAGGGGTGTCCTGACAAGGGAAGGGACATGTCCCTTTCTAGAAAGAACTTGGGTCAAAATACAGACCAAGATGGAGCAGAGCAGAGCTGGAGGTGCCCTAGAAGCTGGCTGGGCCTCCTGGGAGGCTCCCAGGAGGAGGTGTTGTGGGCCAGAGGCCACAGGTCCAGGAAGTGACAGAGAGGATTTGGACATCTCGGGTCCCACGCCAAGTGGGCTACGGGTGGACCAAGGGGGCCAGCAAAGCAGAGCGCTAACACTCGCCCTCCCTGGGCGTCCCCTGCCCACTGCTGGGACCCCGCCAGAACGGGATCCCAGCCCCAGCGCATCCAATCCGCTCCGGCCCGAGCTGGGAGGAGGCAGGGTCCGGCCTCTTGGCCTGGTGGCCCCAGGCCATCTCCTTGGAATCAGCACTGTGTCTGCCAAACAGTCGGGACACAGAGGGGTGCCCCACTCCCTCCCTCTGGAGGCTTGTGCTTCCAAGGGTGGCAGGAGGGCCCCAGCCGTGCCCTTCCCTTTCCCAAAGGCAGCCTCCGCCAAGTGGGCGAGAGAAAGCCAGTAAAAACGATGATGCACACCCCTGTGAAGTCCCCCTCCTCTGCCCACAGCCCCCGAGGTCGTGCCCAGAGTACTGGGTCCCCTCCCTGGCTCCTCTCCCCACCCTCCTCCATGGGGGCTCCCTGCTGCTCCTCCCACTCCTCAGGCTTGGTCCAGTCCCAGGGCCTCTGCACAGGCTCTGGCTCCACCCAGGCCACCGTCTCCCCAACCCCTGATCTCCCTGCCACCTCCTCAGAGCAGCCTCCCTAAGCTTCCCCAACTTAAAAGATTCACCCTTTTGTACCGCCCCCACCCCTCCCCTTTCATTTTTCCCATCTATTAACACTAAAATCACTTGTTTTCCTCCTCATTATCTGTCTCCCATACTGCACTGTAAACTCCCAGAGGACATAATACTGTGTCCCCAGAGCAGAGAAGTGCCTGCACACAGCAGGCACTCAATAAGTGCTTGTTGAAGGAACCAGCAAGCGAGTGCATGGCAGTGTCCACACTGGGTCTTTACTGGGGTGGGCACAGCTGCCACCCCTTTGCTCCCAGCTCCCAGAGAAGAGGCTCGGGGCATCCCTTGCCCTTGTAGCTGGCGGCAAGTTGGGACCCAACCCAAGTGGCAGGGTAGCCTTGACCACTCTCTCCCCTCTCCTCCGCCCACCCACTCAAAAGTGACTCCCCGTCATGCCTCTGCTAGGGCTGGTGCCGGTACCAGAATGCCCTTCCCCGGCACCCCTGGGCACCCCTCACCAGGCCTGGCCCTGCAGCATGGCAGCCTGGTGTGGGAGGGGCTGTGGCCCAGGGCGGGGCAGGAGTCCTGGCTTCTCCTAGCTGGCTGGGGGCAGAGGAGGCCTGCCAGTGGGTTCAGCCTGCAAGGCTTCCTGGAAGAAGCACACCTGGGGCTGGAGGGTGGGCGACACATGTCCTGGAGTCAGGCAGGAGGTTGGCAGGGCACCCGGGAGGTGGGCACAGCTTCCCCAAAGGCCCGGAGGTGGGCACAGACCAGTGTCAGAGAGTGAAGCTGGATGGTGGGTCTGAGAGCCACAGGGAGCATGGAGATTCCAGAGCAGAGGCCGCCGGAGGCTAACTGGCTGGCGGGAGGGGGCCGGGCTCACAGAGCCATCCTCGGGACAGGCACCAAGGAAGCCAGGGGGCAGCCTGATCTCACCAAGCCACATGGTGGTTTCCCAACACCCTTCCAGCCACGGGAATCAGAGGGGCAGCCAAGAATGGGGTCAGGAGATGGGAGGGCCCCCAAGATTGGCTGTGGCCTTGCCCTGCCTGTCTTCCCCACCCCACCAGTGCAGCAGGGGACACAACCATGCCAGCCCAGCAGGTCGGGGGAGCAGAAGAGGGGCCTCCTCATCCGCTTCCTTCTCTTAGGTCTTTCTCCCTGCGGTCTCCAAGAAATTCATTTGTGCTAAGGTGAGAAGGGCTTCCCCTTAGGCGGTGCGCCGAGGGCCCAGCTGACTCAGGCAGCAGGGAGGCACCACTCCTCTGTGGCCTCAAATGCTGACTTGAGGCCACCCTCCTCGTGTCCTGCAGTCACATTCTTCTGAGGCCCCCATACCCTGGTTCTGAGGCCCATCCACCAGGTACAGAGGCCCTGGACCCTTGGACAACGTGAAGCGTCTTTATTCTGGAGAGAACACGACAAAGCACCTGGGTCTGGTGGGCTGAGCGGGCCCAGCTGGCATCTCTGGAGACCCCTCAGTGTGAGATGGCCAGTCTGGAGGACAGGGGCTCCCTTCCAAAGCCTTAAGGACACCACTGGGCAGAACGTGTCCTTCCCAGAGGATTCTGAGCAGCCCTGGGGGCTGGGGCAGGACAGGGCGGTAAAGAGCTGAGGATGGCCTGAGAGGCTTTGCGGCCACGCCCCTGCCTAGGCCGCGCGATCCCCAGGGTCCCCGCACGCTGTGGGAGGACCGGACCTGAAGGAAGGTGCCGGTCAAAGGTCCCAGCCACGCCCAGGCCGGGCAAGGCCGTTGGCGCGGGCGCTGGCCACCAGGGGGCAGCAGAGGTCCGGCCCCGCCCTGGGCTAGAAGTCCAGCTCCGGCATCAGCGTGTGCTTGACCTGGCGCCGGGGGGCCTCGGGCTCCTCC
>NW_025999863.1:2803515-2813851 GCF_001458135.2 Marmota marmota marmota
CAGACCATCCCACCCAGGCCGCTGCCCCCCGACTAGCCCAACGCCTCTCCAGGGGCCGGTCCGCACCCAGGCTGCCCACTAGGCCTCGGCCTCTCTTCCCAGGGGCGCGGCCCGCGTACTCCACTGTGCTCAAAAGAGGACCTGAGAAGAATCGCCTCCAGGTATCCACGACCCCAGACAAGACAGGGAGCTCGGGGACAGTGGGGCTGGGGACCCTGTCCACAGGACGAGGGCTTGAGCCTGTGCCTGCTTCTCCAAGACAGGCCAGAGACCAGGAGCGGCGCGCCCCCTCTGCTCGCTGGGTGCTCAGGAGGCAGGACACGGCCACGGAGACGACCCTGGTCCTCGAGATGCCCCGCTGGGGTCTGGGTGTCCTTCTGCAGAAGGACAGGCCGAGGGTCCACTGGAGGGGGCTGGGAGGGCAGGCCTGGGTTCGAGTTTCCTGCTGCCCCACTGTGTGTCCTGGGGCCAGTCCCGGACCTCTCTGACCTGCACCCTGCAGAGAGGCTCGCTGGGCAGGAAGGTCGGGGGGGCTGGGGAGGGTGCTGGCCTCACCGAGCTCCTCCTCCGACATGGGCAGGAAGTGGTCCACCAGCTCCTCGGACTTGCCCAGCACAGTGTCCAGGGCGTGGCTCACAGAGCGCTTCAGCTCCACACTCCAGCGGCGGCGCCAGGCCAGGTCCACCACGCCTGTGACACTACTAGCCACCGCGTCCTTGGCCGAGGTCACCACCTGGTGGGAGGGGCCCACTGCAGGTGCTGCCCGTTTCTGGTCCTGTCCCCTGCCCAATTCCCTGGAGCTGGGACTCAGAGGCCTCAGACTCCTGACCCTGTGCCTCGCTTTCCCTCTATAAAATGGCCCCCCGGGTCCGGGGGCGGTCACCAGCACCCACGGGCGGCGTGTGAGTTGGTGCCGATCACTGACTATTTCATCTGGCTGGTCTTCTGGAACTGGGGTTGAACTCAGGGGCACTCGACCACCAGCCGCTCCGCAGCCCTGTTGGTATTTTATTGAGGGACAGGTCTCACTGAGCTGCTCAGGGCCTCACTAGGTTGCTGAGGCTGGCTCCATCCTCCTGCCTCAGCCTCCTGAGCCGCTGGGACGACAGGCCTGCACCCCGGCACCTGCCGCGGGGTTTTCTGCTGGGGCCTGGAGGGAGCAGGAGTCGGACTGTGCTCCCGGGCGGCACCCGCCTCCTCCCACTGCTCTGGCCCAGCCCACGCCGCCCCGGGGTCTGTGGTCTGGGTACCGCGTCTGAAGGTTGCTGGAGAAGGGGCAGCTTCTCCTCCAGTTTGTCCAGGCCCCTGCAGGCGAGGTCATTCACTGTGGCCACTGAGGGGAGGGGTGAGGAGAGAGGGACACAGGCAGGGATGCAGAGGGAGGGCAGCTAGAGAGGAGCCATGGGGGACAGACGGTGGGGGACACAGGAGCGGGGGAGAGACCGGAAGAGATGAAACTGAGAGGCCCAGCTCGGGGGACAGCTGGGCAGGCCCCCAGACGTCCAGAGAGCCCAGAGATGCCGGGTGGGCCTCAGGCCTGTGGGACAGGGACCTGGAGGAGGAGTTGGACCCTGGGGACCTGGGAGCCTCCCAGCCAGCTCCGTCTCCCAGGGAGGGTGCAGGAGGGCCACCAGGCAGGGCCCGCCTCCCTGGCCCTAGCTCTCCCCCTGCCCCGCCCCTCAGCCCCAAGGTGACCTCTCAGCGATGCCCAGCGGGCAGCCCAAGGCCATAGCAGGAGAGGAGCTGGGGACCCAGGCCAGGGCAGCCGCTTCTGGCTCACATGGGGAGCGAGGGGTCTTTCTGCCCGTCACCAAGGTGGACCACTGAGCTGGTGACAGGGGCCTTGGAGATGCGGGAGGTGGCGGCTGGGCTGAGGCTGTGGGGCTCAGGACAGGGGAGGAGAGGCCAGGGGACAGAGGTGGACAGACAGTGGCTGCCAGGCATGGGGGGAGGAGGGGAGGAGGACGGGAAGCAGGAGCTGGGGGGAGGGCCACAAGGCACCAGGTGAGGCCGAGGGAGGTCACGTGAAGGGACAGGCAGGCGGCACATCGGAGGCAGCAGGGTGGCGGACGGCCAAGGAGGGACCCCTGTAAGGCAGGGGACAGCCCAGGGCGCGTCCTGCGGAGGGACTCACGCTGAGGCTGCAGGCGGTCCAGCAGCGGCTGTGCGCGGCCCAGGGCCCGGCTGGTGAGGCCCCCCAGGCAGTGCTCGGCCAGGCGGCAGGCGGAGCCCAGCAGCGGGTGCCTGTCCTTGGCAGCACTGTAGGCCCCCGAGATGGCGGTGCAGGTGGTCCGGACCAGGGGCAGTGCCGCCACCCGCTGCACCACGCTCTATGGGAAGGGGTGCCGTCAGGGGACCAGGGGACAGGGGCCCAGCCACCCCATAGCCCGCGTCCCCTCGCCGGGCCAGGCTGAGGGACGGGGTGGGAGTCAGGGAGAAGCCTGGTGGCCCCCTGGGGTGCCACCCAGAGTGCCAAAGCTCTGGAGTCCTCTGTGTTCCTGGTGGGCACTGGCGGGCACGAGGACCCAGCCATCAGAGCACCGCCTCTGACACCTCGGCCCAGGTGCGGTTCTGGTGGGCTACTGCGGAGCTGTGTGAGCTCAGGCAAGTGACCTGCCTGCTCTGAGCCTCGGTTTCCCCATCTGTAAAGTGGGTTTCCAGGGCAGTGGGTGGTGTTGGACCGTGAGCGAGGGACTGGCCAGCACCATATCCTGATGGCTGCATTACTGTTACTGTGGAGAGTGACAGTGGACACAGGCAGGAAGGGGCAGCAGGGATGCAGAGTGGCCACGACCAGTGTCCTGGGAGATGGTCCCCGGCCAGGGCCTCCTCACAGCCTCTGGAACCAGCAGGCTGCACCAGCCTCTCTGTGGCTCTCAACGTGCCCAGAATCGGTTCTCCCAGTGAGGGCAGGGCTGGGACATCGGCCCGAAACTGCCCGGGAAGTACTGTCCCCCTTCCCTCCCTGAGCCCCTGCTCCACGGAGGGGGCAGCCCCTCACCTGCTGGTCCTGCTCACACAAGTTGGGTTGGGGGGCCTGAGAGGCCTCATCCTCAGACATGGCTGCTGCGAACAGGGTCACCCTGGGGGCAGGACAGAGTGAGGGGACTCCTGCAGGCCAGCCCTCCCAGCTCCTGCCCTCCCTAAACTCGCAGAGCTGGGGTCCTGTCCACCTGGGCTGTGACTTGGGCAACTGGCTTTCCCTCTCAGGGTCCATGGAGTGGGTGTCCTGCAGGGCACAGACAACGCATAAACCCACAGGTGCTCAGTGAACTGCCACTGGTGACAACCTGGGCTGGAGAGAGACAGACTTGGCCCTAGTCCTGCCATGACCTGCTGTGTGACCATGGGCAAGGTCCTTACCTCTCTGAGCTGTTTCCTCTTCTGTAAAATGGGGGCGATCCCTACCGCCCCTGCCAGGGACAGACCTGCCCAAGCAGTCTCTACACACGCGGGCGGAGGTGCAGGTGGTAGCTGCAGGATCCGGATCCGCCCACAGTCCTTTGGCAGAGAGGGGCAGGGTGCCCGGGCTGCACGCAACAGGTCCCCACTGCGCCCAAGGTCACTCAGCTAGCAGGGTCACAGCTCGACCTCAAACTTCAGACTGGCCACTTGCGGCTCTTTCCCCTGTTGCCACCCCTGCGCCCTCTGAGCCCTGGTTCCCTCCCAACTGGGTCCTGAGCGTGGGCCAACTGGGCCAAGGGTCTCAGCCACCTGTTCTGTCCCATCGAACCCCTGCCACACCGCCGCACCCTCTCCAGCCACCGCCTGGGGGTCCCGAGCCTGGGGGACTCCGGGACGCAGGCCGCAGCACTCACCTTGTCGCTCGCAGCCTGGGACCTGAGCCAGGTGCCTCCGAGGACCCCAGTCCCGGCTCGGGTCTCAGGCCCCAGTCTCCGCCCCCGCCGGCTCCGCCCGCCTTATAGCTGCTCGGAGGCGGGGCCTCTTGGAACCGACCAATAGGCAGAGAGCACAGAGCACAGGGCAGGTCCATGGGCGGGGCTCCAGTCTACCCTCCTGGGCTCCTCCCGCTCGCCTAGCACTCTGAGGTTGCCATAGTAATCCAGGGACGCCAGATGCCTAAGGATTGGGCTACTGGCCTTGGCCAGACAGTGTCACCTGTCACCTTCACTGCTGTGCTGCAGGGACAATGGGGGGCGATTGCAGCCCTCCTCACTACCTTGCCAAGTGACAGGCAAGTCTCTGATGATTTTCTTTTTTAATATTTATTTTTTAGTTGTAGGTGGACACGATATCTTTATTTGTTTTTATGTGGTGCTGAGGATCGAACCCAGTGCCTCACGTGTGCTAGGCAAGCGCTCCACCACTGAGCCCCAGCCCCAGGCCCTCCAAAGATTTTCTTTCTTCTTAATTTTGTTTGCACTGGGGATGGAACCCAGAGATGCTTTACTGCCCAGCCAGATCCCCACCCTTTTAATTTTCTTATTTGAAACAAAGGCTTGTTAAGTTGCTGAGGTCCTCGCCAAGTAGCTGAGGCTGGCCTCAAATTTGTGATCTTCCTGCCTCTGCCTCGGAAGCTGGGATTACAGGTGTGTACCAGGGTGCTCTGCTCCTAATTAAATTTGCCATTTAACTAAGCTGGGAGCCAGCAGTCTGTCCCTTGGGTTCACATATTTCCAAAGAGCAGACTGAGGCTCAAAAGCCTAGACCACTTGCCCCCATAGGACTGAAGTCCATAGGACTGAAGAATCTGATTTAAACCAGCTGTTAGACTTCAGGTCCCTGCTTTTCACTGGGGACATAGCCTTCCAAGGGGACTGTAAAGCCTGTGCCCCAACACTTCAGGATCCCCCAAATCTGACCCCAGCCCCCACATGCCCAACTCTGCATTGGCAGGGGCCCAGTATCTGAGCTCAGTCATGCCCCTCCGACCGGCCCCTCCAGTGCCTTCAGTGCCCCGTTGAGCTGGCCCTGGGCAGGCGTCCCCTCAAAAGATCCCATGCCAGCATGAGGCATTGGAGACCTGGGCAATCTGGGACACAAGCTCTGGCAGGAATCCACCTGTAAAAGGACACCCAGCAATGGTCAGGGATTTATTGCCAGTTAAGGCCCCAGAGAGGGGAGGGAGAGCAGAAGCCATGGGGCCATCTGATCCCAACGGCCATTGGCTTGGGAGCTTCGTCTTGCGCCCCAGGCTCTAGGTGACCGCCACCTCTTCCTCCATCCTGGGCATCAAGGGTGCAGAAACACAAGATTCATCCAATTCGGGCCAGCAGGTGTTTATTAAGTCCCTGGGGCGGTGCCAGGTCACGCCAGCACTCAGAGAGCCCCCAAACTGGGGAAGACAAAGCCAGATGTGGCCAGGACACAGCCAGAGGTAGGAACCAGGGGCTTGTGGGGAACCCGGGGACCAAGGGCCGTGGGAAATGGAGCATCAGCATTCCAGGGAGGGCAGGTGTGGGCTCAGGTCAGGAGGCTGGCAAGTGTGCCCGGGGCGGGCGCATGCACCAGTGGGAACCCTGGGGTCTCGGCCACCCCACCCCGGCCCCAGGCCTCACGGGGACCCTGACACCTCCAGCAGCATCCGTCCCCTCAGGGCGTCAGGCCCAGCACAGCGCGTGTCATTCTGGGAGAACATCCTGTGCTTGTTGGCCACAAGCCAGCGACAGAGGTCATCCAGGTTTTGGTCGCAGACCCAGGGGTTGCCGGAGATGTCAAAGCCGTCCTTCATATCCCTGGAGGGCATTCCCAGGGATTCCCAGAGCCCTCTGGGCACGCTGGACAGCAGGTTGTTGGAGAGGTCCAGCAGGTCCAGCTCCTTCAGGTTGTGGAAGGTGCCGGCAGCCACCGTGGTCAGCCTGTTGTCACTGAGGAAGAGGTAGCGCAGCGCCGGCTGCTTTGCCAGGAGTGTCTCTCCAAGGACCTGCAACCGGTTCTCCTCCAGGTGCAGCCGCTCCAAGCGCAGCGGGCCCCTCAGGAGGTCAGGTGGCAAGGTCTCCAGCTGGTTGTCCCCAAGGTCAAGGGTGCGCAGGGCCACGAGATTGGCCAGCAGCCCTGGGGGGAGCGTCTGAAGGCTGTTGGAGGACAGGTCCAGATGCTCCAGGGCTTTGAGGCCGAGTAGCCACGAGGCCTGCAGGGCCTTCAGCCGGTTAGCCTTCAGCACCAGGACGCGGAGCGCGGCAGAGGCCCGGAAGAGGCTGGGGGGCAGCTGGGTGAGGTGGTTGTGGGTGAGGTCCAGCACCTCCAGCCGCGGCACAGGAAGCAGCAGCTTGGCGGGCAGCTCCTGCAGCCGGTTGCTGGCCAGGTGTAACTCCCGGAGGCCCGCGGCGCCACGCAGGGCGCTGGCCGGCAGCTGTGTCAGCGTGGAGAACTCCACCACTAGGTGGACCGTGTCAGCCGGGAGGGGCGCGGGGAACCGGGCAGGCGAGAGGCAGGAGACGGTGCTGCCCCCGGGGGACGGCAAGGTCACGCACGCTTTGGGGCTCGGCGTGACGCCCTGGGCCAGGGCCACCAACAGCAGTAGTAGGAACAGGGTTCTAGAAAGAGGGGGGTCAAGGCCGCCTGAGCTTAGGCCATCACAGAGGTGCTGGTGAGCAACAGCGGAAACGCCCCGCTAGCAACAACACCAGGACCCTCCTCCGCCTCCCGCCGCCTGGCCTGTGCCCTCGCCTTGCTCAACAGGGCTAGGGCGCTGCAGTCACTTCCTCCTCCTCTCCTGGCCTCCTGCCTCGCCCCCACCCTACAGCTGCCAGGAGGGGACCCCTGTTCCAGGGAGAATCCTCAGTCTGTGGCTTTGGGTTTCTGAGCTGACTCCTGCATCTGCCCTACCCCATCGCTTGCCCAGCCCTAATGGGCTATTAACTGTTCACAGTCCGACTTGCTAGTGTCTTCTGGTCCACCTTGTTTTCTGGGTCAGTTCTTGACTCCCTAGTTGTGTGTTCTGATGGCAGAGCCAGTGAACTCCTATTCAACCTTCAAAGCCCTGGATCCAATGCCCCTTTTCCATGAAGTCTTCCTGCCCTTCCCTACAAGGCAGGAGTGCCCACTCTAGCCTCTTCCTCACTCTGTCTATTTGTGACCAAATAGGGTCAGGTTGTCTTTGTTCTGCACCTGAGAACAATTCAGGGCTCAGGTGCCAAGAGGGGATCCTGGACATGGAAGTGTGTCCTGCTGTGGGCAGGTCTGGGGTTGAGTATTGGGTCAAGCGGGGGGTGGTTTCTACTTGGTACCATAACCCTGGGTGGCTTTGGGGGGCTTCTCCTGCTCCTCCAGGCTTGGCCCGATTAGCAGATATCGCCTGGACAGCCTCCGTCCACGGCCCCAGGTCTCTCCCCCTACTTGCCTGACCTGAGGCCCCTTGGGCTTCGCAGGTGTGTGCAGGTCTGTGCCAGCCGCTCGGCCCTCTGCGGCTTTGGGGCTGGGACGGCTGCCTGTCTCTACACAGCCTGGCCTTGGGCCTGCTGGGGTGCACAGGGGACCTACCTCTGCATTTGCTGCCCACTCCAGGGGGACATGGTGGCTCTTCTCTGGTCGTCCTGGGTCTCTATGGCCTGGGGAAGTGGCATTATACCTGCTTGGACTGGGGCAGGGAACCCAGTCGTGTGGAAGGCCCCACCCATCCTGTTCCTGTTAGTGCCAGAACCCGAGCGGGCGGGGCGGGGGGATTGCAAAATTGCTTCCGGGCAGCAGCATCCGCCAGCCCTTCTCCCGTCTCTGGCTTCTAAACCCAGTTTTTCTCCCCTAACTTTCTGTTTTTGTGGCACCCAAGAGTCTCTCGAGCTGAGTCCCTCTTCCCCTAGCCCAGGATTCCAAGGGTCAGGACTGTGAGGTGCCACCTGGAGGGGGCACCACCCTGGAGGGAGTACCTTGTCCTTTTTCTTTTTAAAAATGAAGTGGGTTTTGTTTTAATCAGGGAGGTCAGTAACGAGTAGTGTCCAATAACAATGGCTGGGGAGGAGCCTGGCTCTGGTGCAAGGCCCCCCAGGCTCTGCAGGAGGGTGCAGGTTGGAGCAGTCTGTCTGTCCATGAGCAGGGGTGGTCTGTGCCAACCTGCAGGCCTGTTCCTCTGTGGCTTCATGAATAGGAAGGACCGAAGGTCCACCTGTCTCTGCACAGCCTGGCGTCCAGGCCTGCCCAGGGTGGAGGGGCGGGGACATACCCCTGTCCTCACTGTCCCCGCCTGGAGCACACGCTGGCTCTTGGCCCCGGGTTCTGAATTACAGCTCAGCGCAACACGGCTCCGACCGATGCGCTTAGACAGTGCCCAGCTTTCCCGGGGCTGGGCCTCCCACCCATGAAGCCAGACTCACCCGCCTCCCAGGGCTTTCTTCGCTATCTTGTTCCTCAGTGGAGACTGGCGTGCTGTGTGTGTGTGTGTGTGTGTGTGTGTGTGTGTGGTGCTGGGGAAGGAACCCAGGGCCTGAGCCCCTCGTTTCCACATCGATGCATCTGGGGGCTACACGTTTCCCTTGGAGAACTGCGTTGGCTGCGCTCCACGGGCTTGGCCAGGCAGGGCCGCTTCCAGCCTTAAAACCAAGTTCCAAACACTCAAGTATGACGTGCCAGTGCACCCGCCGTGCCTGGCATGGCCCTTTCTTCCAGCCCGGACTCTCGTGGGCTGAGTTCAGCTGTGAGGGTGACCAAGGAGTCTGTCTTAGTGGAACCCCTAGGCTCAGAGACGGACGCCCTGGCTCACGGTGGCAGCCCCGGTTGAAAGGCAGAGTAAACACTCAGGAATACACGGACCAGAATGACACAAAGACAGCAGAGGCCCAGACAGAGCCAGAGACTCAGAGCCGGACACCCCGCACAGAGTGACAGGCCCACAGAGCCACTGTCAGGAGCAGACCCACAAAGACAGACACACAGGGTCGATAGAGAGCAGCCGTGGAGGCTGCAGCACGCTCTGCCCTGCTGGTCTCCCAAGGCCCGGGAACTGGCCTGTCCCTTCCCATCCTGTGCCCAGGGTCCAGCCTGCAGCATTTGGGTGCTGCATGGAGAGCCATGGTGGCGTGGCCAGAGCCCTCTCCCAAAATGTGCAGGTCACATCCCATCTTAAAATTCCCATAGCTCTGTGTCCAGTTAGAATTTACAAGGCCAGGGGCAGGGGAAGGGGGACTCGGGGTCCAATGGACCTGAGGTTTCAGATGGAAAGTGGCAGCTCTGGACGTGGATGGTGGTGACGGCTCACCTCCCGGTCCCCTCGCCCCCTCTTCCTCCCACACCCACTCTCTGGCCACGGGCTTCTTGGGCCTGGGTACTGTCTGCAGCCCTCCACTGGCCTGCTCCTCCAATGTCCTCTCAGTTGACAGGACACCTAGGAAGCCCTCCCTGGCCACTCCATACCTCTCCCCCACGTCAGCCTGTACCTTGTCCCGCTGTCTGTCTTGGTCATACCCATCACCAGCTCAGACACACTTTCCCCGACACTGGCCGTCACACCCACCCTATGTGCTCACCACAGGCTACGGGTCCCCAGACTGGGCTGCGGGTCCTGCAAGGGTAGGGTCCTCGTGGCCCAGTGGGGACGGGCTGTACAGGTGGCGCACACTGAATGTCCGCTAAAGAAACACTAAGAAACGGGGATCCCCCTGGACTCCCCACATTTCACACCTGACTCCCTTGACCTGGCTGTGGGTGTCAACCGTGTCCCCAGTTGTCCTCAGCCACCTCCAGGTAACAGAGCGGACGCGGAGCCTGGGGGCCGGTGGTTGTAAACAGAGTTTTATTGATGGGGAAGGAGCGAGGGAGGCAATCTCCAGAGAGGGTCTGGGAAGGGGCTGGCCACGTGGCATGCATGGTCAGCCGGAGGCTGAAGGGGGAAGTCACAAGGGGTAGGGTGGCATGGGACTCTCTGACCACCCTGGGGTCATATTTACAGGGGGGCCCCACCCGCCTCTGCTGCCCCCCAGACCCCCAGCCCTTTAGATGGCTGCTGCCAGTGTGACTTCCGGGCAGGCTCTCCGACCCCTGCCGCCCGGCCTGTCCCCGCTGCCCTCCACAGAAGCGGGTGCGAACTCCTAACCGGCACCTCGGAGGCCCCGGCCTTCCGGAAGCCGGGGGTCGGCTCAGCCAATGCCCAGGCGGCGGGCGCCTGGCTCACACGTAGACACACACACGGCCCCGCGGCCCGCCCCGACGCACACGCCCACCGCAGCCCGCAGGCACGCACACGCACGCCTCCCCGGCCCCCTGCACACGAACACGGCATGCACACGCACACACACCCACACACGCCAGGGGCCAGGGGCGAGGAGGGACCTGGGGGGGCTTGGGTCTGCAGCTGCGGCCCCTCCCCGCCCGCCGGAGCCCGGCTGCCACCCCGAGAACGGAGTTGTGCAATTAGTTAGAAAACTGCAAAAGAAACCAAAATCCA
>NW_025999863.1:2815864-2819379 GCF_001458135.2 Marmota marmota marmota
AGGTCACCAGCAGGTTCACGGACACCAGCCCGGCCCGCTCCTCCGAGAGGCTGGCTCGCAGGAGGCCTGCAGGGCGGGTGGGTGTGGCCATGAGCGCTGGCCCGCAGCGGGGTCTTCCCTGGTCGCCACCGGGTCCTTTCTTTCTTTGGGAGGGGGCGGCTCTCTAGATTGAACCCAGGCCTCCCACCACTGAGCTGCGCCCCAGCCCATTTTATTTTGAGACAGGGTCTTGCTGGTTGAGGCTGGCCTCATACTTGCCATCCTCTCGCCTGGACCTCCTGAGCAGCTGGGATGACCGGTGGCGCCACACCTGCCTTCTCTGTCCACCTCAAAGCCTGTCAGTCTGTCTGTTGGCATCTGTCCCCAGTACTTGCCTCTCAGGACATGCCCATCTGTCTGCCCACAGTGTCTCCTTGTCTCCCAGAACTTGTCTGTCCATCTGTCTATCTCTTGGCATGTATCTCCTGGTGTCTGTCTGTCTTCTGGGATCTGTCTTCTCCCACCTCTCTAGCCAAGAAGTTGACCCCTGCACTCCCCAGAGCCCCATCACCCAGGGCAGGAGGGGCACCAGGACTGAGGTTGGCGGCCCCTCCCCCGCCTGGCTTCCCTCTGACCCCTTACCTGTGCAGTCCCCTAAGCCTGAGGTGCTGGCCCCGGACACATCCTGCTCAAAGGTGGCTCTGGTGGAGGGGGACAGAGGCACGGTCAGCAGTCGCCCTTCACGCAGTCCAGGCGGGGGAGGGGCATGGGCTGTCGGGGAGGGGCATGGGCTGTCGGGCAGGTCTGACCCCCTCTGCTCCGCCTGTCCCCGGTACCTGGTGCCAGGGCTGAGGAAGACGCAGGAGCCGTCAGGGGTCCACCCACAGTAGGGGTCCTGGCTGCCGACACAGTTCCTGGAATGGACGACGTCACAGTCACTAGGGTGGCCCCTGGGTGCCAGGCCCTGTCACTGTCACTAGTTCCCGAGTCCTCCTGGCCGGTCTTGGGTGTTCTTCATTTCCCATTTTACAGGTAAGGAAACTGAGGCTTGGGAAGTCCACGGGGCCAGGCAGCAGGCCTGGGATGGGCCGACCTGAGCCTGGAGCAAGGCAGGCTGGCCCCAGTCGCCTCCTCAGTGCGAATGCTGTGGGGTCCTGTCTGCAATGACAGCAGGCAGGGCCCGGGAGCTGGGGGTGAGCCCAGGCTGGGCCACCACAGGACAGGCCTCTGACCTTCCCACCCAGAGACAGGGAAGGAACCAGCCTCCCACCCTGGCCTCCCTTCCCAGGTCCCCCACAGAATGTCCTCCCCATAGCAACCACTAGAGGGCACCCTGAACACCTGAGCCAGGTTCCTCCCTGGTCCTTCCATGGTCCTCCAGGGCTCCCACCTTCTCCAAGCCGAAGCCCAAGTCCTCCCTGCAGCCCACAAGGCCCTGCACGACTTGCCCTTCCCCTCCCTGCCTCCGTCCTCCCCTCCCCCCCTCACTTCCTCTGCTCCAGCCACACGGGCTCCTCGCTGTCCCTCCAACACACCAGGCTCAGTCCTGCCCCAGGGCCTTTGCACAGCTGTGCCCTCTGCTTAGTTCATTGCTCTGTGAGTCAGGGTGCTGCCGAGCCCTTGACTCGACCTGGTTCTCTCCCATGACCCCCGCGCATCTCCCCCGCTTCCCCCGCGCGGCCCAGGGGGCACTCACTTCATGCACCCGGAGAACTGCTGGCAGCGGGCCACAGGTACACGGACCACGCAGTGGGGAAAGGCCGCCAGCAGGCCACCTGAGGCTGCGTCCAGCTCGAGGCTCAGCAGCCGCTGCCCTGTCTCAGCACCGCCGGGCCGTCCACACCTGGGGCAGGCGGGAGGCTGCATGAGGCTCAGGCCCGTACGGCCGCCGGCCCGCCGCCCGCCGCCCAGACTCACCTGTCCGGCCGGTAGGTCTCAAACTCCTCCAGGAAGACGCTGGGCCCAGCAGGACCCGAGAGCCTGGTGCTGGGCCGGACGAGGAACTTGAGGACAGTACCCACCTCGGAGCCCAGGAAGACCACCGTCTGGTTGCCCCAGGGGCCAGCGCCCACGTCCACAGCCACGCGAGTCAGCGGGTGCCTGGAGGCCGGGGCGGGGGTCAGGGTGGCCAGCAGCACCCAGGGCACCCTGGTTCCCATGTGCCACCAGTGTAGGGGCACAGGCATGGTCACAGGGACACACGGACTGGTGCCAGCACACTGTCACCCATAAACGTGAGGCGCAGGGCACCAGCCTGCAGCCACACCGGGACACCCTGTGCCCAGCAGGACAGAGACCCCGAGGGCCTGGCCTGGCTGCCTCTGTATCTGCCTCACTCTCCTGTCTGTCTGTCCCCTCTGCCCCTCTCTCTCTGTCCATCTCCAGCTCTCTTGGTGGCCTCAGAGGCTGGCACTCAGCCACATTGTGTGTGCCCATACAGGACAACTCCCTGTGTCCTCCACAGGCTCAGTGGGCCCTGTGCTACCCAGACCCCAGCCCCTGGCCCCCAGCACTGACCGCATCAGGGTCCGAACGATCCAGGGTGCGTGGCCCAGCGAAGGCACCGTCTCGTCCATCAGCGGGTGGGTCTTGACAAAGCTGAGGATCTCGTCGGGCAGGGCGCTGGACGCGTTGTACTGCATGCCCGGGGCAGCACAGCACCCGGGCCTGGGAGGGAAAGGCTGGTCAGGCAGATACAGGTCCCCAGAGAGGGGCCTAGTCCACCTGGGAATTGGCCACGCAGCCCCAGGGCCTTGACACCCCCTCGGCATAATGGACACAGGTAAACTCAGTGACAGCTAAGTGACCACCCGAGGGCCCCACCCAATGTCCGGGGCACCGGGGCACCAGGGCACCACAGGGCCCGTGTCCCAGGACTGAGGGGCTCTCACCGGGGCCGCGGCACCTGATCCTCGGGCACTGGTGTCCAGATGGACTCGGGGGACTTCTGCTCGCGAAAGCGGCCCTCAAACACGGCGGCCACCTGGGTCATGTCGAAGGCGCAGACGGCCGAGCCGGGGATGCTGGGGTCAGAGGGGCACCCTAGTGAGCCTGGAGGGGCCACGCCCCAGGAAGGCACCCGGGGTCCCTTCCTTGGCCCTCGGACGTGGTGCCGGCCCCTCTCCAAGGCCACCCTGTGCTCAGGGACGTCCCTGCCTGGATGTCCGTCTGCCAGCGGCTGCTGTTGACCCACGGACCCTGTCCCCCGTTCTGAAGCCTCAGCTCTGACCTCCGTCGCCCGCTCCTCAGTCTCCTGTGTCTCCCCAGCACTCTCAGGAGGGGGGCCAGGCTGCTGCATGGTCTGTCCGCCTGTGCTCCTCCCGTGGCTGGGACCCCAGCCGCCAGCCTCGGGCCTCCCTCCCACTGCTGTTCCCTGGCGGCCCTGCCTCCTCCTGGGACCCACACCCCGGCCTGGCTCAGGGCGCCGTCCCCAGGCAGCCGACCAGCCCAGGGACAAGAGCCCTCGCCTGCTTTGCCTCGCCCCGGGGGCTGCGGCCCTCGGGTTCAGTCCTGCCCACCCAGGACCCGGCACGATC
>NW_025999863.1:2822915-2825554 GCF_001458135.2 Marmota marmota marmota
CTAGAGTGGGGGGAGCGGAGGCCAGTGTGGGCGTGGCTAGGACCGTGGTGGGCGTGGCTAGGTCGGGGGGAGGAGCCGGGGCTGGAGGGAGGAGAGCCAGGAGGCTTGGGGACCAGGTGGGGGCTGAACGGAGGGCCGCTGGGACAAGGGAAGGGCCAAGACAAGGAGATACTTTGTTTCAGCAGAGGCAAGGTCAGGAATGTGGGCGTGGCCACAACGGAAGACCCTCTTGGGGGCGTGTTCAGGCTCTGAGCATAACCATGGAGACAGCAGGTTCGAGCCCTGGCGAAGGAGGAGCCCTGACCCTGGGCCAGGGCGGGTCGGGGCAGCAGAGGCGTGTGGCCATGTGCTGGACAACGGTGGACTGGTCAGGGCGGCCGGGAGGGTGGCCACCTGGGCACAAACTCAGGGTCCTACCCTGGGCGGGGCCGAGCCTGGGGGTGGCCAGGGACGCGCTCACCTCCTGCTTGCCCTTCATCCGACACACGTCTATGTCGCTGGGGTTGGAATGCCAGGTCAGCTTCTGTGGGCAGAGAGCTGGTGAGCGGGGCGGGGTCCCCAACAGCCCAGATATGCTGGTGGGAACCCCTGGTCCCGGCCCCCTGCCCACGGGCCTGCACCCCGTCCTCACCCGCTGGTACCGCAGCTCGGTGGATGTGGGCGGCTCCAGCTCCACCCTGTACAGGTTGTCCCTGCGAGAGGGCAGAGGCAGGCAGGTTGGAGGTCTCCCCATCCCTCCCCCATTCCACCCTCTCCCCCAAACTTGGTGTCCAACAGGTGACATGCGGGCACACGCCAGCCCCTCTGGCACGAGCATGTCCGACACCGAGTGGACCCTCTAATGGCCCAATCCCACCTGTAACGGGTCCACTCACACCGCAGGCCACCTCATGCCCGGATGTCCCACCTCAGCGGACCAAGGGCACGTGTCCCCAGACAGACTGTCCCACACGCCCGCCTCGGCTCACTTCCTGTGTGGAGTGGAGTGGCAGAGCAAGAGCCGGGGTGAGGGTGAGGGACTGTCTCTCTGCGGGCACGTGCCCTTGGTCCTTCTAACCTCTCAGCGTTACAGCGGTCACCTGTCTACCCTCCTCGTCCTCTTCAAGGCCTCTGGCCCAGCTGGTCACCCTCTTCCTGCAAACGCCATTCCTAAGCAGCCCCCGTGCCCCACCCTCCTGGCTGCCTGGACTCTCTGGGACGCTCCCTGCCTCCCCTCTCCTCTGTGGGCCCAGGACTGGGGACTCTTCCCTCCTCCACGACACCCCTCCTGGGCAGCCCCGTCCACTCTCAGGAACTGTCCACAACCCCGTGACGCCCAGCCGATGCCCATGCTCCCACCTCTCCAGCCCTGCGCTTCCTCGGGTGCACCCTCGGGGTCCAGCTGCCCCTGGATGTCTGGGGGGGTTCATGGGTCACATAGGCAACGTGGCCAGGCCACGTCTGACAGACCCCAACCCTGTACCTCCCGAGTCTGTCTAGGGGCTCAGGCCGCTTTTTGGGAGGAACCCCTGGACACCGGCCCCCTCCCCTCCTGGTCCCACACAGCTCTGGCTGCCATGCCTGCAGGCTGTGCCCAGACGCCCTGCTGACCCCAGGCCGTGCTTCCTTCCAGGGCGTCTCCCTGTCCAGCCCCGAGTGCTGCCAGCTTGGACCAGTAGACGCTGGGCTCCCTGGTCCCCAGTCTGTCCTCCCTACAGCAGGCACCAGAGGGTACCTGTGACCTCCTGAACCAGGACCCCTCTCTTTTCCCTCCATGACTTCCACTGTCCTCGGGGCAAAGCCCAAGTCCTCCCACTGCTCACAGGGTCCTCTGCCAGCTGACCGCCCTGTCCTCCCCACTCCCTCCGCTTCAGCCACTAGGGCCGCGCCGTTCCTCCAGCAGACTGGGCTCCACCCTGTCCCAGGGCCTTTGCACAGTCTCTGCCCTTCACCTGGAACACCCTTCCCCCAGGTGCCCCTGGATGAAGATTCACTTAGGTCCCACCCAATGTCACCTGCTCAGGGAAGCCCTCCTGACCATCCCCATGGCGTCTGTGTGGTTAGTTCCTGGCTGACTGGGCCTCCCACCCCAGGACAGCCTTCTACCACCATGGTGGACCGCCAGGGACTGTCCCCACCTTCACACACCCGAGCCAGTCCCACCCAGCACTCGAAGGCCAAGGTCACACAACCTGGCCACACAGCAGGCCGGTCAGGCAAAGCCACCCCTGCACACGCTGCCCCAAGAGCCCTGTACCTGTCCCCGATGAACAGCGTCCTGTTGACCCGCAGCACGCGCTGGATGTTGAGGTCTTCGGTGTACTCCACGGGGCTCGGGCGCCCAGGCCCCCCGCCCACGAACACGGGGTAGTGGCTCAGGTCTAGGGAGAGGTGGGACGGGGGTCACGCCCCTTCTAGACTGGCTCCTGACTTGGGGCCGCCCCTCCTGGTAGGGCCAGGGGACCCAATTTGGAAGCAAGAGCCTCTGTCAGGGCTCGACCTCCCCCAAGGTCCCCTTCTTCCCACTCACAGTCCCTGGGGGCCACGCTGAGCGGAGGCGGTTCCTCGGGGAAGAGGCCCTGGGAGTCCCCCAGTAGCAGCAGCAAGAGCATCAGGGCCGGGCAGGGAGGAGGCGCCCCCGCGGTCCGCATGGCGAGGGC
>NW_025999863.1:2828165-2833461 GCF_001458135.2 Marmota marmota marmota
GGCGGTGACACCTGCGGGCGAGGACCCGGCGGTGAGCGGCGCGGCCTGCAGTCCCGCCCGTGGCCGGCAGAGGGCGCGCGAGCCTCCACCCAGCTCCATTCCCGGAAACCCCCGCGGGGACGGGAATGAATAAATAACCACAACGGCAATAATAGTAACGATAATAGCAACGGTGGGGCACTTCCCTAAGTGACAGGCCCGCTTCACGGCCACACGGAGTGAAGCGCAGAAACGACTTCCAACAAGAATGCACCGGGTAATTAAAAGCCAATCACAATAATTACAATAATAGATACATTTAAACTATGTACTTAAAATTTAATCTCAAAATGGGAATTTAAAAATTCTTGGAATTAAAACACCAAGATCTTAATGATGCAAAAAAAAAAAAATCAAAGTTTCCTAAGTGGTCTATAAACCGCCACCTGGCGGGGGGCAGGAGTGGAGACTCCGGTGCAGCCCGCCAGGGCCTGGGCCCCCTTCCCGCCTTTGTGCCCTCTGCTTGACCACCCTGCGACAGGACAGGCGCCTCAGTACCTCCCGGAGGGCTGCTCTTTCTGCTCCCACGCAGGGTGGCTCCGCCGGGCCTTCTGGGTGTGGGGGCTGGAGACCCCACCCAGGTCACGGTGGGGGGAACTCACGCTCTGAAGCCAGCGCTCCCCGCCCGGGCCACTTCCCTACCAGAAAGGGCCGCCATCCTGGTCTCAGAGGCCCCAAGTGAAAGTCCTGGCCGCCTCCTGGCTGGGGGCGTCTCTGCTAAGCCCGAGCCTCAGTCTCCCCATCTGAGCAGCTGGGCGTGTCCCAGCCCTGCCCTGGCCCTGTGGCTTGGGATGCCCAGACCCTGCAGGGAAGGTGGCGGGCGGGTGGCCTCAGCGCTGCCTCGGGCAGTCAGACCCGAAACAGGAAGGCCCGGCGGGGACCAGCTGGCTTCCTCCCCTGACCCTGAGCTTCCAGGATTTGTGACTCAGAGGACGCTGTGGCCACGCGTGCTTGGGGCTCGGCCCTTTGTCTTCAAGCGCTTCCTTCCCTGGCCCCTGCCCAGCTCCCAGCCTCCTAGGGACCGAGTCTAGGCCCCCGCGTGCACCGCCCAGTGCTGTTCACAGGGGGCCTTCCTTTGACCGTCATAAAGCACAGGTGACATAAAACTGACCGACTTCGCATTTTTTGCGTGAGAGTTGCCGGGATGGAGCCGGGCGCCCGACCACTGAGCTGCGCCCCTGCCCTTCTTATTTTTTATTTTAGACAGGGTGCTGCTAAGTTGCAGAGGCTGGCCTTCATCTTGCAATACTCCTGCCTCAGCCTCCTCTTTGCCAGCAGGGCCACGCCTGGAGGTGGAACACTCCCCCGCCCGCCCGCCTCTCTGTTGGTCGGGCCAATATTTACCTGAAGAGACTTCACAGCACCACCTTCCCCTCACGCTGTGCAGCCCCGAGGTGTGGGACTGGGCTCCAGAGCCAAGCCGCGAGGGTTCAAACCCAGCTCCCTCTCTTTCTCGAACAGGCCACTCACCCTCTCTGGGCCTCAGTTTCCTCAGCTTTAAATTAGTGATATTCCAACCGTATTAGCCTGCGGTGGCATGGCGCCTGGCATACTGTAGGTGCTCAGTAAGTGCTCATTGTTTTTGGTGGTGAACGCTCTCACAGCACCCGAGTGCTCCAGCCGGGCGGGCACAGCAGAGCTCATCTGCAGGTGGCTGGATGAGGGGGCTGTGGCCTGTCCCGGGACAGCACAGCAGTGGGGCCCCAATTTCTGCCTCTGGAGTTGTGAGGTCACAAGAACAGGAGTGACAAGCCTGCCCAGTCGCTCAACACCCCCCCATGGGCCCGCGGTGACTTTGTGCCCTGTTAACAGATGGGCAGCTGAGGCCCCAGGCCGGGGACCTCAAGAGTGATGTCCTCTCTGGGCCATGGCTAGGCCCAGCCCAGCCCGGGACGTGCCCCCAGGGCCCCGAGGCCTGCCCGTGTGGCCTGGACCTGCACACCCCCCAGGCCTGTGACTTGACATGACCCATCGTTCCTGAGCCCCACGCCTGTGCTGGCCTGGCCCGGGGCCCCTGACCCTCTGGGCACCGGCTCCCTCTGCACGGCTCAGGCCTCCCCATCCCTCCCTGCACCAACCCCGGTCGCCCTCTGCGCCAGAGCTCCACTGTCCATGGGCTGGGTGCTCTCTGGGTGGGTCCCAGCAGGGTGCTGAGGAATGTCCCTGGCCTCCGCCTCTCCAGCCCCCGGTCCTGACAGCCACAAATGTCCCCAGGCAAGGCTGAGTCCCCTGCAGAGGAACCACTGCTCTGTACCCCTGCCCAGTGCCCTGAGGCGGTCCCAGCTCCCCTGAGCTCCCCCCCAGGGCATCTTCACCGAAGGCCACTGTCCTGCCTGGCTCAGCCTGGCCCTGGGCCCTGGGAGGGCGCTGGGGACCTTGAGTGTCGCCCCTTCCCAGAGTGGCCCCTAGCCCAGTGGCAGCGTCCCCGTCAGCATCCTAATCACCGAGTCCTTGAAGTGTCTGTCAACTCTGTGGGACCGTGAGCCTGGCCGGTCAGGGCTGGTCGGCACTGGCCACTTGTCCCCAGCACTCAGAAGAGGGCCCAGCATACAGTAGGAGCTCAATAAGTGAGAAAAACAGCAAACACTTGCTACGTGTCGGGAACTGCTGAAGCCTTCAGTCCACTGTTCACGCCTTTCAGACACCGGGGACAGCTCACAGGTCCCTCTACAGACAAGGGACCGAGGCCCCGGGCAGGGCAGACACTGCCCAGGCCGGGAGCCTGGCGTCGGGGCGAGACCCCTGGGACAGCTTCAGGACGCAGCACTGGACCCAGGAGCCAGGGGACGTCTGACCACCTGGGGCCACCTCACCCGCTGCCCCAGTGTGCCCCGGGGCCTGCGTTACCAGGGCCTCGACACCCCCCGCCCCAAGGCCATCTGCTTCCTGCCATGAACTTGAGGGGTCTCTGCCAGCAGCCGCCGGTGCCCACCCACCTCCCGGGCGCGCCTGCCACCTGCCAGGCCAGGGCTGCCCAGCACCTGGCCACAGAGCCGCCACGGGGCCCGGCCGCAGAGCCACGAGGGCCCAGGGCGTCCACTGTCTGTGCTGGGGCCCTGCCGGCAGCCCTGTCCCCTGGCCCACGGGAGACACCAGGAAGCAAGAGCCCGTCCAGGAGGCCACCAGGGTCCCCCGCCCGAGTCCCACGGTCACTCCAGCTCTGGCACCAGCCACAGCACAGAGGGGACAGCTGCCTCGTGACGGCCTTCCCTAAGGCCACGCCCTCACCCCACCCAGCCCGTCCTCACACATCCCAGCCCCCCTCAGCTCCGTCCCTCCTGGTCCCTGCTGGGGCTCCTGGGCGTCCCCTCTCCCCAGGCCCCTGGGGCTCTGAGCCTCTCCACCTCGCGCACCGGACACCAGCTGCTGCCCCCTGCCTGGCGCCCTGAGCGGCCCTGATGTCCCTGCTCCGAGCTGCGCCCGGGCTGTGCCCACCCCCGACCGCGCCCCGGCTGGCCGTCCTCGGTGCCCCTCCACCCTGCGCTCCCGGGCCCCCGGATGCCCCCGGGGACCCTCTTCTAAGTTCCAAACGAGGCAGACGCCTGTGGGTTTCCACGGTCTTGTCCACAGCCTGCCCGGTCCACCCACGCCCAGGGCGCCCACTCTCCTCCCCGGCAGCTCCTGCCCCGCACACCCAACGCCCGCCCTCCTGGGCGCTCTCCCTGCCAACCAAACGCATCCAGAGTCCCCGCCACCGCCCTGTCCACGTCTGGGTCAGCATCTGGCTCAGCCACTGCCGCCCACACCCCAGACCGTCCTGGACACCAGAGGGCGCCCACCGCCCTCGGGGTCAAACCCAGCCTCTGACAGACCTCAGGGCCCCGTCCCTCCCTGACCCCTGCCTCCTTCTCCCCTCACTCTCTCTGCTCCAGCCACGGCCTGGGCTGCGCCTCCATCATGCCAGGCTGAGTCCTGCCCTGCCCTGCTTACAGCCCTGCCATGGCTCCCTAGTGCCCCTCAGGGGAAAGAACCCAACCTCACCCCCCACACCTTCCTCCTGTCCTCACCTCTGCCAGAGGGTCCCCTCTGCCAGGGGACCTGTCTGGCCTTCTCAAGGCCCAGCTCCTGGGTGCTGTAGCCACACTTGTAACCCCAGTGGCTCAGGAGGCTGAGGCAGGAGGATCCCAAGTTCAAGGCCAGCCTCAACAACTAAGCAAGACCCTGAGCAACTCCGTGAGACCCTGTCTCAAAATAAAGAACTAAAAGGGCTGGGGAGTGGCTCGGTGGCAGAGCCATCCCCGTCAACCCCCAGGCTGCGGAGGACCCAGGCCCGCCCTGCACACAGGGCCAGCGCAGAGGGCCCAGGGCAGAGGGGAGCACATGGGGCCTCGGGAGGAACGTTGGGGGGCTGCGGCCTGGGGCAAGAGGGAAGCAGCCATGTGGACAGGGACTGTGGTGTGGACGGGGGCAGGTGGTGTGGACGGGAGGGCACAGGGTGGGTGGGGCGAGGGAGTGGCAAGGGCCAAGGCCGGGGGCTGGGAGCCTTAGAGCAGCAGCAGGAGGGTCAGGAGGCGCCTGTCCAGGGAGCCCCGGCTTCTCCCTCTTCTCCCTCGTACCAAGGCCCCAGCTTGGCTGGCCACGGACTCACTTTATGTCCAGTGACCTTGCTGTGTGACCTCAGCCAACAGCCCGCCCTCTCTGGGCCTCTGCACAGGAGGGTGAGGGTCTCGGGGCCCCTGACCAGGCGCTTCCTCCACGGGCCCAGCAAGGATGGGCGCCTGGCTCCAGAAGGTGGGGGGCTCCTGTCGGCCTGGCCCTCCCAGCATCCAGCTCCAGGGCCAGGTGTCCCTCGGGGGATCAAGTGACCCGGCCCGGCAGCCGGGCCCCTGCGCCACGCAGGTCTGGTTACCGGCTCTGCTTACAGCTGCCTCCCCCAGCTGCCTCGGTGGCCCCCGTGGCCGCCCCACCGGGCTCCGGGGCCGTCCAGGAACTTGGCAGGAAGGCCACCGGCCCGGGGCCCTGCCCCCCTCAGCCGTCCCGCCAGTGACGTCCACGATGAGGGTCCCAGGGGACGTCTCCAGGGCCGTGAGCCCCGCGATGACCACCCAGCCCACCGCACGGCGCTCTGCAGCCCCGGCCAGACCCTCGCCCTCTCTGGGCTTGTTACTCCTCCGGGGAGGAGAACTTGTCCTCCTGAGGGCAGGGGCGTCCGTGCTGGGCTCCACTGTGCCCCCCCCATGCCCGCACGAGGGGCTCGACAAATGACAGCAGAGTGCGCGCCCCAGGAAGGGCCCCACTCATGCCCTGGGGGCCAGGG
>NW_025999863.1:2842790-2848582 GCF_001458135.2 Marmota marmota marmota
GGAGGCGATGGGGGAGGGGCCGGGGTCGCGGGGTCGCGGGGACTCGGGTGTCCCCGCCGGAGCTGGCAGCTGGGCGGCGCAGACGCGATTCTCCTCGGACAGGTTTCCCTCGTCCCGAGTCCCCCTCCGGCCCCCCCAGAGCGGCAGCTGCTCGGGCGGCAGATGCGCCAGATAAATCCGCCCAGCTGGTCCCTCAGCGAGCTAGCCGCCCGGAGCCCGGGCTGGGGGAGTCGGTGGTCTGCTCCAGTCCCTTCGCTGGGTCCGACCTCTGCCCCCGCCCCCTCACGGGACCTTTCCTAAGCTCCATTTCCCTCCTGGATCTTTGGAGAGGATTTGGGGGAACTGGTGCCCAGAGAGGGTAGAGCCCTCTCAGAGACGGCACAGCATTCCCGAGCCTGCTGCCCAGAAAAATACCCTATATTGTGTGCAAATTAGTGATGAGAATGATGAGCTAGCATACATTAGGTTCCTACTGTATGCAGGGAATGGTGCAGTCACTACTGGACCCCAGGGTTAGAGCATAATGTGCTGTGTCTGGGTCTGAGGGGTCTCCTCACTTGGGGGACTCTTAAGACCTGGGATGTGGCATGAGACAGAGACCCGCCACCAACAACCTCCTGGTCCCCTGCCTGGGTGCCCCTGAGCCTGACTTGGACCCTCCCTCTCTGTTGCCTCATCTCCATCCTGGAGCTGTGGAGGATGGGGGCCTTCCTGGAGGAGGAGGCCGCAGCTGCATTCTGAAGCATCGGGGACACCGGAAGCACCAGGCAGCCTGCGCTGCACCAGGGCCTTGGCACTGGCTGCCCCCCCACGCCTCCTGCAGGTCTCCAGGGAGCTCCTGCCCTCCAGTCTCAGCTCAGCGGTCACCTCTACTGGGGGACGCCCACCCCACCTCCCAGGTACAGCCACTACAGTCCCTGTCTCCTGCTGGGTGACCCTCGGGTGTCTGGAACAGCACCTGACACACAGTGGACGCCCCATGGATGACCGGTACCTGGGAATCTCAGGGGCATGGGGCTGGGGCAGGATCACTGAGTCCCCACCTCCTCCGCCGGTTCCTCCAACATCAGGCCAGTCAGGCTCCCCATCCCTGAGGGCTCCCGGCTCCATGCACATGTCCCCGCAGCCTCCGGTGAGCTGGCTGTTGGATTCCTTTGCCGAACATCTCGCCGACGGGACCCTCCTTACCCACTGGCTGCTTTCAGGGCCTGGGTCTGCCTTGGCCTCTGCTGTGTCCCGGGGCCTGGAACAGGGCTGGCATGTAGTCGGCGCTCAACAGACGTGTGTGAGTGGACGAGCAGTGGATGGCGAGGGTCTGAGCCCCGGAGTCTGGCCTCATTTATGGAGGGGAAGAGACCAGGAGGCAGGAGGAGTCCAGGGTCACCGCTCTCTTCCTCCGCAGAGCGGGGGACCTTCTGGCTGCCTCTCCAGGAGTGAGCAGGCGTGTCCAGTGAAATCACCACCTCGAAAGCACACAGTCAGCACCTTCTGTGTGCACTGGACACCTCTGGAGCCAGGGCAGGGAGGGGAACTCAGGACTCCGGCCCCAGGACCCAGACCAGGCTTTGCCGCTGGCCGTGAGCAGATGGGTGACGTGAGGCCATTTCTCAGCTGCACAGCACACAGTACGTGCTGAATGAAGGTGGTCTCTGCTCTCCCTGTCGCAGGGCACCCTGTGCTGGAGGGGGATGTAGGGGTGGCCGGGGCTGCCCGCCCACCCCAGATGCCCCTCTGGCCCACAGACCAGGAGGCGGGCATGGGCTCTGTGACCCCTGGTTGGAGGTGACAGTTCCATATGTAAGCTGGGGACATTGAATTAGAGAAACACGCAGGACCTCCACTGGCTCCCTGAGTGGGATCACCACAGTTCCAAGGAGGGAAATCCCCCAGGAAGGCCCAGGTGCCATCTGCATATGCAAATGAGGGAAGTGGCTCCTGGCCCCCTCTGGGAAGTGGGCGGGGGATGCAGGGACCCCTGGCTCCTCTGGAAGTGGATAGAAAACGGAGGCACAGGGAGGGCTGGAGGCAGGCATTGGGTCGGAGGCTGTTGGCTTCTCCCTGTTGAGACCCTCTGGCTGGCTGCCACCGCGGCCTGGAGGACACATCCAGTCCTGCCTCAGGGCCTTTGCACTGCTGTTCCTTTGCCCAGGAAGTCGTTCCCCATCTTCATGCCTTTCCTGAACATCCCAAGTGCAGAAGCGCTCCTGTAGCTGGTTCTGTCTCCTGACATCACCTTGTCCCCCTGCTGAGGGCAGGGTGAGGACGCAGTCCTCGGGCGTGCCAGGTGGGTGCCCTACCACTGCCCCCCCAGCCCGCCTTCGTTCAGTTTTGAGCCAGACACACAGTGGTGGGCTGCTCCTGATCAGAGGCGGGAGATGCTCTCCGCAGCTGGAGGGGACCCAGACCCCGGCTTTGCCGCTGGCCATGAGCCAACGGGTGACATGAGGCTGTTTCTAAAGCTGCGAGGCGCACAGTAGGTGCTTAATGAAGGTGGTCTCCTGCTCCCGCTGCCCGCGGGTTCCGAGGCTCTGCCTTTCCCCTGGTTCCCGCGTCTCCCTCCCTGGGAAGCTGTGAGGAGCTCCAGCGCCCGGAGGCGGTTCAGGTGAGAACACAGACGGCCACCGGACAGACACACTGCCGCTGGACAGCTGCTGGCCACTGGGGTCCGTGGCATAGCCTGAGGGCAGCAGCAGCCTGAGTGTCCACTGAGGGGTGAGCGCCGTGGACACTCAGGCTGGTCCATCTACACAAGGGAACAAGGACACCTGAGGACACGGTGCTCAGTGACACGGGCCAGACAGCAGGACACGGGCAGGGTCAGCCCAGGAGGCCCCGGGGCCAGAGCCACAGAGATGGGAGGCATGGGGGAGCCGGACTGGGAGGGGAAATCCCTGGAGAAGGTGGTGCCGTGACCGTGCCTGACCCAGGCACTCAAGATGGTGGCCCTGGGGAGTGCTGTGCCGTCCCTGGCCTCGGTTAAGGACAAGGGCGGAGGGAGTCGGGAGCCTGTGGAGAGGAGCGGGAGGAGGAGCGCCTTGAACGACCTCACTCTCGCCTCCTGGCAGTGCCACCAGGGCCAGCTGCACAGGTGACACTGGCGTCACCCTCACACCCTCGCACCCTTCACGCGGCACCTGGATGAGCTCAGCCTGGGCGGAGGGGCCCGGGTCCTGCGGGTGACCGACTGGGCCCAGCAGCCTGGCTGAGCACCACGGCCGCGGCCCGACCAGGAAGCCTGGGCACACCCTGTCCAGGCCCAGCACGGTCAGGCTGAGGCTGAGTCGTGGACAAGTGTGGGCTGCGCGCTGCCGGGGCCCATGGAGCTCTGGTCATCGACTCCGCAGTGCACAGGAGACAGAGGGGCTGGCCGCAGGGGCTGCTGCCCAGGGAGGCAGGCGGCCCAGGGGACGGAGGTGTGTTCTGGGTCGGAGCCGGACCCAGCGCAGGCACCCAGGAGACTGGCTGGGAGGTGGCCGGGGTCTGGCCATCAGGGCGGAGGGGAGGGAGGACGTGTGCAGGAATCCAGGGAAAGAGAGCCCCAGGCAGGGAGCAAGGCCTTACAAAGGCCCTGGGGCAGGTGGAGCAGAGGAAGACGGGAAGCAGCCAGGGGACAGGCCTTTGAAATCCGTCCTGCGGCTCCCAGGCCCCCTCCTTCCACTCCAGTGTGTCCCTCCTGGCGTCTGCCCGCCTGTCCTGCAGGCTGACCTGTTCACTTCGCCCTCAGGGCCTCAGCTCCAGCCCAGCCACACCCGCAGCCCAGGTACACAGCGGGCGCTCAGGAGAGACTCGGGATTGGGTGAGGTCCAGGCTGCTGTGGCAGAACCCTGGCCCTCTGACCCCGGCCTGGCTGCCCTGGGTCTCCAGGGTCTGAATCTGCAGCAGGGGGGGCCAGGTGCTCCACAACCCTTGGAGGTCCCCAGGGCACGTGGGCTGACAGCTACCCCCTCCCAGCTCGGACCCCCCAGGCCAGTGGGGAATTTCTAGGGAGAAATAAACACACGTGTCATTTGCATAAAATCTGCATCTATTAGCATATGCATCACAAGAGTCTCCAGAACAGGCAAGCTGAGGGACACAGTAATGTGATGACAAATAAGGCCGTCTTCTGGGGACCCTGTCACAGGCCCACCTGGCTTTGCAGATGGGGACACTGAGGCCCATGGAGGCAAGGTGCAGGCAAGGCCTCTGCTGTCACTGAGCCTCCACAGACAAGGGGGAGGCTCCACAGACAAGTGGCCCGAATACCCTCAGGCCACTGCAGGGCCAGGGAGAAGAGGGCAGAGGGCAGAGATTGTCTGGGCCATCAGGGAGGGCTTCTCTGAGGAGGTGATGTTTGAGTCAGGTCCTGAAGGAGCGTAGGAGCCATTTTGGGAGAAGAAATAGGAGAGGGCTTGTGCAAAGGCCCTGGGGCAGGTTGAGTCGAGTGTGGGAGGAGCTGGAGGCCCAGGTGCCTGAAGCACGGGAGGAGGGGAGCAGGGGGGACTGGCCAGGGGCAGAGTCTGGACTTGATTTCAAGGGTGCTGGGGAGCCGTGGGAGACTAAAGCTTCTCTTGCTTACAGTGGGCCAACAGGGTGATCTAGGGTTTCCCTCAGGCCGCCTTGGAGAAGGTCCACCCAGGGCAGGGTGGCCCCTGGGGAGCAGGGTGAGTGCACTGGTGTGCGCGGGGCTGAACCAGGGCAGGGCGCCGGTCAGGGGAGGAGTGGAGAGAGGCGCACACTGAGGATGGAGCCCAGGGCCACTGGCCGCCCCGCCCCCTTGCTAGTTTGGGTTGGACGCAGGGTCGCTGAGTTGCTGGGGCTCCCCTGGACCTGGCCCCCGCCTCGGCCTCTGAGCACTGGGAGGGCAGGCGTGGCTGCTGGGCCCTCCAGAGAGGGGCAGATCTGAGATGCGGACTTGCTTCTGGATGCTTCTCCCCTGGGCCACCTTCTGCAGTCACCTGGGACAGGGGCCTGAAACTCCCCCAGGCCACCGGGGCCGTGCGGGACCGTGGCCCTGAGCAGAGCAGCCATCACAAGGGACAGAATGGCGCCGGTGGCCTCCAGGGCTCCACAGCAGACCAGGCCCGGCCAGAGGGACCCGCGGCTCCAGGATGCAGCCCTGGTGGCCCTGCTCCCCGTTTCTGTGTCCCTCGAAGACAGACCTGGGGGCCCTGGGGCCCTGTCTGCTCCCAGGGGGCTGGTCGTGTCCCTCTCCTGCCCCGTGGGACCCGGGGACCGGCCTCTGCCCGAGGACACTGCCACAGGAAGGACGGGGCAGAGCCAGCCCCTTCCCCACCGCCCCCAGCCCGGCTCCTGTCTGCACGTCACCGTCACCTCTCCTGGCCACAGTGAGCCACGCCGTGACCCGGCCTCCCGGCTGGTGCCAGCAGAAGCCCTGCTCACCTGGGGACAGGCCGCGGCTCCCCTTCCCCAGTGCCCGCTGCGGAGGGCAGGGGCGTCCTGGGGGGACCGGGGCCTTCGCCGCTTTCTGTGGGGTCCCGGGGGCTGGGCCCGGCCGAGCTAGCGTGTATTTATAGATTCCTTTGATGTCCCCTCGGCTCCTGACCTGGTTCCTGGCTGCGGCAGGAGGAAGACAGGTGCCGGGGCTGCACCCGGGGCGGCAGGGCGGGCGGCCGGCGAGGCGGCCAGGTGGGCGCCCCGCACCCTGGGCTGGGCAGCGGGAGGCAGGAGCTGGCCTCGGTTTCCCCATTTGACACACAAGGACGTCGGGGCCCAGTTGTGAAGACCTGGAACCGGACCCCCAGACGTCCAGGCACACAGGTGAGGCCTAAGAACGAGAGAGGCGCGGAAAG
>NW_025999863.1:2853390-2867401 GCF_001458135.2 Marmota marmota marmota
CGCCGGAGATCCAGGGAGTGCGGGCGTCCCCAGCCCCGTGGGGTGATGCGGCTGGGCCCAGGACCTTGGTGTTAACTCCTCCGCCTGTTTTGAAGCCAGGTCACCCCACAGGACGCCTGTCCCCCAACTGCCCTGTGTGCGCGGGGTTGGACTCCCGCCTGGGAGGAGTAGGCGGAAGCCGGACGGGGACAGAGAGGGGCGATGCGGCCGCCCACAAACCCCCACATCTGCTCCTCCCTGGGGGACCCTGGGCCAGGAATGGGGTCCCAGCGCCCAGCGGGCCGAGCCGGACCTGAGAGAGGAGGACCCATTCATCCTGAAACTGGGCGGGCCTCAGCGGAGCTGGGTGCATATCAGAGGGGCCACTGTGGCAGGGCCCTGGACCCCCCCCCCCCGTTTCCTTCCTCCCCTGTCCCCAGCCGAGCGTGACAATTTCACCCAGTGTCTCAGGAGAGCAAACCCAGGCTCCAAGAAGGGAGGCGTTCTCCAGCCGTTCTCTCTACGTCCTTTCATCTAGAAAGCGTGTACTGAGCGCCTGCTGTATGCCAGGCTCGAGATGGGGTCCTGGGTTCACTGTGGTGACCAAGACTTTCAGCGAAGCAATGACAGCTGGGGGTATGTGGGTGACAAGGTGGGCAACTTTGTAAGACCAGGCACCGGGTGCAGACAGACAGCGCCCCTGACAGGGCCCACTGGCTTTGGACCCTGGAGCAGCTGGACAGTAGTGAGGGCAGTGGCCTGTGCGAGGCCTGCAGTGACCACTGGAGGAGAGTCTTCTTAGCCAGTTCTTTAATTTTTCCTTTTTTAAAAAATTAAGCGGGCTGGGGGGTGGGGGCTGGGTTGTGGCTCAGGGGCAGAGCACTCGCCTTGCACGTGCGAAGTCCTGGGTTCCATCCTCACCCAGTGAAGATATTGTGTCCAACTACATTTAAATAATAAATATTTTTTAGAAATTTAGCGGGGAGCGGTGGCACCCACCTGTAATCCCTTGTAACATGTGTTCTTAGCTTGTCCCTCCGGAGGCTGAGGCAGGAAGATGGTGAGTTCAAGGCCAGACTCAGCAAGTTAGGAAGACTGTTTCAAAATAGAAAATTAAAGGGCTTGAGTGTAGCTCAGTGGAAGAGCACCCCTGGGTTCAACCCCCGTATCAAAATCATCAAAAAATAAAAATGAATAAATTTTGGGGGGTACCGGGGATTGAACTCAGGGACACTCAACCACGGAGCCCCGTCCCCAGCCCTATTCTGTATTTTATTTAGAGACAGGGTCTCACTGAGCTGCTCAGTGCCTCGCTGGTGCTGAGGCTGGCTTTGAACTCCCGATCCTCCGGCCTCAGCCTCCCCAGCTGCTGGGATGACAGGCGTGGCCACTGCGCCCTGCGGAAATCCTTTGTAAGAGAGAGAAAGGGATATCAGGAGGAGGGTGTGGTGGGGTCCACGTGTCCGTTGTCATTTTGCTGCCTGTTTAGGAGTCTCCTTGCGGGCTGGGGATGTGGCTCAAGCGGTAGCGCGCTCGCCTGGCATGCGTGCGGCCCAGGTTCGATTCTCAGCACCACATACAAACAAAGATGTTGTGTCCGCCGAAAACTAAAAAATAAATGTTGAAATTCTCTCTCTCTCTACCTCTCTCTCACTCTCTCTTAAAATAAAAAAAAAGGAGTCTCCTTGCCTGGGGAGTCTTTTTCTGTCCTTTGATTTTCAAACCGACGTCATCCTGTTTTGACGTTTCACCGTGGGATTCTCCAGACGCTTATAAAGGTAGATAGAATGGCCCAGCGAAGCCGGCGTCCTGACCACCTTGAACACGGGTCCACTCACAGCTGCTCTCCTCTCTTCTCTGCCTGACTGTTTCTCCTCCTTTTCACATCATTTTGAAGGAAATTCCAGACAGAGGATGATTTATTCATAAATATTTCAATTTCTGTCTCTAAAAGGTAAAGATGCATGGTTGTCTTTAAGTTTTCAATTGTATGAGAATGTCATTTTCAGTGTGTTTGCAGCAGTATCCAGATAAGCCCCCCACGGTCTCCCTGTCTCTGCGTCTCCCTTGCTCCATCCATGGCCTCTCTCTTGGTTTTTCCTTGCAGTGTATTAGCTGATGGTGCACAGTTCTGCTTTAGATGTATGTCTTCAAAAACAATCCAAACACGTGGATTTTGCCTTCTGTTGAGTTTCCCTGCGTCTACTCTGAGGGAGTCTAAGCCTTTTTCTCCCTCCGTGTCACCAGGACCCAGCCCAGGGCCTGAGGCATGCTGGGAAGGCTCTGCCCTGACCTGCGCTCTCAGCCAGTCTGTGCCTTTTAGGTCTCGAGTCTGATCCCTTTACATTTATTGTGCTCACCAACATATTTGGACTTATGTTCAGATAACCTTATATCTTCTCTTTGATGTGGCTCTTTTCAGTTGCTTCCTGTTCGCCTCCTCCTCAGCCTTCTGCTGGATTGGTTGGGTCCCTTTTTCATCCCCTGCGATGCGGCTGGCCCTCTTAACATGTGTGCCTAGCTTGTTGCAGCAGAAAGGAAAGCCAGCATCTCCATTCCCTGGGACCAGAGGACTTAGGATACTTGCCCTCCAGCCCTCCCCAGCTCTGAATGTCACTCGAGTCTGGTGCTTGAGTCCTGGTGTCCCCAAGGATGAAGAGTGGGCTGGGGACAGTAGCTCATGAGAGGTGCCATCTGCTTGCAAGAGGGCTGGAGGTGGATTCCAGGGTCACCAACTCTGAAGCAGGCAGGTGCAGTGTGGGGCTGTTTCCCTGCCGGGGACGACCCTGAGTCCTCCAGTGCTGACGTCTGAGCGTCAAAAGCCCCCACTGTGCTTTGCCCCCCACTCAGAGTGAAGAGGCGAAGACCCCAGGAGCCAGGAGCAGGCTGCAGGGAGGGAGCTTGCCAGGGACGCGATGGCTGATATCCTTATTGACCTCACTGAGCTAAATGACCTGGGGTGCTGCTCATCAGGCCTGACGACTTGATTAGATTTCATGCACAATTGGGCCTTTGGATTGGAGGCCTTGGTTGGAGACTTTGGAGGACACAGCCTCCTGGCCTGAAAGGCTCCCGGTGCAGGGTGGTGGCGGGGCCCTGGCCCCAGCCCCAGGGAACGGTTGGTGCGCAGGTCGGAGGGAGGAGGCGCAGCTCTCCCAAAGTCAGGGGGCCCATCCTGGCCTGGAGTTGAAGGCCCACAGTTACAATCGACCTGTCATTGTTCATTTATTAACTAATTGATTGGTGGTTGAAGTTTTATTTTCATTCCAGGGATTGAGCCCGGGGGTGCTCTACCAGGGCCACATCCCCAGCCCTTTTTATTTGTTGTTTTGAGTCAGGGTCTTGCTAAGGTGCTTAGCGCCTCACAAAGTTATTGAGGCTGGCCTTGAACTCCTGATCCTCCTGCCTCAGCCTCCTGAGGTGCTGGGATTACAAGGGTGTGCCACTGCGCCCAGCTCTTTGGAGAATTTTTAAATTAAATAAAGTCCAGAGGGCAATATAGGGTAAGGGCCAACCTAGTGGGCACGGTGATGTTTGTTCACTTTTACTTGAGACTTTTGTTTTCCTTCTTACATGAAAAATTCAGCCTTCCATGGCTCCCGCCTCCCTTGGGACCAAAGCCCATGTCTTCCCCATGACCCACAGGCCGGGCAGGACCTGCCCTTTCCCCTCCCGCCTCCCTCTTCCTGCTCTCTCCGTCTCTCCTCTGCTCCAGCCACACGGGCTCCCTACTCCTCCAACACTCCGGGCTCCATTCTGCCTCAGGGCCTTTGCACAGACTAGTCCGCCTTCCAGAGACATGTCCCCCAGGTTACCTCTGTGGTCAGCTCCCTGTTCTGGTTTAGGTCTTGGCTTAAATGTCACCTCCTCAGAGAAGCCCTGTAAAATCACCCCACCCCTCTATGACTTCCCCTTGTTGAACTGAGGTGTTCCTCAGTTTCCAGAAGGCCGGACCTCCTTCCTCCTTGCTGGGCCCCTCAGGTCTCTGTCTCCGTCCCTGTCCCCTTGGTCAGTGTCCAGCTGTGCCCAGTCTTATCTCCCCACAGCCCGGTGGCCCCTCATGTGCCCGACTAGGGCCTCTGGGTCCCCAGTGCCTGTATGTGGGGTCCCCAGCACAGGGGCCGCCCGCCCCTTGACGTCAGACTCCCCCGCGCATCGGCCCCGCAGAGCGCGAGGACAGCCCGGCCTCCCCTCCTGCCTCTGTGGGCCTCTGCTCCTCCTGCTCCCTCCTCTGCCCTCCTCCTCACCACTGGGGTGGACACTGCTCCCCTCATTCCTGGCCACCCGAGGGGTCTGCTCTGCGTCAGTGTCCTCCCGGCCGTGCCCCCCGCCCAGCCCCGTCCTCTCCTGCGTTGTCCCCTTCCCTGTCTGCAGCCTCGGACGCCCCGGGACGATGCCCCAGGTGCTGCGCGCAGGGGGGCGTGTCTCTGGACCTGTCCACCGGCCCCTCCCAGGCCCCGCCCACTCCCTGCCTCCCAGGTACCCAAGGCAGAGCTGGGAGACCTTGTGGCCTCGCTTCCCAGTCCAGCTGGGGGGTGAGAGGGGCTTCCATCAGATCCAGGACCCCCTGGCGCCCTGGGGAGGTCCCCACAGGCTCTGGATGTGAGTTCCAGAAGCCTCTGCGTGCTGTGTTACCCCAGGCAGGTAACCCTACATCTCTGAGCCTCAGCATCCTCATCTGTTTGGGGACAATGGTAAAGGTCCATCACTTGCTCAGTGACGTTCAGCAAGCAGACTCAGGACAGTCACTGCTGTCCTTAGAACAGGGAGACAGGGGCTTGTGACAGTCACGGTAGGTGTCTGTTCCTAGGAGACCGAAGGGGAAATGGGGAGGGCTGCTGGTTGGGGACCCTCAGGCAGAGGCCAGCTTTGTTCAAAAGTGTGGCTGGGCGGGCGGGGCAGGTGGGGGCAGCTTAATTACTAAAGGAAGGTCAGTGGGGTCCTGGGGGAGTCCGGAGCATTGGGGTCGCCTAGCAACAGGGATGGAACTGCCAGGATCGAGACCCTAAAGTCGGGGCGGCATTTAAGAGAGGGGCGCTGACAGCCCGGTGCCTCTGTCCTGGGAGGACCTAACAGTCCCCAAACTTCAGCAGAGCTTACCCCAACCTCGAGGGTCTTGGAGACCCAGGGCCTAGAACAACGAATTGGCATCAGCCAGAGGTACCTTATTAGGGACATGGTAGGGACAATTTGCCTGGCACATCTTATGTCCCCAGCCTGGGGTGTGGAGGCAGGTGTCAATCGACAGGTCTGGGGACAAATCCATTTCTTCCATTGCTACTCACCGAGCTCCTATTTGGGCCAGCCAAGGGGACACCGCAGGGAACAGAGTGAACAGAGTCCCATCCTGGGGAGGTGACATCCCCTGCAGAGAAGGATGCAACTGTGGGATAGGCGAGGCCCAGGAAGGGCTCTGGTGCACAGCGAGTTCGGTGTTGTGTCTCTGTGGCCACCTCACCCAGAACAGCCCCTGGCCTGCAGGGACGCCTCCCAGGCTCTCCAGCCACCGTGTCCGATGCATGGTCGCAAAGCCCCAGCAGCTGGGCCCCAGGTTGCTGCACTCCTGGCCCCGGGGTGGCCACCTGCCTTGGAGGAGGCTGCCTCAGGTCACCAACAGGCAGAGGACGTTCTGTCCTCCCTGCTGACCACGCGTGTGCAGAGCCCGCGACCCACTTCTCACTGACAGTCAGTCCTGGTGGCCGCCCAGCCGGGGGCTTGGCAGCCTCGGATCCGACCCGTCAGAAAACGTTCCCAACAAACTGTAAAACAAAATCGCATCTGGACTGAGCCACGGGCTTCCTTGTGGTCACTCCCCGAGGACGTGGGGTAGCGCCCAGGCACGCACCGTGTCACCGAAGAGGAGCTCATGTCTGCAGGGGGTGTGGGTAGGGTCTGTGCAGACGCAGGGCCACACAGGGACGGAGCGTGCTGATGGGGCCCCTGCAGCCCCCCGGGTCCCTGTGGATTCCTCAGGACCCCTGGAGAGCGCCAGCCACACGCACGGGCGCCGCTGAGGTGAAGCAAGTTCTGGAACAGCCCAGACCAGACCTGGGCCACTGCTGGCCTCGTGGCCTGGTGGCCTGGAGCAAGACCCGCCGCTGAGACCTCTCAGCAGTGGAGGCCGGGGTGAGCCTCCACTCAGAGCTGACCCGGGAGGTCCTCTTCCCTCAAGCTGTTTCTAGAAGGGAGGCTTGGAGGCCAGGGAGGAGCACGGGCAGAGGCTGGAGGCGAGGCCACCAGCGGCACTGAGCTTGGGCGTCCAGGGCTGGGTTTTCCCCTGGCCACTCGGGTCATGGCTGCGTTGGGGGCTGACGAGGGGGCAGGGGAGGCTGGGGCTGCCGCTGGGCAGAGGGAAGGAGGGAGACCAGGGCGACATGGGGACCCCTGGGGCTCATCTTCCCCGTCCTGGGGCTGTGCCTCTGGCGCCCGCTGCTGGGTGGAGGTGGCGCTGCACTTTGGTCCCCTGGAGCAGACCCACGGGCACCGGCTAAATATAAAACAGTGGACCCCTGGAGGCTGGAGGCGCCCAGCCGCTCCCTTCGGGGAAACAGCCTGGGTTCAGGTGGCTTCTCCCGGTGGTGTCCCAATGAACCGCGCCTGTCCTGAGCTGGGCCCGGCCACCTCTGGGGTCCTCCAGTGCCCACGTGCGTACCCCAGGGCCAAGCGCGGACCTTCCCAGGCCTGGCCGGTCCCCCTTCCCGGACACCTCTCCACGTGTCCCCAGAGCTGCTGGCCTCCTCCAGAGCCCCAGAGTGCCCTGCCCAGCACGTGGGGCCGCGCTCACCCACCGCGGGGCGGGAAGTGGGTGGCTCTGCCCCCATCATGTCTGCGTTGCCTGACTCCCTCGGGCGGGCGATGGAGGCTCCTGAGTGCTGCCAGGGGAACTGGATCTTGGCTGCCCCCTGCACCCAGGTCCAGCAGAGGCCAGAGGCCAGCAGGGCCCCTCCCCTCCCTTCCTGTCCCCTCCCTGCGCCTCCTGCCGGTGCTCCCTGTGATCTCACCGCTGAGCCCCAGCTCCGCAGGTAGAACCAAGGGCCTCCAGCCTCCGCCTCCTCCCCACCTCGGGTCCTCTCGGTGAGTCCTCTGGGGCTGGGAATGGCCTCCACGGCCCAAGTGAGCCTCCAAGTGAGCCTCCAGGATGAGAGCCACTGCCCCCCCCCCCGTTTCCCCAGGAGGCCCCGCCCCAACCACTTGGCTGAGGGTTCCCCACAAGCTCCCACTTTCTCTCCTGGTTACAGACGTGTGCACGTGTGTGTGTGTGTGTGTGTGTGTGTGTGTGTGTGAGATATTACACGTGGTTGATTTCCCCCAGTTTTCATTGGTGACTGAACTCGGGGCCCTCGACCACTGGGTCCCACCCCCAGCCCTATTTTGCATTTTATTTAGAGTCAGGGTCTCACTGAGCTGCTTAGCGCCTCACTAAGTTGCTGAAGCTGCCTTTGAACTCGCCATCCTCCTGCCTCAGCCTCCCGAGCCACTGGGATGACAGGCGTGGCCACCCACTGGCCAGGTATGTGTCAATTTTGACCAAAATAAACCGGAGATGTGCTGGGGGTGTGCGCAGAGTCACACGCGTATCCATGAACCATGGATAGTGTCATTTGGGCCTCCGAGGGCACGTTCGCGGTCCGGTGAGACAAGTCTTGCAGGCTGCCATCTACACCATCCCATATGTTCTGGCGTCTGGGTTCTCTCAAGCTCTACCGTGCGCACGCCCTGTGGCCTGGACCAAGTCCCCTAACCTCTCTGAGTCTCCTGTCTAGTGTGTTAGTGTCTGTTGCCAAACACCGAGGCCCCGATGCATGACCTGAACAGAGTGGGTGATGTTCAGAGGATGAGGGACCAGGGAGCGGGATATGTGGGTGGTTCTGTCTTGGGGACACAGAGGACGTTGCAGGCAGGACACTGGCTGGGGCTGCAGCTGAGAGTCAGGAACTGGGTGGCTCTGACCCAGGGTCTTGGTCGAGTTTGCAATCAGGGCATCGGCCACGGCGCCCTGTGAGAAGGTTCCACCGGGGCCCGCGGAGCCGATCCCACGGGGTCCACGCGCCTGGCGAGAGCAGGAGGCCTCAGCTCCTCACCCCGCCCTTCTCCTGGAGGTGCTCACGCATCCTCTACGCCTGGGAGACGGGGGGGCAACCCAGGAAGGCCCAGGAGGAGGCAGGCCTTATGATGACCTCAACTTGGAAGTCACATCCCGTCACTTCTGCCCTGTTCTATGTATTAAAAGAGTCACCGAGTGCCAACTGCACCAGGAGAGAGGAGAGTCTCCACCGGGAGCAAGGGTCAGCAAGTGCCCAGGCCGCTCTCCAGGTGCTGCACATGGAAAACCTGCACCCACGAGCTCTGTTATGTGGATTTCTGGGGATTCTGCATGCCGTCATGCATAAGTGCTTCATAGTGACCCGCACGTAGTAGGTACTCAATAAACGTTAGGACTGTGGTCTGGGGGTGCAGCTCAGGGGTAGAGCACTTGCTAAGCGTGTGCAAGACCCTGAGTTTGTCCCCAGCAACGCAAAAAGAAAATAAGTGAGACATTGTTCTGTGTAGATGTTCCTGGGTATTTGCGATGCTCTACCGAGTCCACCTGTGAACACCCCTCCCCTATCCACTCGCCTTCCTGTCTGCAGACTTCCAGGTTAATTCCTGGGATTTTGTTGTTGTTTTGACTTGAGGCCTTGCTGTGTTGCCCAGGCTGGCCTTGGACTCCTGGGGTCCGGAGGTCCTCCTGCCCCGGCCTCCCAGTAGCTGGGAATCCCCCCCCCCACCTGCCAATTCCCATTTTGTTGTCAGTGAGGTGGCCCCTGCGCCGGGCTCGCAGACCTCTTCACGCACCGGCAAAGGACTTCCGCAAGGACTGCCGGCAGGTGGGCGGCCTGGGTCGCTGGCTGCGCGCCCACTGCCCTGCTGGGCCCAGGCCTGCAGCGGCTCCCTTCCCCACATGCTCACCGCGGCGCGAGTCTGTTTTCAGGCATTATGTCCCCCAGATCCCTGGACTCTGCCCCATGGCCACCCACTGTACTCCCACCTGCCCAGCACCCCTGAGCCCAGTGCTCCAGGGAAGGCCTGAGAGAACCGTCTCCGGCTTCCGACTCTCGACCTTGCGGAGGAATCTCAGGTCTTGGCCCTTTTCCCAAAAAATATCCCAGAAGTTCCCCGATCCTACGCATTATTCAGGAGGAAATGTCCTTCCCAAATACGTTATGGTCATCATCACAACCGCGCCACGATAACAAGAAAGGGCAGAGGTGCAACCCAGAGCAGGCCACACCGCTTCAGGTGTAGCTGCATCCAGGACTTCAGCTAATTCCTAGGAATTAGGAATTCTCCTCCTCCCTCCCGCTCTGCTTTCCTCCGGGTGGGCTTCACCCGCAGGTGGGCTCCCTGCTCCTGGTGGCAAAGCCCTGGCTGCCGGCTCCCCAACCAAGAAGCCCCGAAGAAGATCCCCAATTCTCACTGTCATTGGCTCATCTCTGACCAATCACTGTGACTCCGAAAAGCTGTCGTGCTCTGATTGGCCAGGCCGCGGGCGGGGGCGGAGTCAGCTAACTGGGAAGGGGCTGGACTCAGGTGCCCAAGGAAGGGCAGGCGCAGGCTGAGTCAGCCTAACGCTGCCACCGGAAAGTCAAGGGAGAGCTCTCAGTTCTTGTCATCTGCAGTGACATCAGGACATCACAGCATTGGGGTCCCGGCCGCGGGCTAGCCACCAACTGGCCCCAGGACCTGGGGACATGGTGTCTACTTGACTGAGCAGCTCTGTAAAGCCGGACCATTGGGACCGGGGAGGAGGCGTGGCACGAGGCACCCCGACAGGTCCTCCCTCTCCATCCACCCCAAAGGACAGCTCTCCGGGATCAGCGCCTCCTCGCCTCCCTCGGGTCTCTGCTCCTTGTCACCTCCTCTGAGCTCCCTCCCTTGGACACCCTGCCCCTCCCGGTCCCTTCCAGTAACCGGTCATTCACCTTGCCACCAGACACCATGCTGCGCGGGGCACCGGCTCCCGGAACATGTCCCCTGGAAGATCAGCTCCAGGGGACGAGGGTTTGTGGACACCTCCTCCCCAGGGCGTCCAGCGCCCAGAACAGCACCTGAGGCTCGCAGGAGGCTCGGTCAGGAGTCCAGGGGCGCCAGGGCCCGGCGGAGCTCTCCAGGGTCCTGGCCCCTCTCTCCCGTCCTCAGCTCCCCTCAGCCAAATCAAGGTGGCGGCAGGGTCGCATCCTTCCTGCAGGCTCTAGGGGGACCCTTTGCCCCCCGGCTCCTAGGTGTTTCCTGCATTCCTTGGTGCGAGCCCCTTTCTCTGTCCTCAAGTCCTGCCCCATGGGCCAAGGCCTGACCCTTGGCTTCTGCTGGCGGCTCTCTGAACCCGACGCTCTCATGAGGACCCTGTGAGGACAGGGTGGCCTCCACTCTCAAGAGCCTTCACTCCACCCCTCTGCCACGGAGGGCCACGTCTGCTCTGGTTTCAGGCATCAGGAGTGGGGCACCTTTGCCAAGATCAAGGGGCCACAGGCAGTGTGGGCACGGGTCCAACTGTTCATCCCACAAATACTTATCGAGCACCTACTGTGTGCCAGCCTGTTCTAGGACGTGGAGACACGGCATGGAACAAGAAAGATGAACATCCTGGCCTTCCGGGAGGGAATCGGGCACCAGGCTGTCTCCCTGGCCACTCGGGAGGCCGAGGCAGGAGGATCACAAGTTTGAGGCCAGCAGGCAACTTAGCGAGACCCTGTCTCAAAACATAGAAAGGGCTGGGATGGAGCACCCCTGGGTTCACGCCCCAGTGCCAAAAAATGAATGAATGAAGAAATAAGTAAACAGATTGTCGTGGAGGGGTCAATAGGGAAGAGTGCAGCAACACAGGGTAGGTGCTTCCCAGAGGGTCGTCTGGACACCTGGTCCCAGGACGTCACGGCTGGTGACGTGCAAAGCAGCCGCTGCCCTGGTCCACACATGATAGCACCTGGGAGTGGGCGAGCTGTGAAGTGGCCCTGGGACCTGGTCACAGATTCCCCTGCAGCAGCCTGTCCCTACGCGGGACCCAGGATAAAGCCCCCTGGCCCCCAGTCCCGCCCCCTGAGGGCACCTCCAGTCACTGCCATCTGCGGCAAGAGATGCTGGTCTCCCTTTCCGCTTGGCGATTAAAAACAGGATGTTCTAAATGTGAGTGGTTTAAAGGAAACATCAGGCAGCGTGGACGTGGGGAAGTGGGAAAGGCCAGGCTCTGCTGCCGCAGGTCCGGGAAGTTTCCTGAGGTTTCAAGACCGGGAAACAGGCCACAACCTCTGCGTGGGACGAGGGCTTTCTTCAGGAGGGGAGAGGCGCAGACACAGGAAGGCGTCATCACCCCCAGCGCCCCTCTCCCTCCCTGGCAAGAAGGTGACTCTCACGACGGTCCCCAGGGAACAGTGCTCCAGGCAGAGGACAGAGTTGTGCAAAGGCCCTGGGGAGGATGAGCCTGCTGAGCAGGAGGCACAGCAAGGAGCCATGCGGGTGGAGCAGAGGGAAGAGGGGAGAGACCAGGAGGGAGTCGGGGAGAGGACCGGGCAGTGTTTCAGGGTTCTGTGGGCTTCAGGGAGGACCTGGGCTGTGCCCCTGAGGGAGGGGGCAGCCGTGCAGGGCCGTGGGCAAAGGAGGAAGGGCCTGACTCAGGTGCGCACTGGCGCCCTCTGGTGGCTACAGAGAAAGCATTGAAGGGGGAGCTCAGGGCCTGAGGGGAAACCTGCGTGGGTTCAGTGGCTCAAATGCTGTGCGTCTCAGGGCATGTAAATGCCCTCTCTGCGTTCAGGATCCATATTTGCTGAAGGGAGACCATGACAATGTCTCTGTCCCCAGGCCACAGCAGGGACTCAGACTTTGCAAGAAAGAGGACGTTGGCCCAGATTCAGGCGCACGTGGGGCTGCCTCGGGTCAGGATTCTGCTCACGCCTCCTCCTGCAGGTGGGAGGATGAGGTCAGCAGCACCCCAGCGCAGGCCCGATGAAGTCACCGGGACGGTGGGGACAGTGGCAGAAATAGACTTCCCACGTGTGCCGAGCCCCTGGGGAGGTGCAGCTGGGCAAAGCACGCCTCAGGCTCCACCCGCCCACCTGGCCGGGAGCCTCCTCTTGCAGCGGATCGCCACTGGTGTCACCAGAGGCAGCGAGGTGATGGGGACCTCGGGGGCCACCAAGGGAGCTGGCAGGGGAGGAGCAAGAGGACCCCTGACCTCGGTTGTGGGCTGGAGGCTGGCTCAACCCTCCTGCTGCGGACCCTCTGCTGCTTCCCTGGGCCCGGCTTCCCCAGCCACCAACACGGGACAGACATCTCCCTAGCTTATTTAACAAGCATTTAGTGAGCACCTACTGTGTACCTATTGGGAGCATCAGGGACACAAGAAGCAGGATAGACCTGAGCTCTCAGTCCAGTGGGGACATGGACTCATCCCCGGGTGACTATGACCGTGCTTGGGTCACTGGACTCTGGGTGCAAGGGCAGGCCAGGGAAGAGGGGCCAGCTAGCCTTCTACTGACCAGGCAGAGGCAAGGAAGAGCGGCCATGGTGGCAGGCACCGCGAGGACAAGGTCTGCAGGTGAGAGAAGAGGAAGGCTCTGCTGGTTTGAAGCAGGACCTCCTGGAGGAGTTGGAGGTGACTGCAAGGTCAAGGGCAGATTACCCAAGGACCCTTCCCCAGCCCCAGCTGCCACGTGGCCTTCTCCCTGAAGTCCACCCGGACTCCCACAGATGCCTCCTCCCCCTCTCTGTCCCCTGAGTTCTGTGTGTCCCCCGCTTGGGGGTCTGTGCTGGACCCTGCCTCCTCCAGCCTGGAGTTGTGCTGTGTGTGCAAGGCCCACACACAAGGGGGGGTGGGCTTAGGGGTGCGCGTGGAATGAAGCAGTAAATGCGGTTTTAAGGGTTTTATTCCAGGGAGCTCTTGGGGCCAGGGAGCGTCTTTCCTGACCCCCCCCACCCCCTCTGCACACATCCTGTAAAGTTTTATGAGGGGTTCCTTGGTTTCATCCAGTGCTTCAAGCTATAAAGTCCAGGGACTTCAGGAACAGCTGGATCAGGGGGCTTCAGAATTCCGTCTCCTTCCAGGACTCAGTGTGCTGCCCCCCACTGGCTTGGCGTTTGAGGTCTCTCCTAACCCATGGTAGGCCCCAGCTGTGCTTCTCCAGGTTCAGATCAACTCCCAGGGCTGGGTTCCGTCCCCAGAGCCAGCCTTCGTGGGAGCAGCCCCTGGGCAGAGCTGGCCAGGAGCTGAGGTGACATGCCCGCTCCCTAGTCAGGTACCCAGTCTGGGCTCCCCGCCTGCCGGGTGCCCCCACCCAGCCCCTGGTCCTCCCTAGGCTCCTGGAGGTAGTGCGCCGAATCCCGCCCTGGCACTGTCCCTGTACCCATCTTCCAGAGGACAGGCTCCCAAAGCAAATGCCCTGCCGCCCAGGCTGTCGGGGTCGCTACCCTCCAACACGGTGGCAGACCGCGCTGCCCTCCCCACCAATCCCGCACACCCTGGCGGGGCGCACGGCCATTTATGTCCCCAGACGCCTGCCTCCCACTCGCAGGCGCAGGCGGGCTGGCATCCGTGACCGACACTTGCAAAGTGTCTCCCCAGACGGCTTCTCAGACAGCAGGGGGTGGGGTGAGTGGGGGGACAGGGAACAGCAGTGCGCCCCAAACCTAAGCCCGCCCCTGGTCCTGGGAGTGACAGCGGCCTCACCAGTGCCCTGGGACAGTCCCTTGACACCCCCTGGCCTGGCCTGCAGTGGGGGGACCCCGGCAGAGTTAGCTCCCTCCCTCTCCCGGGTCCTCCTCTCCGGTGGCCCTGGAGGGGCTCCCGTAGAGACAGATGGACTGGGCACAGGGGACTCCGGCACGTGGGAACTGCCTGGGAGCGAGGCGGCCCGGGGACGTGGGCTCCGGGGTCCCCGACCGGCTCCCCGCGGGCCCCGCAGAGCCAAGGCCGGGGGCCAGGGAGGGACCCCAGATCCCTCCGCGCCCAGCGCCGTCCCCCTGCGCAGGCGCAGGGCAGAGGCTCCGAAGGCGGTCGCAG
>NW_025999863.1:2868770-2872393 GCF_001458135.2 Marmota marmota marmota
CAGCACCGCCAGCGGCTGAGCTGAACTGAGGTAGCGTCCCCAGCTCCGCGCAGAGCACCCTGTCGCCGGCTGGGCCGACTCTGGGCTGAGCTCCCACCCCCGTGGAAGCCCCCACTGCAGGCGGATCCTGATCCCAGGGCGCCCGACATGGGCTGAGCCCCCTCTGAACCTCAGCTCTGGGTGGCACTGGCCCCAGCCCCAGCAGAGCAGGGCCTGGCCCGAGTCCCAACCCCAGTGGGCCAGATCCCGGACCCACGGCCACCTGGCCAGGCAAGATCATTCCCCTCCAGAACCCTCGTGCTCTGAGCCCAGTCCCCTCAGCTGCACACGGAACGCAGACCCACTCACTATGCTTCCCTGCTCCTCCCACCACCCCCCTTGCCCAGCGGGGGACCCCCAGGATGCAGCTGCCCCAGGGCTGGACCCTCACTTGGAGTCAGATCCCATGAGGCCCTAATCCATCCCTGCAAGCCTCTGGCTGTGTGGCCCTGGACAAATCACTTGTTCTCTCTGGGCCTCTTTGTCATCTGTGAAATGTGACATGGAATGATCCCAGAGAACTTCTGACCCAGTGACAATAAGACAAGACAGTAGGATGTAGCCAAAACCTAAATAGGGGCCTTGGATCCATGGGAGGGGCCTCCCTGAGGGTTCAGGCTGCCCTTGTGTTGGGGGCACGGGGTCTCCATTCCCTGGGATCTGATGTGGCTGGGGCCTGCGGTGAATCTCCACGGACTGCAGGCGGTCATCGCTGGGCCCACCATCCCAGGAGAGACTGCTCCTGCTCAGGGCCAGCTCCAGGTCCCGCCATGGGGGGACCTGCTGCCAGGCCCTGCTGCTCCTGGAAGGTGAGGGCAATGGCTGGGTCGTCCCGGCCTTGCTCCAGGGACAGCTGAATGTCCCTGCAAATCCTGGGACCACCTTAGTTACTCTTTTCTTGATGTCATCAGTCTTGAAGGGGACCAAGCAGGTGGGACAAACTTAAGGATGACCAAGCTGGCAGCACTGACTTTCGGACAGACATTGCTTACGGGGCTATTGTGCCCAGCTGTCAAAGGCCTCTCGAGGGTGTCTGTCCTTTTGTCCCTGTGGCGGACCTGATGGTCTCAAGGAGGAGGCCTGGTCAAGATGAACTAAAGCAAAGTGTGGACAAGAGGTGCTAGAGCCAAGAAGCCCACAGCAGTGGCCACACCTGTAGTCCTCGTGCCTCGGGAGGCTGAGGCAGGAGGATCTTAAGTTCAAGGCCAGACTGGGTAACTTAGCAAATCCCTGTCTCCAAAATAAAACTTAAAAAAGAGGTTGGGATGGAGCTCAGTGTAGTGTCCTGGGTTTGTCCCCAGCACAGCACATGGCGAAACATCCTGCCTCCAGGGTCCCCCCAGGGGGCATCAGGCACAGTGGCACTGCCGAGTAGCTGTCCCCACTGCCCACCTCCAGGGCTTCCTCGTCTCCCCAGGCTGAGGCTCTGCCCCTCCAACACCAGCTCTGTCCCCTCCTGCCCTGCACCCATCTCGCTGCTTCCCCAAGTCATCTCGGTGGCTCTGACACTCCAGGGACCTCCTGGGGTGGAGGCTGCAGGGTCCCTCTGTGTCTGGTGCATGTCACTCAGCATGATGTTTCCAAGCTTCATCCACCGTGTCCGGTGTCAGAATTCCTTTCCTTTTCAAGGCTGAGGAGCCCAGCGAGGGCGGAGCCGAGTGTGGGTCCACCCCCCAGCGGCAGGCAGAGGCCGCCCTCCTCTGGCTGCCTCTGGCTCCAGGGCCCAGTGCTGCTATTAACACCGCACACAGTAGGTAGGTACCCCGGTCCTGCCTTTGACTTCCGTGGGCGCCACCCAGCAGTGGGTGGTGGTGACTCTGCCCAGCTTTGGAGGACTGGCCATTGTCCTAGTGTGGCCACACCGTTCTGCCGCCCAGCTGCAGTGCGATGGCTGCCCTCTCTCTGCGTCCTTAGGGCACTTTTTAGATCCCCTGCCTCATTTGAGGACCCGAAGGCTTTTTATTCTCACGTCACATGGGTGGGGACACTGAGGCTCAGAGACGCAAACTCGGGCAGGCAGGTGACGGCAGAGCTCTGAGGTGAGTGAGCCGTGTCCTGCCCGTGCCAGGTGCCGCCGACCACTGCAGAGAGCACAGCCCACAAAACTGTCCCTGAACCCACCTCAGTCACTCGGCGCCCACAGGCACCCATCCCAGACTTAGTGAAGCCATTTTCTTTGATGTGAGGAGATGCTAGAAACAGCCCCTCTGCTCGGGCACCCCATGAAGTTTGTGGCCTGGGGGCGTAAAGAATCCCCCCCACCAGTGCAACTGCCCTGCAGGGGACACCCAGCAGTGCCAGGGGACATTTTTTGATTATCACGACCTGGAGGGTCCTGGGGTGCTCCTGGCACGGAGTGCGAGGAAGCCAGGGGTGCTGCTGGCCACTCTAAAATGTCAGGAAGGGTGGCCATAAGCAAGAGTGACCAGGCCCAGAAGTGGAGCTAGGGAGAGGGCAGGCCACGCCGGTGGAGGGGCTGGGGGAGGCTCGGGATGCTAGAGAAGCCCCGGGCACCTCTGGGCTGGAATCCTGGCCCAGCCATGTGCCCGTGTGGCCTCGGGAAGTTGGCTTTCCTCTCTGAGCCTCGGTTTCTGCCTCTCTAATGGGATGTTTATTTTTGCCCCGTGAGGCCCTGTGCCAGGGTCCGCCTGCGCCTCCCCTGTCAGGGTGGCACTCAACAAACGTTAGTTGTGTGGCTACTGGGAGGACGCGGAGTGGTTGCTGCGGCTTCCAGGTCCTAGCTGCACTGGGACCCAGAGATGGGGCAGGAGAGCGGGGAGGAAATGGCGCACTGGAGAGCTGGGAGCCGCTCCAGGGCCCGATTCCCAGGACTCGCAGCTGCGTCCTCCTGGGGGGCCAGCTGGCCCTGTCGCCCCGCCCCGCTGGCAGCCTGGACGCTCATCCTCATTCCCACGGAACAGGCTGCACCTGGGGGCTCCGGGCTCCAGGTGACCGACTTGGAAGGCGCCGTGCCGGGCTGGGACGCGCGTCTGCCCGAACTCCTCCTGCCCAGGTGGGTAGCCGGGTTCCAGAGTGGACGGCGCCGGCGCAGAGCCTCGTGGGGTGCGTTTCCTTTGGCTCTCCCCTGGTCAGTGCCTCGGGGTCCCCCGCCCCTTCTCTCTCTCGCTGCCCTTCCGCCCCTCCCCTGGCTGGCGCCCCCCCCCCGGGCCGCCGCGCCCCCGCATCCGGCCCCTCAGAGATTCCGGAGGAATCCCCCAGCGCCTGGCCCCGCCCCGAGCTCCGCCCCCTCTAGGTCCCCGCCGCAGAGACTCGCTTTCATTGGTCCCTTTGTACGTCGCCCGCGCTTCCATTGGTTGAGCCAGGACCAAACTCCCGCCCCGTTCTCTTCCGCGCGGGAGGGAGAGGAACGGGGGCGGAGTTTAGCGGGGGCGTGACCGTGGGCGTGGTCAAGTTGCCCGCCCCGCCCAGTCCCCCAACCTCCGGGGAAGGTCCCGCAGCCGCGGAAAGAGGTCCCGGCCCTACGGAGGCGGTGGACGGATCGTGATCGCACTGTAGCGCCCCGGGGAGCAGGTGAGCAAGCAGTGCCGGGTGGCCCCTCGCCTGGCTGCCCTCTGTCCCCCCCC
>NW_025999863.1:2872583-2880252 GCF_001458135.2 Marmota marmota marmota
CCCTCATGTCCCCACCCCCTCCCTCATGTCCCTGCACCCTACATCTGCCTGTCTGCATTCCTCCCTCAGTTTCCCCCGTCTCGGGCACTCTTGGGCCTTATGAGTTAGGGGAAGACAGATTGGATCTGAACTGCCCTCACCTCAGGCGTGGGGACCCGCTCTGGGACCAGTGCCCAACCCCCTGGGGACTTTGATGGACTCTGCCCCTTTAACAGTGCAGGGCAGCAGGTGCTTGGACAGATTCCGGATCTGGAGGGCCTTCCGGGTGGTGGGCAGCGCCGCCAGAGGTGTGCAGGTGGGAATGAGTTGGGTTCTGGCTGGTCCAGGAACCCAGGACAGCCAGGGCCAGGCCCTGCAAGCTCGCCAGTGGCCTGAGGCCTTGGACTGAGTGTTACTAGCAGTGAACTGGGGCTGTCCGCCGCCGAGGTCATTAGCAGGCATCCTGACCTGCGTCTCCGGCCTCCTGGCCTCTTCTGTGGTGGCTCACTGGGCCCATTTCCCATGAGGGTAAACTGAGGCCTGGAAGGAAGCCAGCAAATGGCCAGGAGAAGACCGGAGACGGGGTGGAGTCTGCTGTCCACCTGATTCTCCTTTCCTCAGCATCTTCCCTGTGGGGAGCAGCCCCAGCCTTAAACAGGCCTCTGTGGTCACTTCAGGAGCTCAGCTGGTGGCCGTAGGGTCTGAGCCGGGCAGCCCAGTGGTTGGGGAGCTCAGGTAGACCCGACTCTGCCGGCCGCGGTGGCACTTGAACAGGTAGCTCATTCTCCAGGTCTTGGTTTCCTCTGTACAGTGACAGGGCTTCGGGAGGATTCAGCGCAGGACCACGCTCCCTCCCGTGGCCACCCCTGGGGCCAGCCTCGCAGACCTGCCTAGCCTCAGGGCCATGGCCCATGCTGCGCCTGCCGCCACCCGGCAGGTTCACAGGCGCCAACTTTCAAACGTAACAAGTTGAGTAAAATGGGCTGGGCCAGAACCTGCCCAGCAGCGGGCGGCTGGGAGGGTGGAGGAGGCGAACCCAGGAACGCGGAGCTGCGCCCAGCCCCGGGACACCTGGGCTTGGCCGGAGGCTGCGCGGCCATTGGCTGGTGAGTGCTGGACCACGCACTGACTGGACAACAGGAAGCGCCCCTAAGCGAAGGGACTAGCCAGGTGGCTGTTGGAGCCACAGTGGCCCTGGGTGGGACGGGTGCCCTGGGCCTGGTTTCTCAGCCGAGGCCTGAGCAGGCTCCCGCCCAGTGGGGCCGCTGTTGCCTGCTGCCTGGTTCAGTGTGGGGGGTCCAGGGCCGGGAGAGTGTACCCTGAGGTCAGAACTCCAGGTGTCCTGGAGCGACCCACCCAGAGTCTGGTGCTCCAGAACGGCTCGTGCTGTGGGGTGCAGCCAGGTGCTGGGGGAGGCCTAGGAGCGGGGGTCTTGGTGCAGTCACCAGTGTGCCCACTGCCCCGCACAGGGTCAGCCCGCACTGGACATCCTCCCTGGAACCCCACCAGGGGGCCTAGCTCAGGTGCCTCTGGCGAGGGTGCGAGCCTCAGCTCCCCACGGGTCTCCTTGTCCTTCTGGAGAGGCCTGAGATGATGGGGGGCTGGGAGGGTGGGAGTCCCGTGAGTCCCCGCCAAGGGCCCCTTGAGGGCACCTGCCCCTGAGCTCCCACTCCCAAGGGCCAGGGTGGGCCAGCGGAGCTTGCCAGGCCACCTCTACTCAGTGGTGCCTCCCTTTGTCTGTCTTGGCCCTCAGTCTCCCTGGCTGCCAACGGGGCCCTTGGATGACATCTGTGACATTGTGCCCCTCTGCTTATTTATTCAACCAATGGGTTCTGGCACCTCTGACAAGTCAACCTGGTGCAGGGACCAGGGACCCAGCTGACAGAAGGGGACGTGGTGCCCTCCCGCACTTGGCTCCACTTGGGGTGGGGAAGTGGTTGTGGCTTCTCCAGAAAAATCACTGTGATTTGTTGGAGCTGCATGATGAGGAACGGGCCAGACAAATGGGGACGTTTGTCTGAATGGGAATCTGGGAGGGCTTCCTGAGAAGGTGACACATGAGCCGAGGCCTCAGTGACATCAAAGAAACCGCCACATGGAGACCTGTGGGGAAGCACTCCAGGCAGAGGTACAGCCTGTGCAAAGGCCCTGGGGCGGGACAAGCCTGGCCTGTTGGAGGCACAGCAAGGAGCTGAGTGGCTGCGGCAGGGGAGTGCAAGGTAGAGGGGACTGGGCGGGAGGAGCAGGGCCTTGTGGGCCCAGGGGCCACCTGACTTTGAGCCCTGGGGAGGTGGGAGGTGGAGGGCTGTGGGCAGAGGAGGCAGGGGCCTGACCCGGGGTTCCCGGGCGCCCTCTGGCTGGCGTGGGAGGGAGTCGGGCCAGAGCGCAGGGGCCAGGATGGAGGCGTGGAGGGGGAGGGGGGTGCCAGCCGGGGCACCTCTGAGGGCGCTTTCCTGTGCGGTGCCCCCAGGCTTCTGTTGCTGTTGAAGACCTTCTGCCCACGCCGAGCCGCAGCCGTCTGTCCCCTGCAGGTTGGCGGTGGGCTGTGGTGTCCCAGTGTCGAATTTTGGCCCCCAGCTTTCTACAGTGGAGAACGTCCACTGTGGGGAGTGTCCTGGCCCCCAGGACAGCCAGCAGGAGGACCCCACCCATTCTCGGGGTGGCTCCTGAGGACCCGGAGAACCCAGTTTGAGAACCATTGGTGGCCCCCAGGTGTGGCAGGCCCCTCTGTCACTTGTTGCAGGGCAGGTGGCCCTGCTCCCAAGGCCTGAGGGGTGGATGGCAGGCTGGGCGTGGTGGGCTGAGGCCACCCTGGGACACCCGCAGCAGGGCTGGGAGGGAGAGGCGGGGCCGGCTGGCCCTGCTGAGCCGCCATCAATTATTGACATCCTTTGTGTGGGACATGAAGAATTCATGGGACGGGGGTGCCCCGGGGTGGTGACAAGTGGCAGCCATTGTCCGGGGCCACTGCTGGGTTGGCAGGCACTCTGCCATCTCGTCGTTAAACACGCGGTTGTTAGAAATGACGGAACATGCGCCCCAGGACATAGATTCTGTTAAAATAAAGGGGGCTGGGTGCGGCCCAGGAGCGCAGAGCCCGCCAGCCCCCCCAGGAAAGAGGGTAAAGGCAGGGAACAGAGAGGAGTAAGGTGACCCAGCGGGACGTGGGTGGCCCTGAGGACCAGTGAGGGCCCGATGCACAAGGTGTCACCTGGTGAGGGAGACGGACATGACAGAAGAGTGCACAGGTGGCACGGGGACCCCTGGGTGCAGGGCTGGGGGTGGGGGCTGCTCCTGGGGCGGGCTCCTTTTGGGACGATGGAATGTTCTGGCACGAGGTAGAAGCGATGGTCGCACAGCTCGGCCGGCATGTGAGTCCCACGGAATCGGAGCTCTGGGTGCGGGAGTTCTGAGTGCGGGGACCCTGTTCAATGTGCTGTGCCATGAAAGAGCAAGAGAGGCGAGTGTTTAGACAGGGACTTCCCACTACCTCGCAGCACGTGGCTGCTCCCTGCTCCGGGGCGGTTCTCGGTGTTCGGTGGCAGTGACAGGCGTCACCTCCAGCGGCGATCCCTGATACCCAGTTAGCAGGCCGCACTGGGCCGACGAGGGCGACCTACACCGTGGGAATCGGGCGAGGACACACGGTGGGCTCGTTTCACTGTTCTGCTGGGTGTCTAGACCAGGGCTGGCAGGTGTTTTAGAGAGGGCCACACAGTAGATCGTCGTGTGGAGACCACTGTGGGAATGAAGGGGTGTGCCTGAGTGCCAGTGAAACTTCATTGGCTGCCTGGCACGGTGGCGCACACCCGTCATCCCAGTGGCTTGGGAGGCTGAGGCAGGAGGATGGTGAGTTCAAAGCCAGCCTCAGCAATGGTGAGGCCCTAAGCAGCTCAGTGAGACCCGTCTCTAAATAAAATACAAAATAGGGCTGCGGGTGGGGCTTGGTGGTCGAGGGCCCCGAGTTCAATCCCCAGGACCCAAAAAGCCAAAAAAACAAAAAATTTTATTGACACAACAGGCAGGGGATCACAGTTTGCCACTTTTTAATTTTTTTTAAGTAGGTGTGTCACTCACAGCTGCTTTATTTTTTTTTTTAAGAGAGAGAGAGAATTTTTAATATTTATTTTTCAGTTTTCGGTGGACACACATCTTTATTTTATGTGGTGCTGGGGATCAAACCCAGCGCCCCGCACGCCAGGCGAGCGCTTACCGCTGAGCCACCTCCCCAGCCCTCCTGCCAACTCTTGACGTGCCTGAGGCCAGCCCGGGCAACTGAGCAAGACCTGTCTCAAAATGTGAAGAGGGCTGGGTGTGGCCAGTGCAGAGCACCCTGGGGTCAGACCCAGGGATGGGGAAAAACATCTGCAGGGTCCTCTCTGTGTGAGAAAAACAGGATGTTCTGCATGTGGCGGGCAGGGGCAGGGACCCCGGGCATCCAGCCATGCTCAGAGCAGCCTCTCGGCTCCACCACGTCCAGGCGGCCTGTGCGTGGCTCAGAGATTGAGGACAGTCCTGCAGTGTGGCCCCTGAGGCAGGAGCTGGACCGTCCTGGGATGGGGTTAGCCACACGGGGCCACCGGAACTCACTGTCCCATCAGCGAGGGCCACCAGCCTTTTAGGATGGAAATTTCTCTTTAATGAAACACGTATTGAGCCCCACTGTGCGCCTGGCAACAGGGAAGCCATTTACAAACCTCAGTTTGTGTAATAGTTTCTTTTTCTTTTTTTTTTTTCTGAATTACAGTTTGGGTCAAATTCTGATTTTTGATTCCTTAGATTTACTTATTTATTTATTTTTCTTTTTTGACACCGGGGATCGAACTCGGGGGCACTTCTCCCCTGAGCCACTGCCCAGCCCTGTTTTGTGTTTTGTTTACAGACAGGGTCTCCCTGAGTTGCTTTCCATCTCGCCATCGCTGAGGCTGGCTTTGAACCGCGGTCCTCCTGCCTCAGCCTCCCGAGCCGGGGGATGACAGGCGTGGCCCACCGTGCCCGGCTCCTGGGATTATTGATCGTTTTATAGAGTGAGTTGTAAAACACAGTAAGGGCACGGACATTAAGTGATCAGCCCAGTGGGACGGGATTCCCAGGCCACAGAACTCGCCACTTCAGCCTCCAGTTCAGGGGTTCACGAGATTGTGCAGCCACCACCTCTGTCGAGTTCCAGAACCTTCCATCACCACAAAAGGCGCCTGCCCCAAGAGCTTCCCCCAGCCCTGCACCCACAGGTCCACAACTCGTCTCTGGACCCCCCCTGTCCTGGCATTTTTGTCACTGGGTCACACGCTGTGGCCTTGTGTGTCTGCTGTCACCGAACACAAGGTCCTCAGGTCCATCCATAGTGCACCCTGCTCCTGCTGGTGGCCAGACGGTGCTCGGTGTGCGTGGACCGCGCCGGGTGAGGCCCTTCATGGGGGTTGGTTTGGTGCTGGGCGAAGGCCCCTGCTCTGCCCTCCTGGTCTCACCTTACGGTGGCGGAGGGCAGGTGCTGCTGCCCAGGACCCCACCTCGGGGGGACTGGGACGTTGGGAAGGCAGGGACAGGGTCTCTTTTGGTGCTTGCCGTGTTCCTGGTGCCTTGTACACAGTTGGTGCTCCATAAAGGCTTTTTGAGCCACTGAGTGAGTGGTGAGCCAAGTTCCTGAAGCTGCAGCGCGCTGCCTTGGCTCACAGTGACATGGGACAGTGGTTGGTGAGCAGGGACCAGGGACACTGGTGCTGGGGAGAGGCCCCAGGGGAGGCTCTGCCTGCGGCTGGTGGCCCCTGCCTCCTGCAGGAAGGAAGGCCTGGGTTATTTTGGTCCATAGCCCTGTCCCCTGGGAGAGTGGCCACTTGCCTGTCTGGTGGTGGGGGACTCTCTAGAACAATGGGTCAGGGAGGAGGAGGGGAGGCCACGCAGCCGGCTGCCCCAGGTGTCCTAGGTCCAGGGCTGGCCCAGCGGGCCGGGAGGGGAGGCCACAGCTGCTCTGTCCTCGGCCCCTCTCCCCGTGGGGGGTGCTTCTGGGACTGGCCCCTCCTGACGCCTGCCCACGGCCCAGCTCCCCTCGAACCAACTTCAGACTTGCAGGTGGGCCGTCGAGGCCCAGAGAAGGGCGGGGCTCCACCCAGGGGCGCACAGCCTCTGAGGTGGGCAGGAGGACGGGGGCTCCTGGGCTCCTGGGCCTCCTTCCTGGAGGCAGAGGAAGGCCCCGTGCCCCCACCTGTCCCTGCAGCCCGGGTTCCGGTCCCGGTGTTTGCTGGCTTCCTGTCCCCCGCGCTGTTCCCGGCAGGGAACACAGAACCAAGGCACTGGGGCTTCGACGGCAGGCGCCCAGGGCACCGGGGACAGTGACTTCGCTGGCTGCTGGGGGAGGGGAGTTCCAGGTGGAGGGAGCGGAATGTTCTAGAGAAGACGGCAGGAGGAGGGGCAGGCCTTCAGGCCAGGTGGCCAGCTGAAGCCCCGGCTGCTCTCTCCAGAGCAGCCTGTGCCCAGAGGCCCAAGCACTGGAATCTGGCCCCGGGGACGCTGCCTTGACCACAGCCTCTGCCCAGGACAAAGTTGGTTCCAGTTGTCTGCATCTTGGGGACGGGGACTGAGACTCAGGGAGTTGTGCCGCGTGCCCCGGAGGCCAGGGGGAGCAGGCCTTCAGTGGCAGGGGACACTCCTGACCTCCAAGCCTCGGGACCCTTGGTGGGCATCAGGGAATGCAGGGGGCTGGATTCCGAGGGTCTGAGGCAGCCGGTGGCGTCTCGCTGTGTGGTCCTGGGTGGGCAGCTCAGCCTCTCTGAGCCTGTCCCTTTTCTGCAGGATGGGCCACCAACCCAGCAGCTGGTAGGAATAGTGGCACGGTGCATGTGGCTGCCACGTGGCACTGGGTCAAGGGCACTGGCCTGGCCTGTGGAGAGCAGGGTCCAGTGACAGGCGGGGGCAGGGAAGGCCTGCCCTGACCTCTGAGGGCGGCTGCGGCCGGGCCGCCTCCTGGGGCCTGAGCTGGCACAAAGAAAGGCTTTGGGGGATTCCAGGGGGTGGGGTTGCCTGGCATCCTGACCTGGCTGGCCCTGGAGTGGTGCAGGAGGGGACCAGGGCCCTGGGGGTGGGTCACACGCTGCCCCTCCTCCTGGCTCTTCAGGCAGAAGGTTCTGGAGTCTCTAAGGACACAGTGGAGAAGGGGACCCATGGGCGCCACTGCTCAGAGGAGGGCCTCACCCTCCTGGGGCTCAGGACGGCTTCCTGGGGTGGTCTCCAGGGAGGGCAGGGGCTGGGCCTGGGCCTGGGCCTTGGGAGGTACTCAGGGTCACCCAGGGAGGCGGCAGCCCTGGGCCTGCAGAGCTGCCCGCTGGTCTCCAGCAGAAGGGCGAGGCCAGCCCTGCAGCTTGGGCAGTCAGGGGGAGCCCCAGGGCCGCTGGCACAAAGGACCAGACAGAGACCCTGCTCCCCAGAGCTGGCCTGCCGCACCTGGCCCTCGCCTGGGCCCTGGCGGGCAGCAGCGGGAAGTGGGAGCAGCGCAGAGCCCACTGCCCGGGGGCTGCCCGCAGCCTGCTCTGACCCTGCAGCCTCCGAGCTCTCTGTCCAGCTGTCTGTCTGTCTGTCTTGGCCCTGCAGGGAGGGGGCTGGGGCAAGGGGGCTGCTCACCAGGTCCCTCTCATCGAGCTGCGGGAGGGGACTGGGGAGTGGGGGGCGGGACAGGGGCCAGGATCCCGCCGCCACT
>NW_025999863.1:2882816-2890182 GCF_001458135.2 Marmota marmota marmota
GCAGCTCCCAGGACCCGTGGCGCCCTCCTCCCCACCCTGTGTGATAGGCAGGCGCCCATCAGGCCCAGGTGCTTCCCGCCCAGAGCCACTGCCTGCTCAGGCCACCTGTGGTCCTCCCCGTTCCACGTCCTGGGCTGACCGCAGGCCACCCGCCTGCTCCCCTCAAACCACTGCATGGGTTTCCAAAGCAGGGCTTCCCGGTCCTGGTGCTGGACACCAGTCACCCAAGCAGGTCACTGAAGGAAAGGGTGCAACGGGTCAAACTGTCCCCCAGTCCACGTTCCCCCTGGCCCTGGGAGGGGCCGCCTCTGGAAGGGGTGTCCCTGTCAGCGCTGTCCCCATATGGGGAACGTGGGCCCAGACGCACAAGCGAGGACATCAGGTGACCGTGGAGGCAGAGCAAGGTGACATTTCAACAAAACAAGGTGCTGAGGACCGCTGGCCAACTCCGGAGGCCAGGACAAAGTTCATCCCCGACTCGGGGTGGGGCAAAGCCATCTGAGCGTGTCCTTTAATCATAATTTCATGATGGAAATCAACATTTTCTTTCCGGGACTGCAGGGCTGGGTGCGGCCGGGACAGCGCGGCCACACGCAGCAGGCCTAGGTCCGTGGTCAGCAGAGGCCTGGCCTGGCCGTGCACAGGTGGGGTGGAGACACCTGCGTGTGCCCGCTGGGAGGCCAGGCTGTCTCCACCAGCTGTCGGGTGCCTGGGACGGGCAAGCCTGGCATGGAGGGTGAAGGTGGCAACAGGTGCCTGTGCCCCCCCAGGCCGGGTGGGCGGGGCGGGGCTGCCTGGCACCTGGGGAGTCCATACCAGCTGCCACCACGGAAGCAGGAGCCACACAGGGCTCCAGAGCCTCGTCCGGGCACCGTGCCATCCTGCGGAGCCCTGCAGGGGACACCTGCTCCTCCAGACCCTGGCTCTCCTGCTGCCCGCTGCCGCGGTCAGAGCCAAGTTCAGGGTGGCCCTCGGGGCATGGCTTCCGCTCCCCCACCCAGAGCTTTTGCTGAGAGCAGCTCTTGCCTCTGCCTGCCGAGGGGACCCTCTAACACCAGGGCAGGGGCCCACCCTGGTGTCCCCAAGAAGCCCCAGGCTGAGCCGGACAGGCCACGGCGGGCTACCCCGCTGCCTGTCCACTCCTCCAGAAACCCGAGACTTAGTTCAAGCCCTGGAGAGCGCAGAGCGCCTGTGCGTGACGTGGACCAGGACATGCTCCTGGCGCCATCAGCCCGTGCCGCTCGCTTCTCTCCAGCTGAGGTTGCTGTGAAGGCCATGTTTGTGGCCCTGGGTGACGAGTTCCATTTCTGCCCCACTGGTCACATGCACGGCTGCAGGGCACGACGGGCCGCGACTTGGGATTCAGCTCAGCTCCACTCAGATGCGCGGCCAGTCTGATTTAGAGGCTGTGGCTGTCCCTGCACAGGGCACCCCCGGTCCTGTGTCCTAGGGGTGGCCATCAGCTCTCAGCTGTCCTGCACAGGCTGCGGCAGCCCCTGCCCCCAGTGTGGAGGGTCACCCCCCAGAGGCCCCTGGGACGGACCCTTTAGCACCGCCCTCTGGAGGCCGCTCCTGGGGTCCAGGGACCTCCTCTCAGGAGACCTACAGGTCTAGGGCCACCTTGCTCTGCGTCTTCCAGGTATGGGCAGGTGCCCCACATGCTCGGGCGCTGCACAGGGGGACAGCAGTGTCACCTCCAGGGCTGGCCCAAGGGAGCGGGAGCAGGCCTCAGCGGTCTCCTCTGCCGGCAGCAGGGGCCAGAGGTCAGGCCTGGGCCGAGGCCCTGTGCTGGGAGCGCAGTGGCCAAGGGGCGTGGCCAGGGAGGGGCCGCCGCTCTCCTTTGCTGTGACCCAACTTCCAAGAGCCAACCAGCCCTGGGCCAGGAGCGCTGCCCCAGCACCAGTGTGTGGGCATCCTGCGCCAGGGCTGGGCGAGGGGCCAGCGTCCTGCCGTCCACCTGCAGTGGCGAGGCTAGAGCTTCATCCCAGGGAGTCCACTCTGGAGATGCCATGACCAGGCGGGCCACGTCCGGCAGGGAGGACCGTAGGTGCCAGGGGCTGTCCACGGGCTGCTTTTTATTGGTTTTATTTATTTAAATACAAAAGAACAGTCTGTCCCTCCCCGGCTGTCAGGAGGGTGGTCCTGGAGCCGGGTGCTCGGGGGGTTCAGAGGGAGCACATGGCTCCCGTGCCTGGCGGGGCCCCACAGGGACGCAGGCTGGCGTCAGAAGAGCCCTCTGGTTATGGGGACCAGCCGTTCTGGCCCTGGGGGCCAGTGTGTGGTGGAGGTGGGACTCTGTGCCAGCTGCGGGGTCCCCGGGGCACAGGGGGGGACCAGAGCTCCTGCAGAGCCAGCACCGGGCCGGGCCCTGGCTCCTCCAGCGGGAGAGACCCGGCGCCTGGTGGGCAGTCACAGCTCACTGTGGGTGGCCTTGGCCACGATCACCAGCTTGGACAGCTCAGCCTTGAAGGCCCCGGGCCTGTGGGACACTGCAAGAGACAAGAGCGTCGTCAGACGGCCACAATGCCACCCGAGGCCCAGGAACCTGGGGCGCTGTGGGGGGCAGGGGAGGCGCATCTGGCAGTGGCCCCACATGGCAGGCTCCGGGTGGGACCAGGTGCAGAAGGCCAGCCGGGGGAGAGCCAGGCATGAGCAGGTACGGGTGGCCGAGCCGCCAGCTCCTGCCATCTGTGGCCCATGATCATCTTCCAGCACCGCAGGACGCTGGCCTCTCCCCTTGTCAGTGAGTGCGACGGCTGAGGGGGACCCTCTGCCCCTCCCCTGGTCAGCACCTGCCCTGCACAGCCGAACATGGCTCGAGGACACTGATGGGGCTCAGACCACCTGGAGGACCCCATGCTGCCCGGCGCCCCCGGCTCCCCTGGGCTATGCTGCTGCCCTCAGCCTCCAGCCCACAGGCGCCTCGGGTGCCCAGCCCTGTTTCCCATGGAGCTCGCCCTGGGCGCCCAGCGGCAGTGACTTTCCACACTCGTGTGCGGCAGGCACCGCGGAGCTGGGCTGCGGCCTGAGCGGGCACAGCCTGTGCACCGAGCGCGGTTAACGTTTTTAAATTGCTTTAAAAAAAATAAAAAGGGATTTCTTTTGTTCCAAGTTTTGAGACGGGGTCTCACTGTGCTGCCCAGGCTGGCCTCACACTCCCAGGCGATCCTCCTGCCTCAGCCTCCCGGGAAGCGGGGACCACAGGAGCTGCACGATGCGCAGCAGGAACAGCAGGTGTGGTGCGGAGAAGCCACCTCAAGTCCACCTGTCCCTGTGGTCCAGCCTCACTGGCACGTGGCCAACCCACTTGCTGCCACTAGGAGTGTGTCCCTGGGGCTGAGACGAAGTGGGCCCTTCAAGAGGTGTGGGGCTGGGTGTGGCTCAGGGCTAGGCACCTGGCGGCACGCGAGGCCCCGGGTCCCTTTCCGGCACAGGTGGGTCACGCCTCTGAGGATGGGGACCCAGCCCGCCCTGGCTTCGTACCTGGCCCTGCCACTCTCCCTCGTCAGAGCCAAGGCAGCGCCAGCCCTCGGCCTCCAGATCAGCCAAGTGACTCTCTCTTCCTTATGGAGCAGCTGCTCGGGTACCGTGACAGCGACACGGTGGCACTGACCCTGTGGGCCCAGCGTGGGGGAAGCTTCTGTGCTGCGACACTGTCCCCAAGGCTTGGTAACTCACCCCGCCCCTCAGGCCCCCTCTCTAGTCACCCACCTGCTGTTTTGGTGACTTCAAATTCCTCGGTTTTCAGAGGAACGTCGCTTTCTCTTTCAAACGCAGCTTTTGACTGGAAAGGAACAGGGAGACGTTACTAGAAGCCACAAGAGCAGCAGCAGGACGGGCAGTGCCCCCCAGCAGGCAAGGGCCCCCCAGGGGCAGCCGCGGACGTGAGACCTCGCCTGACACAAGCCACCAGCATTGGACACAGCGTAACTTTCATAATTTAAAAAATAATTTACGGAAATGATTCTAGCATCATAATCTCTTAAACGTAATTTTAGAAAATCATAACTGGTGGGCACACTTGCTGGTGGCCACGCCTGTCACCCCAGCGACTGGGGAGGCAAGTCCAAGGCAGCCTCGGCAACTCAGACCCTAACAACTCTCTGAGACCCTGTCTCTAAGTAAACAATAGTGGACGGGGCCGGGGCTCAGTGGGAGAGCGCTTGCCTAGCTAGCCCGAGCGAAGCCCTGGGTTCGGTCCTCAGCACCACATAAAAATAAATTAAATAAAGGTTTAAATAACCAACAGAGAGGCGGGCGGGGTGGGGCGGTGGCCCAGTGGTAGCGCACTGGCCTGCATGTGGGAGGCACTGGGTTTGATTCTCAGCACCACATACAAATAAAAATAAAGTTCTATCAACAACTAAAATACATACATTAAAAAATAATGAATAGGTAAATCATCTGGGAGGTGGCTCGCGGGGGAGTGCCCTGGGCTCTCTCCTGGAGGAGCGCTTAGCGCACCAGGCCCCCGGTTCCGTTCCCAGGGCTGAAAAAAATTTTAAAGTTAAAAAATCAAAAATATTTCTTTCAAGTCAGCCAAAAGGGAGGCGTGGGCAGCAGGTCACTTGGAAGGGTCACCCTGCAGGGCATGTGCTGTGGTGAGGTCTGTCACGCTGACCTAGAGGGCAGGAGACTCCTGGATCACTGCCAGAACCGGGTGACCAAGGAGGGCCCCAGTGCCCCTGCTGCCCGCCAGGCCTCGGGCACCAGCACCTCCTTGTGGCGCCCCGTGTCCCAGGGGGACGGGCAGATGTGAGGAGTTTCCAAACTGTTTCTGACCCAGACTCAAGTGGGGCTCTGGTGGGACCGCAGGGTGTCCACGTGGGGCTGCAGGGGCTCTGAGGCTCTGCAGCCCCGGGGAGCAGCGTGGGGTGCCCCAGGCCACTCTGCGGCGCACTCACGTAGGCCATAGCGTACTCGATCTCTGCGCCCCGCACATCAGCCTGGAACTGCGTGAAGTAGAGGTAGGACTTCCCCTGGGGCCTGCGGAGAAGCGGGGAGGTCAGACCAGCCCGGGGTCACCCGAGCCCTACAGAGAGCCCGCCAGGACCTGTGCTGGGCTAGGCCTGCCGTGGGCGGTGGTCAGCTGGTTTGGAGCCTGTACAGGGACACTGTTTCCTGGAGTTGCCGACCCCAGGAAGGAAGGGCAGTGTCCGTCCAGACCAGGCCTCCTTCCTCTGCCGAACACGCCGGCCGCTCATTTAGGAGGCCGCTCACCCCTGGCCGTGAGCCCTCGGGGGCCTGGGACCCGCGTGGTCATCGGCTGCACGTTCTTGGAGTCCACGCCCTTATTTCAGTGGGGGGCTGTGCGGGGAGGGCGGGGCGCGGCCAGACTCTGCAGCGGGGAGCTGCTGCCTGGGTCACAGGAGGTTCAATTGGGGGCACTGGAGGAGCGGCGAGGTCGAAGCAGAGGGGTCACCAGGGGACGGCGGGAGCGGGGAGAGGTGCCCGAGGCCAAGGGGGACGAGGTCCTGGGTGACTTCCTCAGTGGCCACTGCCCCTGGGCGGAGGGTCAAGGTGTGAGGTCTGGGCCAGGCCCGCTCAGGCCTGACCGCAGCTGGCAGGCAGCAGCCCCACTGCCGGAGGAGCCCGGGGGTCAGAAAGGAGGACACAGGCGCAGTCGAGCACCCCCGGCCCCACCACCGTGGGCCTGCAGAGCTGCGTCCAGAGAGGCCGGGCTCGGGCATCATGAAGCAGAGGGTCACCACCAAGGGATCTCCCTGCGCCTGGCCCCTGCACCTGCAGCGCCCCTGGAGGCTGCACCACCAGGTCTTGGCGGGCTGGCGATGGCCCTGGGGTCTGTCTCCCCCGGATGCCCCGTGAACACTAGAACCGCAGGCCAGCGGCCCAGTCAGATGGCACAGCCTGTCCTCCATTAAATAGCCCTCGGATGCCGCCTGCTCTCCCAGGGTCTGCCGCACAGCTCTGTGGGCCTGCCTGAGCAAGGTGCCCGGGGAGAAGGGCAGGGACCCAGCGCTGAGGCCCCCAGGCCAACCCTGCCTCCCTCCCCTTGTCCCACCTCGTCTAGGGTCGAGAGGAAGTCAGAAAGGCAAGGTCGCAGGGACACAGCCAGAGCGGGAAGGGCGGGCAGCGCTGCAGGGACGTGGGGCAGGGCTGTCTGATTCCAGAGGCCTGTGGCCTGCGGATGGTCAGGAACCAGAGGCAGGGTCCGGCTCAGACAGCTGCCTGGGGGACACAGCAGGGCAGGTCCAGGAGGAGCTGACCACAGGCCCTGCTGGTGCCTCTCTGCACAGGCAATGGCTTCCCACGGCCTCGGGCCCCCCATGCCAAAGCCCCGCGTCTCCCCCAGGCCCAGCTCACTCGGCCCGGCTCCTCCCAGGCCCAGAGGCCCAGAGCCCACCCTGCCAAGTGCCACACAGGCGCCTCCCCAGTCCTCCTCCCGTCCCCCCTCGGCCCAGCCCTGCCTCTCTGCCCAACAGCCTGCTGGCCTTGAGACCTCCCTGCCTCCTTTTGCCGGACAGGCCAGGGTCCTGCCAGAGCCCTTGGAGAGGACGGAGGCTGTGACACACGCTGCAGCCGCGGAAGAGCTGAGAACTTGTGCTCCGTGACCCAGAGGCCCAAGGCCACAGTGCGTGACCCAGTGACAGGAGACATCCAAGACGGGATGAGGCTTGTGGGTGCCGGGGGCTACAGAGGGACAGGTGACTATTCATGGGGATAAGGCCTGTTGTGTGTGACAGAATGTTCTGGAACTAGACAGAGATGATGGCTGCACAGCCTTGGGAGCGTCTCACTGTCACGGAGCCTGTTCTTCAGAAGGCTGACTTCTATCTCCGTGGCTCCCTGCCACCCCTGGGCCAGGGTGACAGTTCTCAGGAAGCCCTCACAGCTTTCCCACCAGACCACACCCCCCTGCGCCCCTGTGCTCCTCCGGCCTCCTGGGCAGCACCTGGCCACCGTGGTCAGGGCAGCAGCAGGGCCCTGTGCTGGGCGGGGCTCACCTCCAGATGGTGCAGGTGAAGTGCTGGTGGTCCTCGCTGGTGCCCAGACTCATCTGCCACTGCTGCGGGGAGAAGGCGGCACAGGTCACTCACAGCGACTCCCCGTGCCAGGCTGCCCCCCCTCTGGGCTCTGGTGACTTCCCATCCAAAGGCCTTGCCCCTCCCGAGAACCAGCGCGGTCCAGCCCCCGGGTAAGGGACCACGGAGGACTCGACCCAGGGAGGGTCCAGGCTTCTAGGAGGGAGAAGCTGGAGCCCACGAGGCTCTCGCTCCAGCCCGTCGACCACACAGCGCACGGGGGTGTCCCGGGCTGCGGCAGCCGAGCTCAAGAGGGCAGAGTGCAGGACCTGAGGACAGGGAGTGGCGGGGGCCAGGGAGGCCGCACCGAGGGCACCCACAAG
>NW_025999863.1:2890763-2894173 GCF_001458135.2 Marmota marmota marmota
GGGGGCGCGGGGGGGGGGATGCACGACTCAGCGGCTTCCAGGACCACCAGGCGGCCTGCCACCTCCCCATTCCAGAACACCCACACCACCCCAAGAGGAAGCCCATTCCCACGAGCAGTCACCTGTCCCTCCCCAACCTTGCACCATGAATCCACGTCCTGCCTCTGGACTCTCCTGTCCTGGACATTCCCTGTCACTGGAGCCACATACTGTGTGGCCTTTCACATCCACACTAGAGCAGGTCACCTCTCTCCTGTTCCTGACTGAATGATATTCCACTGCAGGGAAGTCCCACATCACATGTTCCACTCACTCACCAATGAATACTTGGTGGCCTGTGCTTCATGGCCACTGCGGAAAACGCTGCTATGAACACTCTTGTGTGGGCCTAAGTTGCTGCTGCGGCTGGCTCGGTTGGCAGGGCTCCTTTATTTATGGGAAATGGCCATGACGTTTTCCAGAGGGGCTGCGCCTGTGACTCTACTTTCTGGTGGCTCCACATGTCACTGGCACTGCAGTGCTATGAGGACTGTCCCTCTGCCTGGGTCCCCGATGCCAGCTGGCTGCACCAACCACGGTGAAGGGACACAGACGCTGCCCTCGCCTGCGGCCCACCGGCTCCCACCTCCTCCGGGCCTCGGGACGCAGGCCTGCCCTTCCAGACAAAGTGCCCAGGCCTCTCCACAGCCTCAGTGTCTGTGGCCCCAGGAGTGCCTCTGTCTCCCTGGACACCACAGGTCATCTCACCCAGTCTCTGCCATTTATTCAGAATCCATCCTGGCATTCACCCGCGAGGCGGCAGCAGGCAGGGAGACGGGAAGCCCATAGATCCACCTGTCGGGCAGCAGCCACAGGCACCATCCAGCTTGGGCGGCCAGCCCCCCGCAGCTGTCTGGGGACATTCGTGGCTGTTACAACTCAAGGTTCTCCTGGCCAGAGTGGGTGGAGGCCAGAGACTGCTCCACACCCGGTGGTGCCCGGGAGGCCCACTTAAGAGAGTGGCCAGCCCCAATGTCCAGGGCGCAGAAGGGAGAGGCCTGCCCTTGGCACCCATGTGCTTCTCTGATTGGGCAAGCGGAGGCCCGGCCTGCTGGGAGTGGTCCTGCCCTCAGCGTCCACCGTCGGGATTCCCAGCAGCGTCCATCTCTAGGCTATGTCGTTACGGGGCTGCTCTGGAATTAGAGAGCGTTCCCTGCAGCCTGGGGTGGGGAGGGACGTCACCCCAGGGGTGCAAGATGCTCTCCCGGGTTCCACGGTAGCAGCTCTACCTCCTAACATCCTGAGAAGGTGCCTCTCTTAAGCCCCTCCTCAGACGCTAACTGCTGTCCCTCCAGGGCCAGCCGGACTCCACCTCGATTGCAGGGCACCTCCTCTGACGTGGCCCTTGCTGCACTCACTTCCTGTGGCTGCTGCAATAGATCGCCACACGCTTAGCGGCTCACAGCGACAGAAACGGAGGCTCTCACAGTTCTGCAGGCGAAGTCCAAAATCAAGGTGTGGCCAGGGCTGTGCCCCCCAGAGGCCCCAGGAAGGGTCCTTCCTGCTCCTCCAGCTGCGGGGCTCCAAGTGACCCTTGGCTGTGGCTGCTTCACGCCCAACTCTGCAGGGCTGTTTCCTCCGTGTACCCTCTTCCATCAAGCCAATCTCCACTGTGTCCCTCATCAGGACGCTCGTACTGGACTGAGGGCCCAACCGGACACCTGGAGGCCGTTTTCATCTTGAGGTCCTTCACTTAATCACACTGGCCAAGACAGACACTTTCTACATAAGGCCCCACTCATGGGTTTCAAGACTTGGGTACAGACCGACCTTTTGTGGGGACACCATTCAACCCACTATGTTGATGAACAAGTCACCACAGACTTGGCTTAAACCCCCCACTGGGTGCCGACCCCAGGCGCACACGCTCGGCAAGGGCCCTGCCACCCAGCTGCGCTCAATCCAGTCCTCTTCAACTCTTTATTTTGAAACAGGGCCTACGTTGCTGAGGCTGGCCTGGAACTCGTGGTCCTCCTCCTGGGCCTGCTGGGCAGCTGGGACAACAGAGTGCACCTCTGCCCCTGACTCACGCTCATTTACCGCTTCACAGTTCTGCAGATCAGAAGCCAGGACACGGCATGCTGAGCCCTGTTTAGTCTCATGCGGCTGAAACCAAGGTAGTGGCTGGGTAGTGTCTCACCTGTTGCTCAGGGTCCTCTTCCACGTTCCCAGGTCGTGGCAGAATTCAGTTCCTTGCATTTGTAGGACTGAAGCCCCATTTCCTTACTCTCAGCTCCCAGAAGCCACCTGTGCTCCTTGCAATGGGGTCCCTTCAAAGTCAGTTAGGGTACACTGTATCCTTCCCACTTAATGAATTTTTCCTTTATTTCCTCTTCCGCTGTCAGCTGGAGAGAACAGCCGGCAAGGAATGGAACCTTGTTCCTTCAACCGCAAAGAGCTGAATTCTGCCTAAAACCGCAACAGGCCTCTAAGAGGACTTTCCCCAGAGCCTGCAGATAAGGGCCAGGAGGGAAACCTTGATTTTGGCTTCACACAGTGTCCAGCTGGGCCAACCCTGACTCTCTACAGACCTGAGAGACAACAAATGGTATTGCTCAAAGTCACTAAATGTGTAGCACTCTGTCATTCAGCACAGAAAAGGAATGCAGCACCTCTGGTAGAGGCCAACGAGAATGGCAGAGTCTTGTCTAGAGCTCCCTCGCTCGCTCTGTGGACAAAAGAGCACGATCGGCCTTCTATTCCGTGGCTCACCACGGGAGCTCAATGACCAGAAGCCGAGGCTCATGTAACCCAGCTTCACTGTCCCCTGGAGAGCATCTCCGCGTGACAAGGTATGTGGACTCCCCAACAACTCACCTCGTTGGTGCCGCCCTGAGAAGCGTAGGTGAACATGCAGGTGAACTTGTCCTAAAGGAGGAAAAACGGGTTAGCAGGGAGCACAGGTCGCCTCCGAGGAAGTCCCTGGAGGCCAACCCTGACACGCCCCAGCAGCTACTGACCGCGGCTGCCCTGACCGCCTCTCTTCCTACCCCTGGGTTCCAGGGTCAGCAAACAACCCACCTGATTTCTGGGGAAAGGCCACACTCACTCCAGCAACCACGGCCTCGAGGGACATGGGTTTTGGAATCAAGGGCACCAGGGGCTCCTGGCCAAGCGAAAACTGACTGGGTCCTCTGCGAACGGGGCTGGCGAGCACCCCTTATAAGGAGGCACCTGGCACCGCAGACACCGCGGGCACGAGGGGAGGCTGCGGGCCGAGGGGACCCCCGACGGGCGGGGCAGAGCTGGGCCGGATGCAGGCCCGCGGCCTCCAGGGACGGAGCCGCCTCGCACCTGCGGGACCGGCGGTGACCTCGCACGGCCCTGCAGGGCCCCTGCCCCTCTGCCTCGGGCCGCTCTCCCCACCTCAG
>NW_025999863.1:2896587-2933170 GCF_001458135.2 Marmota marmota marmota
AAAAAAAAAAAAAAAAAAAAAAAGGGCTGGGGATGTAGTTCAGTGGTAGAGCACCTGCCTAGCATGTCTGAGGCCCCGGATTCCATCCCTAGCACCAAAAGAGGAGCGGGCAGGGAGGGAGGGAAATGCCCTCCTCTTTGCCACTGCCTGCTCTGGGCACTAAAAGCTGGACGACCATACTTCTTTACCTAGGGCATCTGACACAGCTGGGTTCCACTGACAGATTCCCCATCACCTTGTCACCACCCAGCTTCACCCTGTCACCATGAAGGATTCAGTTAGTGGCCAAGCTCTGTGTACAGCAAGGTATTTCAGCTGTGAGCTGCTTCAGTCTTCTACTGAAGTGGGTCGGCTTTTGAGGACATCTGTCTGTGTCTGTAGAAAGACCCCAAGTCCCAAGCAACTTCTGTTCCTCTTTTTTGTTTCTAACAAACATGAAAAATAAATCACTGTGAAGGAATTAAAAGGTCCCTGTCATCCCAAAGATCTTGCCTTCTAATCCTGACGGTGAGCCCAGCATCCCAAAGGAGCGGGTCTGACCTTGTGGACATCTCTTCTGTCCAGGAGCCCTGGAGGGGTGGGTGGACGCACAGGGGTACCGTGTAGGAAGCACTCTTGCTGAGTGTTGGCCGCGGGAATCTGTGCAGGTGACAACATGGAGCAGAAGCAAAGTGCGTGTGAAAAGGGGTAAAACCCAAATAAGGCATGGAGCCAAATCGGGAGCTGGCGGCCTCAGGGAGCCGGATGGGGGCACCCCAGGCTCTTGATACCACTTTCTCAACTTCCTGTGTGTCTCTCTGGTTTGTCCGTCTTTGGCGGTGCTGGGGACGGAACCCAGGGCTCGTGCATGCTAAGCACAGGCTCTGCCATGAGGCATGCCCCAGCCTGCAGCCGTCACGCATGCGCTCTGTGTGCTGTGCTGGGGATGGAACCCAGGGCCTGGCGTGGGCAGGCAAGTGCTGTCCCACTGAGCCACACCCCAGCCCATTATTACTTTTAAATGTGTCTGAAAGGTAAATGACCCCCCCCCTCCCCGTGAATACCTGCAGCAGGTTGCACGGGGAGGGGACCTCTGTCACAGGGTTCCTTGCCAATCAGGAGAGGCCACAAACAGAAAAGTAACCCAGCCTGGGAGGAGCAGCCCCTGTGGTGAGGGGATCCCCAGCAGCCAAGAAGACAGTGGGCCCAGCTGCCACCCACTCTCTTCTTTCCCCTTGCATAGTGGCCCTGGACAGGAAGTGACCCACTCAAGACTAATGACACTCCTCATTAAATGAGTGACGTAGGACAGTTGATGAAAGTGCAGGTCTCCAGCAGCTAGGCCTCCTTGGGCAACCTCAGCAACCCCTTTCCCACCGGCTTGGTCATTCTGTGATCTCTGTGATCTTTAGCCTGTGAATTATGAGTGTGCCCCTAGGTATTCGATTTCGCAATGTTAAGTGAACGACATTTTCTTTTTCTCAACAGAATGGTTTTTTTAAGATTCATTGGCTGAGCTTCTTACCATTACAACACACAGAGATTGACATATGTATGACAACGGACTGATTTCCTTCAAATATAAAGAGCACCTACAAATCAATGAGACCCACAGGTCAAATAAAGGTGGACAAAGGACAGAAACAAATGACTACTAGAAAACGGATGTTTTAAAATATGAAAAGATCACCACAGGAAAGAACAATGGAGTCTTACCTAGAGGTGCCACTCGTAAGACTGGCAAAGATGATGCCATTTGGTAACACATTGTACTGGGAGCAGAACAGAGAAGCAGGCACGCTCTGCGCCTCTCTTGGGGGGAGGGTACTTTGAGGGGTTCTCTTTGGGAGGCAGTTTGGTAATAGTCTTCAGATTTATGTGAATGTGCCTTCTTGCCTGTGGTGCTGGGCTGGGCCTGAGGCAAGCTGTCCCCCTGAGCCACAGTCCAGCCCTTATTTTTTGAGACAGGATGTCATCAAGTTGCTGAGGCTGACCTCGAAATTGCCTCGGCCTGAGTTTTTGGTTTCTAATTCATTTTTTAGAATTGGGCTTCCCAAAGGACGGAGAGAGGGCCGGGGCAGGCAGTCTGGCCCAGCACTGCAAACCTCAATGCCCAAGCCGCCCCACCAAGGCCTCCCTGGGTCTTAGCTGTTGGGACAGAAACGCAGAGGGCATGGATCTTCCCGCCTGGCCCTTGTGATCCTGTGGACAAGGACAGGCACCAGAGGGGGCGAGCATGGCGCCAGCAGGGAGCAGCTGGCCTCTGGCCCCTTGCAGGCAGGAGGCTCTTGCCAGGCCCAGCCCCGGCTGCCCTGCTGAGGCTGTGGCAGTGGCCCCGCCCTCCCGCTCGGGCCTCAGCAGGCGGCAAGGCTTCCGTGTGGGACTGTTTAATGAGTCTACTTCTCACACACATAATTATAAAAGAATAAGAATCGACAAAAATATTTTCTTTCCATAATATGTAGAGGTGTTCCTGTTTTTTCCTTTTCTTTCTTCTTTTTCGTTCGCCTGATCTCTTGGCAGGGAGGCAAAGGGAGAGTGGGACCCCGAGGTGGGGCGTTTCCAGCTCCCAACCCCAGAACCTGGCACACGGGGGCCAGGCATGTGGCTGCCACTGGGCTAGTGAGGGGCCGGCAGCCACAGGCACCCAGAGCCACCAGAGAGCTGCGGACGGCACCGGGGCGGCCCTGCAGCTCTGCCCTGGGCTGGGGAGCGGGCTCAGGCACCTCGGCTGGGCTGCAGCGCCACCGTCCAGCGCACGCCCGGTTCTGATTCAGGTACCCCTTGCTTTCTGTCTTTTAAATAATTATTTAAAATGACCCCCAAAACACAACACAGATATGAAGTGGGTGGCCGGCGGGAGGACAGGCGTCTGCATGCTCCTGTGCTGGGGACGGTGGCTGGCCGGGGGTGGGGAGGAGAGGCCCGAGCCACAGGGTGGAGACCCAGGGCAGGTAAGTGGGAGCCTCCCGGCCCCCAGTCTCTTCTGTGTCTCCAGTGCCCGGTGGGGACATGGCCTTCTCCTTCCAGAAGGCAGGGCGAGGAGGGACGACTCGAGGCAGTGCCTCGTGGAGAGAGGCCACCATCTCTGTCCTGGCAACCACGAAGCAGCAAGCAAAGAACCCAGGAGCAGTGAAGAGAAAACCAAGGCTTCAGGGCACGAAGGCAGCGGCTCCCCGGCTCCAGGGCTGTCTGGCGGGTGCTGGGAAGAGGCACCTCCACAGGGCCTGTGGCCACCAGGTCCTTCCGGCCTGGTCCCCCGCAGGGTGGCATCCTGGTCCCCTGCGGTGGTGGCAGCCGCAGAGGCCCTTGTGCTCTGGTGTGGAGCTCCTGGCGGCTCAGAGGTATTCCTGCAGGAAGTGCAGCAGCGTGACCTCGTAGTGCTCGCCCGACTCGGGGCAGCGGATGCTGTGTCTCTCGTTGGGGTAGATCTGCGGGAGACAGGCGCGGGCTGGGTGCTCCGAGAGCCCACTTCTGACACCCCCCGTGTAACGCGGGCACTTCCTGGAAGCGCGGGGAGAAGTCCAGGCCTCCCCGGCTCTTTGGCAGGTTCAGGAAGTGTGGGTGGAAGGGGTGCCCCTTCCTCACCCCTCTGGGGCGAGGAGGCCAAGGTGGGGCCCAGGAGGGCGCCCTTACCCTCAGCCACTCCAAGCTCCAGGCCCCAGGCTGCGGCCCGGCACTGTGCGGGGTCAGAACCAGCGGATGCCCTGACCTGTGCTGCCCAAGCCCGGCCCCTGGGCGGGGGAGACGGAGACACTGGTCTGGTTCCTGCCATAAAGCAGCCTTCCAACAGCTCCCTGCTGCCCCCAGGGGCCACGGGGCAGGCCTGACACCAGGGAGCCCCTCCCAAGGACCCAGCTCCGTGTCACACTGGGGCTGCCCAGCAGCACAGGCAGGTGCCATTCCCCGCCTCTTCCTGCCAGGGAAATGGGCTTCAGGTCCATCCCTCCTCTCCAGGTCCTCAACCACCACCCAGGCACCAGGCCACCCGCTGGTCTGCTCTCCTCTACCCTTGTCTTCTTTAATCCATCCCTGGGTGAGTCACCAACTGAGACCTCTGCCAGGACTCGCCAACTAGCGCAGCCCCTAGGGCTGCATGGGATGGGGCGAGTGCCCCGTCAGCTCTTCAGCCTCCCTCCTGTCTATGGCCCTCACAGGCACTTCCCCCTTCTATCACAGCACCCTCCTCCTAACAGGCAAGACAATCCTTCTAAGGCCCGATCCTCAACTGACGAAGGCCAGCCTCCCCAGCCAGGCCTCCCCACCGACGCTCCACCCAATCAGTGGAGCCCTCCTAAACCCACTAAACCCCACTGTCCCCCAGGCCCCACCCAGCTGGCCCCACCCCTACTCTGCTCAGGCTGCTCTGGCCACTTGTTCCCCAAGCTCCTTCCTCCTACAGACCAAGTTGTCCCAGGCCTGGGTCCACAGGACCCGGGGACCCCTGGGTCCCGCATGCCCCTGCTCAGGGGAGTCCCTCAGGCCCCGTGAGCCCTTGTAAGATCCCCACCTCCAGGAAACCACTGGACCCTTGAAGCAGAGACTTCAGGGTCCAGTGGTCTCCTCCCAGCGGGTGCCTCTGAGTCAACCATGGCTGTGCCCCCTCCTGACCCAACTGGGGGGGATCTGGGTTCCCAGCACTAAAGGTGGCATGGGACTTGGAGGCACCATACACAGCGGTGCGATAACCCAAGGACACGGGGTCCTTGGGGGCAGCCGGGCTGCAGGAGCAGGGGAGGGTGGGCCAGGGCCTTGCCCTGGGGACGGTGCTGGGCCCAGGTAGCGGAGGGACGCAGTGAGGCGGCCCCGCGGGGCGGCGGGCAGCGGCTCACCTGGAGCTGGTAGGGCTTCCCGGCCCGGATCAGCTGGGAGACGAGGAAGTTGGTGTGGAAAAAGTGCACGTTTTCGTCCAGGAAGCCGTGAAGGATGAGCAGGCGGTTGGGCCTGGAGGACAAAGTGGGGCAAGAGGCTGAGGCCAGGGTCCCTGGGTGGGGTGGGAGGACACACCAGGGGTTCAGGGTGCCCCCAGCCCCAGTGTGGCCCAGGACCCAGGTGAAGGCTGGAGCAGGACTGACAAGTCACAAGTCCAGGGCTTCCAGGCAAAGCGGGGAGAGGCGCCCGCGCCCCCGGGGCACTCTGGATGACAGCACGTTCTAGAGCTCCCTGTCCACCAGTGACTGGGACACCTGTGGCTGCTGAGCAGGTGAAAAGGGGCAGAACGGCAGAGAATTCGTTTTCCTTTCTTTTCTGGTACCAGGGATTGAACCCAGAGGCATCCTACCTCGGGCCACACCCCAGCCCTTTTCCTTTTCTGTTTTGAGCAGGGTCTCACCAGGTCGCTCACAGTCTTGACAGATGGCTGGCTCTGAACCCGAGATCCTCCCGCCTCAGCCTCCACACTGCTGGGATCGCAGGTGCGGCCCCCCTCCCAGCAAGAATTAAATTTTTTACTTCTATAAAGTATCGACTGAGTTGCAATTCACCAAGCCCGCAGGCGGCCATTTCCAAGGGGACAATCCAGCTGCATCCGGGGCCTGGCAGGGCTGTGAGTCCTCCACCTCTCTGGTTCCAGAGTATCACACCCTCCAAAGTAAAGCCCAGTCCCACAGGCAGCTGCACGCGGCCCTGGGTCGCCTGCCTCGGCAGCCTCAGACTTGCTGGTTCAGCTGCTCATGGCAGCCCCGAGCCAGTGGTGCGGCAAGGGCAGTGGAGTCCACTCTGGCTGCACATAGTGCCACTGGGACACACAGCAGACCTCAGCCCCTCCTAACACCCAGGGCCTGGGGACACCAGCTAGAAGTGGACGCCCCAGAAGGTGCCAGTCAGCCAGAGGAGGCCAGCGTCAGTGCATGGCCACCACACCCAAGCCTCTAGACTGACCGACAGGAAGACCGCAGAGGCCAGCGCCTGTTAAGGTGGTTCAGGGCAAGACCCTGCCACGGTGGCCAGACGCTCTGGGGCGGACCCTGGGGAGGGCTGTGCCTGGGCAGTGTGGGGACCCCTAGAACATCCTGGGGCACCCACTTGCTGCGAGGGGCGCTGGGAAGGGAAGCTGGCAGGAGGCGGCATGCAGGCACAGCGCCGGGACAGCAAGCTTGTGGCCAGGCCTCAGGCCCAGCATGGCAGGCAGGGTGGAGGGCGGGGCAGGCGTGCGGGGCAGGTGGGAAAGGGCAGGGCCAGACGGGGCAGCAGGCACTCCGCACGCGGTGGGGCCTCACTCGTTGGGCAGCTTCTCCACGTGCAGGGCCACGGAACCCGCGTCGTAGCCATGCTGGTTGTTTTCTGGAACGTCCATGTAGCGCTCTGTGTACCCTGTGTCGTAGGCCATCCAGACGGTGACAGGGGCCCCCGCGATGGCCACCTGAAGGGTACAGTGGACAGATGGGGCAGGCAGAGAGAGAGAGAGAGAGAGAGAGAGAGAGGCGCGTCAGGTCCCAGGAGCCAGCACGTGGCTGGCTGTCCCGGGGCCTCCCCTGGAGGGCATGAGGATGGTCATGCAAGGGCCTGGCGGGGCGTGGCCCTCAGACCGTCTGTCCCCGTGGACTGTGCGTCTGTCCCCGTGGACTGTGCGCTGGTCAAGGGAGGCGGGGCGCCGTGGGAGGGTGGGTGAGGCCCCTTGGGGCGGAGGGCGGGCCCCACCCAGCGCCTGCTGCTCTCCTCCTCCTCCGCACGGCCGCCCCGCAGTGCCCTGACAGTGCCTCGGCCTGGGCCCTCCCCGACGCTCTCCACACCATGCCCCACCTCTGCCCATCCGAGGCCGGGGTCCCGGGCTCAGCCTCCCACAGAGAGCTGCTGGCAGGGTTTTGTGCAGCCGGTGGCCATCCTGGGGTCAGCGTGGCGGGCATGAGGAGGGGGGCTCGGCCCCAGGGGCTGCTGCAGGGAGGAAACAGCCACGTGGCAAGGCCCCTGCCGAGGTGCCTCCCCCGGGGGCAGGCAGAGTGGGGTGGCCAGCAGGAGGGAGTGGGGTCTGTGGACGTGGCTGTCCAGGGAAGGACCCACCTTGAACACCTGGGGCTTGTGGATCAGACCCATGAGCGAGAGGAAGCCCCCGTAGGACCAGCCGTGGATGGCCACGCGGCTCAGGTCGATGAAGCCGTACTTCTGCGCCACGAACTGCAAGCCCTCCACCTGGTCTTCGATCTCCACCTGGCCCTGGGGACGAGGCCGGACCCTCAGTGGCCTCCTCCGGGAACACCCCGGGGTCCACCTCGCCTCCGTGGGGAGCCCCTCCCTCCTGGATCAAAAGCAGCTCTCCGGGAACACTGTCTCGCCAAGCCCCGCTCAAACCCACCTGCTCTGGGGGGACGGTGACCAGGTGTCAATGGCCACTGCCCTATTCTGCCACCTGCCTCCTGAGTGACTCAGAGAAAGTCACATTCCCTCTTGGGGCCTCAGACGACTCATTTTTGAAATGGGGATATTCACGGGGACCAGGACCCATTTTACAGTGGGCGTGAGGGTGCATCGTGCTGAGGAGAGGCCATCCCATCTAGCGCAGGGCCACCGTCACAGGCTGGCTGAGAGGGTTCCTGCCAGGGCAGCCTTAAGGGGAGGCCTTTAGGAAGGGACTGAGCCAGAAGGGCCCCACCCTAGTCCCGGCTGCCCAGATAGTGAGCCCCTCCCCAGGGAAGGTGACGTGCCGGCTGGGAGCAGAGCAGCACCGAGACCTGTCCTGCACCTCCTCTTGACTCCCAGCCCCCAGAAGTGGGAGGATCTTCTTGGGGGGACGGGTACTGGGGACTTAAGCCCGGTGCTCTAGCGCTGAGCCCTCCACCTCCCTTATTTTGAGACAGGGTTTTGCTAAGTATTTCAGGCCTTGAACTTGACTCCTCCTGCTTCCGCCTCTTGAACAGGTGGGGATCAGGAGTGCAGGCCGCCGCCGCCGCCCAATTTCTGTTTTTTACGAATTTTCCAGCGCATGGTACTTTGTTACAGCATAAAGACGAACTGAGACAACCAGCATCGCCACCCCCCAGCACCAGCACCGTTACCATCACCATGACTACACCATTGTCAGCATCGTCACACTATCACCATCACCACCATCACTTCTACAGCCACCAGTCTTCCTGTGGTCCACACCTTGGGAATTCCTGTGGCCCTGGCCTGTACCTTGGTCTCTGGCTGGGTTTGGGTCCCAGCTCTCCTATGCCAGGGGCTCAGGAGCAGGTGGAATGGACAGCTACCCGTGTCCCCTGGGGCCCAGCTCAGAGTCGAGTGGTGAGGCAGGTGTCCCCTGGGTTCTGAAAGGCCACCTGCTTACTCCATGCTGGCCAGCACTGCCCTCGTGTGGGTGTGCCCTAAGCGAACCCCACATGACCTAGAGCTCCCTGCACAACACAGGAGGGGCCCGGAGTGACCAGGAAATTACCATCTGGTTTTTCAGGGCCCCTTCGAACCGAAGCCCTCGTTGGCAGGAGCCCCGGCCGTCGATGACCACCACGGCGTAGCCCAGGGAAGCCAGCGTGTTGAGCCGCAGGTACTTGATGCCCTTGAAGGAGTTGTTCACCAGCTGCACCTGCAGGCGAGGAAGCGCAGTGAGCGTCTGGGGAGGGACACCAGGCAGGCCAGGCCAGGGTAGGAGGCCAGGGGCCCGGGGGGGGGGGGGGGGGGGNNGGTCCACACCCACCTGGGGGCCCCCGTACACAAAGAGCACAGTGGGGTGCTTCTTCCCCGGCTGCAGGGTGTGCGGCTTGTAGATCATGCCGTAGAGCCGCACGTCCGACCGCGTGTGGAAGTGGAAGATTTCCGGAGGCACGTAATCCGGGGGGCAGCCTATGGGAAAGCGCTGTGACCAGGCGGCCGGGGGCTGCCTGCGGCAGCTGTGCCTCCCCAAGCCTTGAAGGGTGGACCAAAGCACCCCCTGTTGCTGGGGTTCCTGAGCCTAGGTCATGTCAAAGGGCCAGGAAAGCGCTGGTCAGCTAGGGACATGGTGCTGCAAGCTGCACACTCCTGGCGAGCCCTGGGGTGAGAAGGCCCATCCACCAGCTGTCCTTCCCCATGTCACCCCGACGACACCCAGCCTGGCAGGGATACTGACACCCCAACCGCCCGAGCAGAGACACCAGCCCAGAGCCCAGCAGACGCGTCTCAGGCTGCTTCCCATGGACTGCAGCAAGGCGGGGGGTGGGGGGGCTTCTGTCCTTTGGTCATTCTTTGCAGCTCTTGGCAGTGCTGGGGATGACCCAGGGCCCTGCGGCCCGGCAAGCGCTCCACCCCCAAGCCACACCCAGCCCGTTTGGATTTTTGAGGTAGGGTCTCTGAGTCGCTGAGGCTGGCCCCGCACTTGCCACCCTCCTGCACTGGCTGGCCCTGCTCAAGGCCTCCCTGAGGGCTTCCCAGGTAAACAGGGTCCATGGGAGCTGGGCTCGGCTCAGGGGCAGAGCGCTCGCCCACACGTGTGTGGCACCGAGTCCCATCCCCAGCACCACATCTAAATAAATACATAAAACAAAGGTCCCGTCCACGTTCAACTACCGGCAAAGGAAAAAACAGGACACGCAGATCACTTTAAAGGAAGGTTGTCATTAATACAGCCACGGGATTGGCAGGTCACTGCCCAGGGCCGTTCGTCTGTGTCCTAACTACTTAGCTGCTGCTGTAGCTCAGCCACGGCCATGGGCAGTGAAAGTGACCACAACTGGCCAGGTTCTAACCTGGCATGGACCAGGAGGTCCGGGAAGTTGGCCTCAGGCATCTGTGGCCCACCTAGGACACCTGGTCCCATTTTTGACCCATCTCTGACCCTGGCGCTGTGCCGGCCCCTGCCTGCCCTGGCCAGGGCGTCTCCATAGCGACAGGGCAGTGAGGGTGGAGCTGGTGGTGGAGAGGCCCTTCTACCCACTGCTGTCTCAGGAGGTAAGGATAGGGCAACATGCTCGCGAGGCCCCCTGACATCCCTGCAGGCCCAAGATTCCAGTTTCTGGAATGTTCTGGGAAGCAGCAACAGGCAGAGTCAGGGCTGCAGCTGGTCCCCTGGTGCCAGGCGCTGCCTGAGCCCTGTCTTCACCGTCTGCTCCACAGACGACCCGTACCAGGAAACCACCCCACAGCAGCCTGAGGCTCCACAGCGCGTCCCCCAGAGCCAGAATGTGGGCCCGGGACCACTGGGCAGTCCTGACTGACCTTGGGCTCCTGGGCAAACTGCCAGACACTTCCTGTTCCCCCGAGGCCCCTAGGTGACCACTCCCCTGCTTCTTTCAGAAACTATGGCTTCAGAACCTCTGCTCTGTGCAGGTGCCGTCACAGGGGCCACCTCTGAGCAGAGGACTCCGGATGGCACCTGCCATCTGGATGGCACAGCTGGCTGTGGAAGGGTGGAGCAAGTTTCCAGCTGGCTGCATCACTCCGAGCTTCCATGGCCCCCTGCTCCCTTCCCACGGGCCCTGAAGTCCCCGGGACCTAGCTCTGTGTGCTGTGCGCTGCTGCCTGGCAGGTGCCATGGACCCCCGAGTCCCTGAGCCAGGTCACGGCCTGTGGGGCCACGGCCACAGTTATGTTCTGACGTATCCTGGGGCTCCTGCAAGGACGGCTACAGCTGCTGCCCTCTGCTCGCCAGGGTGTCCCTCGTACCCGGGGACAGACGCGCAAGCCGAGCTCACCAGGGAGGGCCGGCTACTCACTGGCTGCCTCCATCATGCTGGCCCAGAAGCGGGGCTGCTTGTGCAGGGGGTCGTCGTCGGGCCCGCTCAGCTTGTAGACGTGCACGCAGGGCGGGGTGCTCACGCTGCTGTAGTGGCTGATGAACATGTCGAAGCTCTGTGGGGGACGAGGTGCTGGTCTCCAGGAACAGGCACAGTGCCCTGCAGCCGGGGCGCCTGTGCTCTTCCCGCCCCGTCACGGGGGCACTCTTCACCTACTGCTCATCTGGATGTCATGCCGCCCCCCGCCGTGGCTACCAATGCCCCATGTGCAAATAAGGAGAGGGGCTGAGCCTGGATCTGTCTGGGACCAGTGTCCAGGGAGCTGCCACCGTGGGGCCTGCTCGCCTGGCCGGGCTGGCAGTGGCCCTGTGTGTGTGCCCTGCCTCGGGGTCGGCACAGCTTGGAGCTAAGGCTGAGGCCCACTCACAGCAGCGGCACCAAGGCTCAGTAGGTAGGCCGTGGTGCTCCGGGGACACCACTCCCTCCCTCCCCGCTGCCAGGTAGGGGTGGGCAGCACCAGCCCTGGGGGACACTGGGCGGGAGCCAGCATGCACCTGGCTCATGGAGCAGCTGTGGGAGAAGCCGGGCGTGGTGAGGCGCACGATCTCGCCGGCAGACTCGTAGCTGACCACGTAGAGGTGGTGCTCCAGTGGCGTGTCCTTTGTGCCTTGGAAGTACACCAGCTTGGTCTCCTCATTGACCCAGATCTGCAGTGAGGACACAGTGCTTGGGACCAGCCTGCCCCCTCCCTGGTGGACCCCGTTGCCTGCAGCCAGGGGACCTGCTCCCCACCGTCTCTGCTGCACAGCTGCCTATGCTGCCTGGTCTGGCCCCATGTCCTTCAGAGGGCCGGAGTTACAAGGTCAAGCCTAGATGGCCCTTGGGACTGTGGAGGCATCAATCTGGAGGAAGGCTGCGTGGGTCCCAGGGCCAGCCCGTCTCTCTGGCCAAGGGCTAGAAGTTAAGAAGTAGCAAGGCCCCTCCTAGCCCCAGGTTCTTAGATGGTGTCCCCAGGCAGAGCTCAGAGCTGCAGCCCCACGCCTGCTCAGGAGTCCCCGGGGCACACGGCTGCGGGGGCACGGCTATAGTCCAGCATTAGAAAACCCCGAGAGAGAGGACCAGGTGGGGACAGGTGGCTACCTGGGGCAGGTCAGGCTGGTGGGTGGTGGTGAGGTGGCGCCACACAGGCAAAACACCTCCAGAGGGCACAGCCCTGGACTTGGGACAGAGGCTGCTGGAGCCCTTCCCAAGGAATTCCCCACATGGGGATGAGGACGCTGGAGGAGCAGGCCCACTTCACGCCAGGGGGCCAAGTGGGCCTTTGTAAAACCCCGTTGACCCCCACTGACAAAGACCACAGTGCTGTTGCCTGCAGGAGGGAGGGCTGCTGGCAGGGGCGGGCTCCTAAGGGACACTCTGTGCTGTATCTTGTCCTCTGTGGTGCTCGTGGACACAGGGCCTGCACATGCTGGGCAGCGCCCCCCACAGACCACCCCGCCCCAGGCTCCATTTATTTGGGGGGACTGGAAGTAGGCACAGTGGTGCCCGCCACTAAGCTGCAACCACAGCCCTTGTGATTTTCTTGAGACGGGATTTCTCTATGTTGCTGAAGCTGAACTTGAACTTGATCCTGTGGACGCAGCTTCCCTGGGAATCCAGGTGTGTCCGGCGCCTGAGCTGCTTTCCACAAGCAGGTTCTCTAGACCCACAGGAGGCTGGGCCTCCAGCACTGCCCAGCTCCACAGCACATGTCAGCCCTCCCCAGGGCTTGTCCCCAGCGAGGCCTGGCTTGGGTGACGCAGAACAGGGCAGACAGCACTTTAGAGAGCCCAGTCCTGTCCTTCCTCTTGTTTGTGGTCTGGGGGTCAAATCCGGGCCCGGCATGTGAGAGGCTCTTCTTTCACTTCTAAGATGCTCCCGCCCCGTCTCAGGTGGAGAGAGGCGCGTGCTGACAGGGCGCAGTCACAACCCCCGGCACGTGGTGCTTGTGCTGGCTCAGGACACCACACACTCAAGGTCACTGCATGCACGCGCACACACATATGTGACTGTGCCCTTCAGGGGACCTGGGTGACATCTGAGGACATCAGTGGCTGGCGTGACTGGGCCGCTCCTGCTGTGGAGTGGGTGGGGCCCAGGGAGCAAGGTCAGGAGAGGGGAGCAGAGCCGCCCACTGCCCCCTGCTCGGGCCAGGCTGGGAAGGGAGCTGGCGAGTGGTCAGCAGCAACCCGGCTGCGTGGAAGCCAGCAGGTGGCCACTGGCCACCAATTAACCTTTAGAGACCGGCATTCTGACCCTCAGGCTCTATCCACAAAGACGCAGGCATGAAGCTGCCCAGAGAGGGGACTGCTGCAGTGCCACAGCGCACCTGTCCCCACAGTTCAGCAGCATCTTTCCACGTCCATCTACCGTGACCCACATGTGCCTCGCTTGCTCATGCTGTCACTGACAGCCACATTCAACCACGAATGACACACACCACACGTACATGTCGCTAGAGAGTTCTGGGGTGACCTCACAGGTCCACACCTAGCATTGGGGGCCCACTGGATGCCAGTCAGGCGTGACGCACGTTGCTGTCAGCACACAGGTGGCTTGTCCCCGATGGGCTGTGCCCTGCTGCCTCAACTGCACCCTCTGAGGCCAGGCTCCCCCTTCCAGCCCGGGCAGGGTGTGCTGGCCTCTGCGTTGCCAGCCACGTCTGCACCCTGCAGGCCACCTGTGTGCTCCTGTTTTTTATGCCAAGTCACTGAAGGGCGCGGGCTTGTTTCTGAGAGGGAGGGACCCAGGAGGGTGACCAGGAACCCTCTGTAAACATGGAAGCTGTGCTCCTGGACCCAGGTGAAGACACAGGGCTCGTGGCTCATCTCTGTGGCTGTGCCTTCATTTGGGAACCTCAGGGGCTAACATGGGGTGGCTGTGGGGACACTCCCGATGACTCTAATTCCATAGGATGTGCAGATGTCCTGAAGACTGTTCTCTTGGGGAGGGGGCTCTGAGATATAAAGAAGGCCACTTGAACACCCTGGTGGCACTGAGAGTGTGGGTTAGGCCCTCCCACGGGACCTGGCGGGGGCCGCGGGACCCTCTGACTTGTCCCTCCTGGTCTTCGATGCTCAGGCAGGGAGGAGGGAAAGGAGCAGGGCAGAGAGGAGCAGGAAGGGGCAGAGCCAGGAGGGAGGGCAGGGAAGCCAGGAGCACGTGAAGGGCGGGAGGAGGGACAGAGGAGACTCTGGTACCTTGGAGCCGTGCCTGGCCAGAACCTCCCATTCACCACTGGTCAGAGCGATCTCCTCCTTAATGAAGCTTTTAAATTCATCTGAAAGGAAGGAAGGAAAAGAGGTGAAGGGAGCCAGGGCATCGTGACACGCACCAGGGACACACTCCCCATGGGGCTGCAGGGTCTGAGCAGAAGGTGGGGACCTGCCAGAGTGGTCAAGGGGACTGTGGGGCCAGTGCCTATTGGCGGATGGCAGGACCAGCCTTTCCCAAGAAAAGCCAGGACTCTGGAACTCGCTGTTCTAGAGCCTTCGAAGGGCGAGTGACTCTGGCCTTGTAGGGCTCTGCGGCCCCAGGCCAGGAAGCAAGTGGACGCGTAGTTGCTCTGCGGTTTTCTGGGTAGACGACGCCGCTGAGCTCTCCCTGGGAGGCGACACAGGACGGCTGTTGGCGCCAACAGAAAGGGACTGAGCTCGGGAGCAACGGCTCACTTTTCTCCTGAACCATTCTAGGCCTAAAAGACACTGGCACCCACACGTGGCGCGACAGGGACAAGGGTCCTGCACACAGTGGCACAGGAGGAGTTGAGGCCAACTCTCGGGGACGGGCTCCCGCCCTCAGCCTCCCCGGCTGGTCCTGCCATGCTGGCCTGCTGAGGCCCACGGTTAGTGGGGCGAGTTGTGCTTGGCTCCCTCTGGGACCAGTCAGCCGGGGTCCCTCTCCCGATGCCCACAGGGCCTGGGCACTGCTCGCCTGGCTGGCCCTCTGCTCACTCCCGCCCGTGGAGCCTCCTGAGGCACTAGGCTCCAGCCCGATTTTGTCTGGCCCCAGGGTCCTGCTGACCGTCCCTCCCTGCCCGCCTTCACCCAGATGCCCACCTGCTCCTCCTCAGGTTCCCAGGCTCCTCCTGAGCCCTGCCCTCCCGCGGGCCACCAGGCCTCCCCAGTCCCCTGCAGGCACTCACTCCTGCTGATTAAACATTACTAAGGTACAGGTGCTCAGCACCCTGTCACCATCCAGCAGGCATCTGCCCCATGACAGGAGGCAGGAGCTGGGGACCCACAGGTGTAGCTCCAGAGCAGGGTGGCCATGCAGACCTGGGCCCGAGGTCACCAAGGCACTGCAGCACACTGGAGAGTCTGGGGCCCCCACGGAGCAGCCACTGCCCCTCCACCAGTGACCACTGGGCATGGAGATGCAGCTCTCAGGCTGCCAGGCCCCCAGAGGGCTGCAGGTACAGGTGCCCAGTGCCTGGGCAGGGCCGGGCCAGCCGGCCAGGCCTTAGTGGCTCACCAACCTCAGGCCTGCGCGGTGGAGCCGTCCATCCTGGCACCAGTCCCCTGGCTCCAGCGTGCTGGCTGCCATGCTCTCAGGCCGCCCCTGCACTGGACGGTGCTCAGGGCATTTGTGGGCAGGGCTCTAAACTGTGGGGCTCACACATGTCCAGGAACATGGGGCTCCTGGCCAGGAGTGGGTGGAGGCGGGTGCTGCTCACGCCCACTGCGCCCAGGGATCCAGCCCAGAGTCCTCCTGCCATGACTCTGCAGAAGCCTGGGGTGTGTCCTGCGGGGGCTGCGACACCTGTGCTCCCCTTTGCCTGCTCTGCGCCCCTAGGTGTCACCCACACAGCAACTCTGCCATCGGCACCTCATCTCAAGCAGGTCTGCATCCTAAAACATCCCCTCAGTCTCTCGGTGTCAGCCCGGAACCCCGCGGGCCTGGGGGCCTCCACACCACGCGCTCCCACTCAGCTGCAATGGGTGCAGGAACCCCAGGTGCCGCCGCCTCACTCGCCCTCGGCCTGCGCCACAGAGACCAGGACTCACTTCACACCCGTGTAAGTGAGACCAGCGACTTCCTGCTTCCTGTAGGGTCCAAGTCCGAGTCCTCCACAGGGCCCTGCATGGCTGCCCTGTCCCCTCTGCCTCCCCTCCTCCCTGTACCTCCAACACACCAGGCTTATCCTGCCCCCGGGCCTTTGCAGGCCGTGCCCTCTGCCTGCAGTGTGCTGTATGCCTATCAGCTCTCCAGTCTCCGCTCGGTGGCATGCTATCTGGAGACATCCTCCTGAGCCCCTTTTAGAAAGAAGCCCCTCACTCTGCAGCATTTGCCTCTCCACTCGCCTTCCTCCCGAGGCAGGATCTTTCCTTGTTCTTGGATTATTGCTTTATCTTCCACTAGAACCTTCTAAACACCAAGGAGCGTCTTGCCTCTTCATACGACTGTACCGGGGGCACCTGGAGCACGGGCCGGCCACTTCTACAGGGAGCCAGAGAGCAACCACCTGTGGTTCTGTGAGCCGCTGCTGCTCGACACTGCCCCCGTGACCCAGAAGCAGCCGCAGGCCACCCAACGAGTGGGCCTGGCCATGTGCCAATAAAACTCTATGAAGCAAGTGACAGATGGGATGTGGCCCGCAGCCCGCGTTCCCACCCCTGGTCATTGGAAGGGCTGGTCACAGAGCGCTCCACAGATGCTGCTGGCAGAATAGGCGGCGGCTTCCGTCACGGCCCCTGCTGATCACAAGGGCCCGCGGGATGCTGCTCCAGTGCCTGCCCTGGGGACCCACTCTGTCAGGGCCACCAGGGACAGATGGGGCACTGGCCACCACGACAACCGGGAGCCAGGCTCTGCTCACCTTCACCAGGGCTGAGGGGCTGGGTCCAGTCATAGCCATTGGACTTGAGGACGGCGGTGACTTTGTAAAGGTGGCAGAAGCCGGTCTTGCACTCATTGGCTCGGAGGAAGCAGAACTCCTCGGTGCCCTCAGGCTGAGGGAAGGGGTAGAAGATGTCGTGCACCTGTGTGGCAGAGGGGGCGTCAGGAGAAGGGAGGGCGGCTCTGCAGCTGGCCAGCCTCCCGGACTCCCTTGCTGGCTGGGGACGGCCCGGCTATGAGCCCTTCTCCACATGGGGCCCGCCCAGGAGGCCACGCGCAGCCCCAGCCCCCCTTACATTGATCCAGACGTTGGTGACCTCCTCGTACACCACGTGTGGCTGCACGTCCTGGGGGACCGCTCTGGCGAAGGCCAGCCGCTGCTCTTCGCTCTCAGGGGTCGGGATGAACAGGGCAGGCGGGAGGAGGACCAGCTGGAGTCGCTGCTGCGGCCGGTCCAGGAACATGGCCCAGGCGCTGGGAGGGGACAGGAGGGCGGCGGGGGCCTCAGAGGCTGTGGGCAGTGCAGCAGCGCCGTCCCCAGCGGTGGGCCGAGCCCCGCCTCCCTGGTGTCCCTGGCCTGCGCTTGGCCCAGTCCCCGAGTTGGGGCTCAGTGGCACAGCTGGCCAGACCCCAGCACCAGAGGGAACGGCCCTAGGCCCTGGGTCTTGGGCACCATTCACAAACGGGCCTGCTTCCTTCTTGGCCAGCCCAGCCCCCAGGTCCACCTCACTCCAGTCGGCCTCAAGTGGACCTCTCAAAACCTGCCCTGTGGGGTGGGGCTGCTCCACGCAGGCCTCGGGGACGGCAGGAAAGAGCACAGGACGTCCCGGCCTGACGGGAGGCAGCCCGCGGGCTGGGCCTGCCATCTGCCGCAGCATCAGGGAACTGGGACAGAGAGGGACAGAGCCAGCTCTGCAGGCCATGCGGGAGCTTTCATAGCTGCTGCCCGCTCACGGCCACAGCAACCTGGGAGGAGTGGGCGGGCAGTGTGGGCCACGCCACTGCAGGCGGGGGGACGCGCCCCTCACAGGAGACGAGGCTCATCTCCCCCTCACCTAGAAGCATACAGGGCCACTGTGCCCACAGCTGAAGGAACAGCGAGCTGGCCGCGGCCTCTGGGTGGAGGTTGCAGGAAGTGGGAAGGGGAGCAAGGGGAGCACCCCTACTTTGTGACTCGGAACTGAGCATGGAACCCGGGGTGCTGTACCAGGGGCCACAATCCCAGTCCTTTTTATTTTACTTTGAGACAGGGTCTTGCTAAGTTGCTTAGGGCCTCACTAAGTGGATCAGCTGGCTTGAACTTGGGATCCTCCTGCCTCAGCCTCCCAAGCTGCTGGGATGACAGGTGCGTCACCACGTCTGGGTATGATTTGGTATTTCTTACAACTAGGGAACTTGGGCCCCCTGCAATTACCTCTGACGCCCAAAATGTCCTAGTTCCACCAACACTGGAGTGAACGACTGAGACTGTCCTGCCTCTGACAGGCTGGGGGAGGCATCTCTGGGAACAAGTGGGCAGGACACGGTCACCTGCGCTGGTCCTATCACCCCAAGACCCGTGGGCAGTCGGAGCAGTGGTTTTTGCAGCCCACCCGTCGTTCCCAGCCCCCACTCTGAATCCCTCAGGTCACCTGACGCAGAGACACTCACTACTTGCCGTCCCGGGTCCACCCAGCCCTGGCGATGTACTCCACCTTGGGGAACAGCGAGCTGAAGGGCTGCACCAGCTCCTTCCCACGAGCCGACACGATCTAGGGAGACAGACGTGGGTCATACTCTGCCTGTCCCCATACCACCTGAGGAGATGGCGGCCATGTGGGGTTAGAGCGAGTTCCCTGCTCTGGGATGTGGTCACGGCAGGTGTCCCCGAGTCAGGATGTGCTCACACTGAACAGACCAAGCCAGATCCAGTGTACTTGGTACCCATGACGGAAAAACAGGGGGTGGACACACACCATGGGGCCGTCTTGTGGTGTCGCAGGAGAAGATGGCCACCTGCGACCCCAGGAGAATGGCACACTTTCCCTCGGGGCCACACCCTCACTCTGGCCTCCTGCTCTTTGAGCTGCCCATTCTGTGGCAGTGGGGACAACAGTCCCAGCAGACTCCAGTCATTCGACAGAGCCTCCGAGACAGGGTCCCCCCAGAGCACCCTGCTGGTTCTGGGGACCAAGCAGTCTGTTCTGGGCAGTTCCTGCAGATCCAGGGGCCTTGAGCAAGCAGGCCTCGGAGGGGAGGAGGCTGGCGGCCCAGAGCCCTAACCCGTGGGGCAGGGCCATGCCTGCTGACCGCCTGGCTCAACTGGCGCACCCGGTGCAGGCCTCAGGACTGTGTGTCATGGAGAGCAAGTGACCATTGAGAACCATCAAGTGAACGGACTCCTGTGGACCCCATGAGGTCACTCATGGCAGATCTGCCTAAAATCCCTGGAAGGTCTGGGCAAGAGCGTGAACAAGGCTTGCTGAGGGCCTGATCCTGCCCGAGAACCAGCTCCGAGTTGGGGAAAGACCTCATTTCTGCAAAAGCACACGAGTGTCCCCAGCTTGTCTGAGCTCTCTGGATGCCTGGCATGTCCTCTGGACTCCTGGAGTGCCCACCTCCGGCCCCTGCTTTGTCCCACGTGAGGTGTTGAGTTTCCAGGAGCCCCGTGTCTGGGCGCCCGCAGCTCATGACTCGCAGAAGACCCCAGGGCAGGGTGGGGCTGGGTGGGAGGGCGCTCAGCTCTGGGCTGAGGGGCCTTGTGCCTGGCCCTGGCATGCTCCTGAGGCCCCACATGATGACCTGCGGGTGACAGGACCCTCACATCCGATGCTGATGCTATTTCGGAAGGTCCTAGGACACTGCGCATCCCACGAAGCCCCTGGGTCCACAGAATGACCCGTGGGTTCTGCCCAAGGGCTGGGGGGGGGACCTGCCTGCCTGACTCGCCCCCAGTGGAGCTCCCTTTCTGAGTGCTCAGGGAAGGGTGTGGACCTGCAGGTCAGCTCTGTGGAACCACAGCACAGCAGGGCCCTTCTGCTCCTGCCGTGGGACCCTCCACCCGCTCGCTCACGGCACTGGCACAGCAGCGAACGCACAGCCGCCCGGGGACAGGCGGGCTCTGCAATCCCAAGCTGCAAGAGAAGGGTGGCCGCGGCCGGCCGGAGTGGCAACTCGGGGCCTGGAAGCCCAGGGGAGGCGGCAAGCAGACCCTGGTCCCACCCCGTCTTCCAGCCCCTTCCCGCTTCATCCTGAGGCCACCCAAGGCGGCGCCAGCCTCACCTTGCCCTGACCGTCCGTCTGGAACTCGGCCAGCTTCAGGGCGATCTTGGGATTCTTGCTGCCTGTGAGAAGGAGAGTGAGCCGAGCACACACGGGTGTCCCCAGTGTGCGCGAGGGTTGCTGCACGGGCCAAGGAGGCAGGGCCACACCCACAGGGAGGTGGACAGCTGGCACAGTGGGGGCCAGGGGTGGGGAGAAGCCAGGGTCCAAAGGTCTGCCCACAAGATGTCCGTTCCTGGCACAGGCACAAAGTCCCTTAGGCGGACCTTCTGACTTAGTGCCTGGCTCATTCTCTTGACAGGGATGTGACATCTGACTATTGCTTAAGAGCAGAGACCAGCCTGGCACAGTGGCCACGCCTGTCGTCCCAGCAACTCAAGAGGCTGAGGCAGGAGGATGTCAAGTTCAAGGCCAGCCTGGGCAACTTAGCAAGACCCCGTCTCAAAATAAAAAGGGCATCGGGCAGCTCAGTGGTACCGAACACAAACAGAGGCTCAGGCCAGCCCCTGTGTCGGGGGGGCGGGGGGGCATCCACCAAGCTGATGCACCCTGCCCTGGGAAAGCGTCACAGTTGGCCTAAGAGGATAGGACGTGGCACCATGACACCCTGACAATGCAACAGGGGACGGGTCTTTTCCAGTCAGCCAGGCGAGCCCTCAGGAGGCAGGCGGCCACCACTGGGACAGACAGGCCCTTCCAGAGGGCCACAGCTCAGGGCCCAGGAGAAGGGCCAGGCCATGGCAGAGGGCAACGCTGCCCTTTCCCAGACAGATGGCAAATTTGGTCTCTGGCACTTGTCACTCTAGAACCAGGGCAGGGTGACGTCTCAGAGCCTTCACTTCCCTATCTGTCAGGCCAGGAGGAGACCAACGGTCCCAGGTGGGACTGGAGCAAGTGGCGCAGAGGCTCCGTGTGCACAGCTGTGGGCAGGTGGGTACAGGAGCAGGCAGTGGTGCCCTCAAAGCTTTCCAGGGTGGCCGCCATCCGCAGCCTGAGCCGGGCTCCCAGCTGGCTCTGGGCCACACCCCAGTGGGTACCTGGTTTTGCTCTAGAGGTGACCTGGCTCAACAAGAACATCGGCACTACCAAGGGGCCAAAAAGGGAAGAGGCCAGGGCAGAGGCAGACACAGCCCAAGGGGCCACGGGGCGTGGGAGGGGACCCCACAGCCCTGTTGGCAGAGGACCAAAACCCGCCGCGACTCCTGGATTTAACGGCTAAATGTCCTTTCTGAAGGCGAAAGAGGACTACAGGACAGACGGCACTTCAGGTATGTAGGACCACAGGCATTCCATGTGACAGGAAGGTGACATGCAATTCAAATTTGAACTGTCTATAAAAAAGATGGCTGTAAACATGGATCTTGTTTTTAAGCAACGGGGTCTTGTTATGCTGCCCAGGCTGGCCTTGAACTCCTGGGGTCCAGCCATCCTCCTGGCTAGGCCTCCCGAGTGGGTGGCCAACAGGGCACCACTGCGCTGGCCTCCCATGGCTGCTGCAGAGCCCTGACTGTGGGGCAGCCTGAGGGGTGGGCAGCTTGGCCTCCACTCTCGACCCCGCCCAGGGGCAGCCTCCTGACCCAGAGCCCCGTGACAAGCCTGGGGAGGCCGGGCGGGGATGGACGGGGACCTTCCCGTGCACGTTGGTTCCCAGAGGCCCGGGGGCAGCACTCGCCTGTCCTGGGGTAGCGGTAGGAGTCCGTCTTCCGCTCCTCCAAGGCAGGAGAGGGGACATGGATGACTTCCACCTCCGACTCGTCCACTTCCTCATACAGTATGCGCAGCGTCTTGAGGCCTTCTGACCCTGAGGGCACAGCAGGCTGCCAAGGGTGCGGGGACATCCCTGCTGCCACCCATCCCTGCTGCATGCGGGCTCTGTGGTGCCACAGGGCTTCACCCAGGGCACTCCAGACACACCCCAGTCCAGCTCCTCTCTGGGCCTGACTTTCCCGATGGTAACACAAACAGAGCCGTTCCCAGCACAAAATGGCCCAGAATGGGGTGTGAAGGCCCGACTGCACCCCGAAAATCCCTGCACTGAATCCCAGCACCTCAGAACTCACAGGTGTGTGGAGACCAGGCCTTTAAAAAAGGGACAAGGGTAAAAGGAGATCAAGGGCAGCCCTGGCCCATGACTGCTGGGAGGCCCTGCTGAGGCGGTGCACGGACAGGGCACCTACCTTCCCAGGTGGCCGTAGGACACCACCAGCAGCCTGTGAAGCGGTCGAACTCCTCCTGGATGACGAAGGTGGCGACGCCAGCAGATTTGGGGTCGTCCAGGACATTGGACAAACCTGGGGGAGAGACCACAGATGAGACCACTCAGGTGGCCTCACACACCATGCTTTCCATGTGGACGCAGGGGGCCTCCAGGGCACTGCAGGGTGCTGACGAGATCCCTGGCAGCACCCACTCCACACCAGAAGCACCTCCTCCAGAGGCCATGCCTGTGGGTTCAGCAGAGGGGCCTGGGGGTGGGGACACAGGCACCTGCGTGGCAGGTCACGGTGCAGACCCTTAGGACAGCGAGGGTGAGCCCCGCGTGCGAGGGGGCTGCTGCAGCAGTGCCCGCTGGGCTGTGGGCCGGTGCCACGGAGGGCTCCCTTCTGCAGACGGACGCTGCAGGCCAGGCAGGCACAGAGCCAGGGGGGCAAGGCGGTGCCTGGGGTGTGCGAGAGGGAGAGGCGAGGCCTGGGGTGAGCCGGTGGCAGGGCTGTCTGGAAGGTGGCAGGCTGCTAGGCTGCTGTCCCAGGAGGGCCGACAGGTCCTCACCCCTGTGGCAAAAGGTCAGTCGCCGCTCCTCGCCCGTCTCGATGTTGGCCACCCATAGGTCGCTGTTGTTGATGAAGGAGAAGAAGGCGGGGTCTGCGGGGCAGATCTTGGGGTCCATCCGGGGCCCCGAGCACTGGGTCTTGATCTCCAGGGGCTTCATGGGGGACACCTGAGGACAGAGAGGCCGGTTGAGGGAGGGGCCCCAGCAGCCCTGCCTTCCTGGCCAGGCCGGGGCTCACCATGAAGCCGTTCTTGCCGCCGTCCCGGCAGTGGAAGAGGCTGTTGCTGGCCTGGAAGAGGAAGAGGCCGCTCTCGCTGTGGAAGTCGTAGGAGGTGATGCCGAAGACGCCCAGGCGCTTCCGCTCCCGCAGCAGCTCCTCCTCCCGTGAGTACACCCCGTGGTGGGGCGTGGCCTGGGGGACAGACAGAAACCTGGTGGCCTGGGCCCGCCTGCAAGGCCACGCCGGCGAGGGCTCTGCATGCTGGGCATAGCAGGTGGGCAGAGCCTGGACCTGTGGCCCAAGGGGCAAGGCAGCCTGGCCTGGTGCACTAGCGACTGCGCGGCAGTGGCAGAGGGCCACTTAAACCCCCTGCCACGGAGTCTCTCCAGGCAATCCTGTCCCAGCCACTGGGCACTCTTCCCTGGTGCCCACTGCCACTCCTGCAGCCCCTCCCACCAAGAACATTCCATCAAAACCCCCGAACCCTAAATATCCACACCATCTGCAAGAGTTGGGGGAGCAGGGATTCAAGCCTGGCCACTGAGCGCCTGGCCCAGGCCCGGCAGGGAGCCCTCTCGCACAGCACACCGCGTGGTGACACCTGCAGACCAGGGCCCTGTGGCGGCCGAAGCGAAGGCATGAATTTTTTTAAAGCAGACTGGGCCAGGGGGTGGCTCAGGGGTACAGCGCGTGCCAGGTGTGCACAGAAGCCCTGCGCTTCATCCCCAGCCCCTCAGAGCTCAGTAAAATAAAGGAGAAGCAGAAGAACCATCGGCACTGTGTGGAACGCAAAGTGGTTCAGCTGGGCACTGGGGACAAAGGGGGGACAAGCCATAGGGAGGCAGGCTCTGGGATGCATGGAGCTGCAGCATGCTCTGCTCGGCCCCGTGTGAAGCAACGTGGACACAAGAGGCCCTCCCCACCTGAGCTGCACCCACTCGCAAGCCGACTCCATGGAGGGCCACCACCGCCCTCAGGACCGGCCCCGGGCCCCACATCTGGGAAGGCCACATCTGACAGCTTCCACCAGGGAGGCCTGCAGCTAGGACAGAGCCTGCTCTGGGCAGCCTGGGCCCCTCTGTGGCACACGGCCGGGCGGCATCATGCTGGGAAGACAGGGCTCTGCGGCAGGACGCAGCCCACCTGGAAGTGGTCCAGCATCTGCTTCCAGGACAGCAGCAGCAGGGCCTCCTTGCGCACCTTCTTGGGGATCTCCGAGTAGAGGAGGGAGTTCTCCCGGCTGCCGTAGGGCATCCCTGCAGGCACAGCACAACGGCCTGCATGAGCACCCAGCAGGCGGGCAGGGCCTCCAGAGGGCTCCGGGTCCCTGCAGCTGGGTCCCACGGAGCGCCCCTCCCCAGAGAGCCACAGGCCTGGGTGTGATCGCTTCAGCGACAGGGTCTTCCTCCTCTGAGGCATCTGAGCTGAATATGGTGGCCACAATTACTGGAGAATAGCCCATGGAAGAATAGGAAGGGCGCTGGGGATGCCAGACCTGGCTCCTGACGGCCCCTCTGCGAGGGGGAGGCTGGGAAGGAACCCACCCAGGGCGACAGCCAGGGAAAGCCTTTCTCACCACTCGGACAGCAGCCTCCTCAGGGGTGGGCTCTGCAGACTGCGGCTCCACCCCTCCCTGCCAAGAGCAAGTGACAGCTACAAATGTCCCCAGATGTGCCCAGTATTCCTTGAGGAATGGAATCTCCCCTGAGGAGAAGCACTGGTTCAATCTAACGCTCCTGTAGGTGACCAGGGACATGGCTGCCAAGGGAGGCTTCTGTGCAGGTGCATGAAGTACAGCCCACAGAGCCAGCCACACAATGCCTGTGTCACCCGAAGTCACCTGCAGTCCATCAGTTTTTCAAGTGCTGTGTCTCTGAGGCTGGGACGGGTCTTACTGTGGAAGGCACTGAGGACTTCTTTGAAGCAGATAAAATGAGGTCTTTCCTCAGTATCCTTAGGAGATTGGGCTCAGGACCCCCCAGGATTCCAAAATCTAGATGCTCCAGTCCCGCAGGTCAACAGCCCAGCACTCACAGCACCTGCACACACCCTCCCGGACTTTCAGTTATTTCTGGGTGACTCAGATTACCTAATAAATGCTGTGTACACAGTTGTTACGTTGTATTGTTTAGAAAACAATAACAAGAAAATGAATGGCATTCAGTATAGATGCAATCTTTTTTCTGAAAAAAAAATTGTGTGTGGACTGGGGATCAAGCCCAAGAATGCTCTCCTACTGGGCCGCACCCCAGTCCTTTTTATTCATTTTTGAGACAGGGTCTGACTGAGTGGCAGCTGGATAACAGATGTGGCTAGACCTGGGGCTGAGGAACCTGCAGACACAGGAGGAGGGTGCACCTGCCGCCTGGCCCCGTGGGATCCAGGACACCTCTGCCACAAGGCTGGGCACCAAGTTGGGCTTCTCCTTGTGTACACCTTCCAACAGCACAGGGTGTCCGGCGGTGGCCTGTGAACCTGCCCTAGCTAACGACGAATCACAGGACATCGGAGCTCCTTTCTCATCCTCTGAGTATCTGTTTTATCTCCCGTGTCCTGGGGACAGAGCCGGCAGGCTCCGCACTGGGTAGTACTCCGCCACTGAACCCAGCTCTGGCCCTGCATGTTCTTCGAGTTTCTGGGCAGAAAGACCCAGGCTGCTGCTACCCTCCTTCTCAGGACCTCCTCCTTCCCACGGGGTTCTGAGGGGAGAGAAGGCAGCCCGCCAGGCCCTCGGGGCTCAACGCCGAGGAGGGCATTCATCCTGGCAGGCTGCGCCCCGGGCACACCTATGAAGGACAGCTAGGGGCAGACGAGCAACCCAAAGAAAAATAAGGAGACCTCTCCAGGGCTTCCTTTTAAAAGAGACCTGTGAAAAACGCAAAGTCAACTTGAGACGTGTGCGGGTGGAAACGATTGCGTGGAAGAAGGTGGAGGGCCTGAGTCCTGGGAGAGCGACTTGCTCTCTAAAGGCCTGAGTTTTATTTTTTGAACTATTTTAAGTGACAGGGTCTTACTTTGTTGCCCAGGCTGCCCCAAACCCCTGGGTGATCCAACCAGAATAGCTGGGACCACAGGTGTGCGCCATGCGCCATCACGCCTGGCCCGAGGCCCCGAGTCTGCGGGGATTCCCTGCTTTCCAGGAGCACCAGGCGAGTGGGGACCAGAACATGCAGAGTGTGACTGCACTGACACGAATGTCCAGAGCAGGGGACTCCAGACACAGGAGGCTGAGGAGGGCTGGGGGAACATGGGGGTGAGTGCTGCGCACAGGCTTCTTCTGGGACGACAGAACACTCTGAACTAGACAGAGGTGACGTGTGTGCGATGCTGCAAACATACTGCTGAGAGCCACCAAGTCCCACAACTTGAAAAGTACAAGGCTGGGGACTGTGAGGCACCGCTCAGATCTCAAAAAGAAGCAACATAGGGGCAAGCCCGGCACGGTGGCCACGCCTGCCTTCCAGCAGCTCGGGAGGCTGAGGCAGGAGGATCATGAGTTCAAAGCCAGCCCCAGCAACTTAGTGAGGCCCTGTCTCAAAATTAAAGTTAAAAGGAGGGGCTGGGGCTGGGGCTGGGGCTGAGTGGCAGAGCGCTTGCCTATCACACGTGAAGCACTGGGTTCCATCTTCTGCACCACATACAAATAAATAAAATAAAGATATTGTGTCCATCTACAATTAAAGAAATATTAAAAAAAAAAGTTAAAAGGAAAAAGGGGCTTGGGATGTGACTCAATGGTTAAGCACCCCTGGGTTCAATCTCCCTGATACCAATAAGTGAACAAATGAGTAAATGTATAGATGAAGCTCAGGGACCCATCATCCCCGGGCCCCCCCACACTCATGTGCGTGCACACGCACATACACGTAAGAGAGCACACGGGGCAACAGGAAGGGCTGGGAGGGGCTGGGGGCGGTTTTCTAGAGAGCAGCCTGGGGACAGTCACCCACAGGGACCCTTAAGGAGAGCCTTCCAGTAGGAAGTCAAAGGTAAGGCCTCGCCGAGGACAAGACTCACCTCCCAGCACAGTGACGCCTGGCATCAAGGCAAAGGGTGGAGAGGGCTGAAGACAGCCGCTGACCCCTGTGGCCACTGTGCCTCCCCTTTTGCCAGTCCTGCCCCCCCACCACCCACTGCCCCACAGGCGTGGCAGGTGACACAGGACAGTGCAAACACTGCATCTAGTCACCGAGTGGCATGGCCTCACGGGCTGGCCTGGCAGGGCAGGGCACATGGCCAGAGGCAGGACAACCTTTCCTCGTCACAGGACCCCAGTCCTGGCTTTCTTTCCTACAGGAGTCCGAGACCTGCCCAGGGCCCTGAGACCTCCTCTTCCTAACAGAAGATGCTGTGTGATGGGGTGAGGGACTGGCCACAGGGGACAGCTGGAGTCCAGGCCCCAGGCCTCTCTGCCCATCTTCCTGCAGTAGGAGTGGGAAGGCGCCTGTCTCTGGGCCACCCAGTTTGCACTGGGCTCCACCAGTCAGAACAGAGGGGCGCTCCCGGAGGGCCCCAGTGACTAGCTCTATGTGCCTCAGGTGGCCAACCTGGGCCTACGGCAGGTCATGACTCAGGGCAGCAGACTGGGCCTGGCACCGAGACATGCCATCGACGTGGGGGCCACGGGCAGCCTGAGAGCTTGGTGCTGAGTGACGTGGTCGGCTGCAGGATGCCATCACCCCAACAGAGGCAGTAGATTCTGGGGTCTCTGCTAAGAGCACACCCTTGTCTGGAGCTGCCCCACCCACTGGCCGGGCTCTCAGCAGCCCCAGGCTGTGGGTCCCGCCCACCTGGACAGTGGACCTAGGCTCAGCCAATCTGGTCCTTCCTCCATTCCTGGGGTACACTGGCGCCTTGGAGCTGTGGGGATGCATGGCAGGAGACCTGGGTGGCAGGGGCCTGGTCAGAGGTAGGCACATGGTGCCATACCTGGGTTCCAAAAGTCTCCTGGTCCACCTCCTGAGGCGGCTGGGCCTTGAGCCCTGGGCACCATGAGACATCCCATCTCCCCCAGGAGATGCCCCCTGCAGCTTGGACCAGTTCAGAGGGTTTCTGTCCCTTCTCGCAGCTCTGGAGGCTGAACAGTGGCCCCCGAACCCAGATGTACCCGTCCTGGGGCCTAGACATGAATGCCTTCACTTGTGGTGAAAATGGGTTTTGCAACCACGGACAGACGGAGGCTTGTGGGCTGGGGATCATCCTGGGGGGCCTGCTGTCAGCACATGTCCTTATTTTGGGGTTTGTTTGGTTTCGGTACCAGGAATAGAACCCAGGGGCACTTAACCACCGAGCCACATCCCAGCCCTTTTTATTTTACTTAGAGACAGGGTCTCGCTGAGTTACTCAGGGTCTAAGTTGCTGAGGCTGGCTTTGAACTCGAGATCCTCCTGCCTCAGCCTCCTGAGCCCAGCTATCAGGTGTCCTTTTAAGAGGGAGGCAGAAGGGAATCCCAGCAGGACAGAAGAGAAGAAATCAATGTGACCGTGAAGGCAGAGAATAGCGAGATGTGGCTACAAGCCAAGGGACACTGGCAGCCACTAAAGCTGGAAGAGGCAGTGAACACATGTCCCCTAGAGCCTCTGGAGGGAGCGCGGTGCCCCACACCTCAGTTTCAGCCTGTGCAACCCCACGCAGACTTCTGGCCTCCTAACTGGTGAGGTGACTTTTCACTCTCTCACTGAGTTGTGGGAGGCCACCATCTCAGGGCAGCCGCAGGAACCTTGCTGAGCGCCCTGAGCAAGGGGCAAGAGCACAAGCACAAGCCCAGGGCCCAGGACTGTATGGGCACATGGGGTGGGTGCCGAGGGGCAAACGGCAAACCAGGGGAGGTCTCGGCCCGCCAGCTCCCTGATCTGGGCACCCTCCGCAGCTCCCTCTTGGGTGAGTGACACTTGGAGGTTTCCCGTCCTAACTTCCAGACTAGCACTGGCAAAAGCTTCTCTGCAAAGGGCCAGGTAGTGAACTCTCAGCTTTAGGGCTGCGAGATCTCCCATTCACGGTGCTGATGCAGCTCAAAGCCCCATGGCCCTCAGGCGAAGGTCTGCAGAGCCCCGCTCCTGGCCACACCCCTCTTGGCTCTGTTCCCACCACAGGCCTGTCTGAGGGACTGCACCAGTGTCCATCAGGGTCTCTGTCACGGGCATGTGCTCAGCCTCGGGCAGAGGACGGCAGTGACTCGCTCCTTCTTTCGTTCCCGTACCGACTGAGGTCCAGGCACGAGTGGGCGTGGTCTCAGGGATCCCCGGGTCAAGAGCATGGGCCTAGAGAATAACCTCGCTCCTGCTGAAGCCGGGACAGTGGCTCTCAACTGGAGGCGGTTTTGCTCGGCATCTTGCAGTGCCCAGGGCATTGCCCACACAGAGCAATCTGACCTGGTGTCCACAGTGGCAAACTGAGAAGCCCTGCCATCGGTCAGCAGCCATGTGCCACCAGGCCTGGCTGATTCCTTCAAGGGCCTCCTCCTTATATGCCCTTCAGGCAAAGTAGGGTGACATCCATTCATTCTACACGTATTTCCAGTCCCCTACAGGAGGCAGCTCTGGCCTGCCTGCAGGGGACCACGAGGCTGGTCAGTGCTGAGGGTCTGGTGGACAGACAGCCTGACGGAGAAAGTGTGCTCACAAGCCACATGCCCAGAGAGGACGCCACCAAGCGTGAGCACCCACTTCTAGGAATCTGAGGCGGGTGGCAAACATGCAGCAAGCCACCCATGAACTACTGGCGGTGACACAAGCCACCTGCCTCTCCATGAGCTTGAGGATCCTTCACAACACATCCCTACACAGCGAGCTCCCACTGAAGTCCGCCACCTCCCACAGGGGATCTCTGTGCGCTGTCCTGTTTCTTGTGCCCCACCCGGCCTGGGCCAGGGGCCTGGGAAGAGGCCTAGCTGACCGTGTGGAAACAATTTCCAGGCTCCGAGCCACCAGTATCTGGCAGTGCAGATGGGCAGGCCAGCGCTCGGCCCCATGGCTGGCCAGCCCTCGTGGGGGCGCGTCCTCCTCCCCTCGCCCCTGCCCCAAGCTCTCCTAATGACAGGGTGCCATCTGTGGGTGCCACGGCCTGTGGGACTATGTCCCCACAGCAGGCCCACCACATGCACTTTGTAAACACAGGTCCTCCGAGCAGGCGCGGTGACAACTGCCCTGAGGCCTGCCAGTTCAGGGCAGCCCGGTGTCCGGGCGGGCTTACCCAGGTAGTAGAGGCGGTGGGAGTGGGGGCCCGACTCGTCTGCCTTCTGCACAAACTGGAAGTCGTGCGGGGCCTTGTTGACAATGAGGCCCGAGTACTTGCGGCTGCCGTGGATGATGCTGCGGAGCCCGTCCCACGAGTGCTTCTGCACCTGGAAGCGGGCTGCAGGGTCGTCCATGTCACCCGCGTCGGCCCGCTCCGTCACCGGGGCCCCGCAGGACATCCTCTCAGCTCCCTCGGAATGCAGTGACAAGCTGCGAGGAAAGAGGGTCCGGTGGACGGGCTGAGGAGGGAGGGCTGTCTGGCTTTCAAACTGTCCCCTTGGCAGCAGGTCCCACCCCTGTGCGACCTCCCTGTCCCCCTAAATGGGTCTCAAAGTGTTCTCCTCCTCTCCACCCCGCTGCTCTGGGATCCGAGGCAGTCACCCCTGGCTGAAAGGCTGGATCACCTCTGCCTGGGACCCCACAGCCGCAGCTCCCGGCTCCCAGGGGGAAGGCAGTCCCCAGGCTGGGCAGAGCTGGGGCCCACCCCCGGCCCCGAGAAGCATACACAATGCACCCCTGTAACCCGCATGCAGTCTTCACCACGCCCTCAAGGCTGCCGTCGGAGCCCCACCGGCTCTCGCAGCCCACCCCCTTCTCAGCCCCCGGCCCCCCAGGCCTGCGCCTCTGTGGCCTCTGCCTAGAGCACTGCTTCCTCTTCGCCTGACCGACTTCTAACACATCTCCTCGCTTAGAGGCTTGGCAGGTCCTCAGAAACCTTCTGCAGCCATCGTCCATCCCATCTCTGGGACTTTCTCAGGCACCTAGCTGTCCCCGCCCTCAAGCATTTGTCACTGTAGTTACTTGCTGCATGCCTGTCCCCCCACATTGGCTGTGTCCCAGGCCCTGACGGGGGACCTGGCGCCCCCGGCGTGGGAAGGCTGCAAGGAGGCGGTCTCGGTCAGGGAATCCAGGCCTGTGGGTGCGGGGCAGTGCTTATTGCAGGGGACACCCAGACCTCCTGAGAGTGACAGGGAACTCAGCCAGTCGTCACTCAGGTGAGAGTGAACGAGCACCTCCTCCCACAGGGCACCCCACTGTCCCCCACCAGGTCTGGAGGGGCCGCGGCCCTCCCCCTCACGCCGGCTCAGCACATGCTGCTGGACTGGGCTGGACCAGAGAGGCAAATATTTGTTTTAAGGTAATCCAAACACCCAGTCGAGCTGACCCAGTTCTAAAGGCCCCAGCGTGGCCCGGCGAGGACAGTGGAGGCGGCCTGGCTTCCCCCGGCAGCACCCCAGCGCCAGCCCCGCACACTCCACCCGCAGGGCTCGGCAGCAGTGGCTCCTGCGGCAGCAACAGAAACTGCAGCTGCTGCTCCCAGGAGGGAAGGCAGGGCAGAAGGGTGGCCCTGACCTGGTCCAGCCCGATTCCCAAAGACCGTCCCTGGCCAAGAAGAGACCCTGCAGAGCCACCAGCACAGGAGACAGACACGCAGGTGTCACTGAGCACCTCTGAAGGTCCCCTCACTCAGGTCTGCAACACCGGATGTGCGGAGGGGAGCCAGAGGCTGGAGGGGCAAAGGCTCACTGCCAGTCGGAGCTGAGGACGTGAGACAAAGGCGTCCACCAAGCAGGCATCGAGCAGGCATCGCAGGGAGAGTCCTGGAGCCGGGGCGTCCTGGGCCCAGCCCCACAGGGCAGGTGGACACTGCAGGAGGCTCAGGGAGGCAGCTGAGGCCACCCAGAGGTGGTGGCTTCCGAGCATCATTTGCTGAGATGGACCCCAGAGGCCCCCCGACTCCCGCCAGCTTGACCCCTAACGAAGGACAGGGAGGACTGCTTCCCTGGCTTAACCCTCTGTTGGCTGAGGTCCAGGCACAGCAGAGCCAGCCGCTGCCCCAGCTCCGGCCAGGAGCGGTTGGTTGGTCCAGCAGCTCCTAGGTGCTCTGAAGACTCAGGCAGAGGCCGCCAGCCCAGCCAGGGCCCTTGGGTCAAACAAGCCGAGCCCTGGGCGGATGGGTGCCTTGCTGTGGGTCACACACAGGAGGTTCTGGCCCACAGCAGCACTGCGGTCCACCTCCAGGGCAGCAGGGAGCCGCAGGCAGTGACAGGCAGGGCCCAGGACCCACACGGTCCCGCATGCTGCTGGCAATGAGCCCAGAAAACCCAGCCAGGGGAACTGCTTTGACTGGCTTAGCATCCCCTCCCCACGGTGTGCCACCCTCGTTCAAGCCTTGCCCCGGGAGGGAAAAAAATCACGATCTTCAGATCTCCCCAAGGGGACCCCACAGGCTGGGAGCCCAGCAGAAGCACTTCAGAAATCACATGGCTTATTTTCGTAGCAAAGAACCATCAAGCCTTATCTTGCCTCCGATCACCGCAGAGAGCCCAGGAAGCAAAGAAACGATCCAGGAGCTGAGAAATGAAACGAGACATCGGGAGGAACGCCTAGGAATCTTCGAGACGTGACTAGAACCTTCTAGCTGGAGCCCAGCCTGCCACTAGCCCCTCTGTTATCCAGGCCAAGGCAGGGACGGCACCAGCCAGGGACGGCAGAGGTGAGGAAGCGTGTCCTCCTCCACCCCTGCCCTGTGCTCTCCAGTGAGGAGTTTACACAGCTGGGAGAGGGAAGTGTGTTCCAAGCCACTTAGCCCAGGCCACCTACTCTCCTCCCGCCAACCAGCAGAGCGTCTTCTCAACCCGTCACCAGCACATAGCTTCAAACATGCAGGGCACTGTCAAGGTGGGGCTGGAGTTCTGTGGCCTCCACCTACACTGGTGCTTCAAGGGTGGGGACCAGCTGCTCCTGTGTCCACCAGAGACCCAAGAGGGCCACGATGAGGGAGGAGGGAAGAAGCAATAAGAAACCGTGGACTCCAAGCACCGGCTGCAGCTCTCGGTGCCCAGAAAGCGATAAGGCCGAAAGGGAGGCGGAGCTCAGCAGGGCGCTCAGGAGGGTAGCCAGGGGGTGGGGTCCCACCACAATGCCCTGGGGACAAGCCACCAAGGGACTGGAGCAACTGGCCCAGGCCATGCTTTGTCCTGCTGAGTGGGGCGGCTGGGGACAGTACTGTACTCGGTCCCACTCAGGCCTTCAGCTTTCAGTGGGCCTGCAGCCTACGCCCACAGGACACGGAGCCCATGCAGAAGGTCATCTGCCACTAGCCACTGGACCCCCAGTGAATTTATCCTCTAGACACCGGTGTTCCCCTTTCTAGAATTTGCATCTGGGGAAGTCACCGCCCTTTATCCTCCTGCTCCCCAAAAGGACACACGCTCCACGCACTAGGAGCCAGTGCCTGGAGCAGGTGCTGGGCGAGGAGCTACCGCAGGCCCTACAGCGCACACCGAGCCCTGAGGCGGGGGATCCCCTGGGCCGTGAGGGCATGGTGAAGTGCACGGTAAGCTGGGGAGCTGGACTCGGGGAGCAGTGAACTTCTGGGGCAAACCAGGGGCTCTGAGAGGCTGAAAGGCCTGTCCCTGTCACTCAGGAAACGAGGGGAGCAGAGCCCAGGCCTGTCAGGCTCCACCACCCTGCAGCCTGGCCACCAGTTCTCTCCGGTGAGTCTGTCCCCAGCAGAGCTCATCGGTGTGTGGGGACACTTTTGGTCTTGGTGACTGGGCAAGAAGTTGGCATCAAGTGGGTGAAGGCCAGGGAAGCCACTCTGCACCCGAAGCACCCAGGGCACCCACCTGACCACACCACGCCCTGCTGCTTCAGCAGGTCTGGGGAAACGCCTTGGGCTGCTGAGAATCTGGGGGCCCCCTACGCCCATCCGGAGCCCCGAGGCCACCTTACCTTCTCCAGCCTTCCGAGTTTTCGTTGTCCAGACGCAACTTCTTCACCTTCCGCATTAACTGCTCGCTGACCTCGGGAGGGTGGGGCCTGCATGGCAGAGGACATGTCATGAGCAGCACGGTGGGCAGAGAGCACCTCCCAGGCTGGGGGACACCTGATGCCAGGGGAATCCCAGGCTGTGGTGGCTTCAGGCCCTGCCCTGAAGAGCAAGAGGAAGCCGGTACCTCCCCGAGCTGCGTCTTCTTGGCCAGTCACCCCAGGGAGTGAGCTCCCCGCCTCGCCGTGGGATGCCCGCACCAGCCTGGCACTCTGCCAGCCAGCAAGGAGTCCTTGCCAGCTGCAGGCCCTTGACCTGGGACTAGAACTGTTATTTTCTTTGTAACTTGGTGGAAAACATCCTTAGTGTTTCCGACGACTCTAAAGATGCTATTTGAGGGGCACCGGCCAGAAGCAGACTTCCTGTCCCAAATCCCTGACTGTGGCCACTCCTGAAGGCCTTCATGGCTCCTCCTTTCAGTCCCTGACCATGACGCCCATCACGCTGATCCCCTCACTGTCCTCAAAGCACCAGATGCCCCCACTCCTTGCAGTGGCCAGGCCCTCTGCTGGGACGGCCTCCCATGGTTGCTGTGTGACACGTTCATTCTCATCCTTGAGGCCCCAAACCACCACAAATGCCATCCTTTCTGAGACTCGATCCACACTGGCCACCTGGCCACACCATCACCATATCTGCGCAAGAATGCTGGCCCAACAGGGCTGGGCTGGGGCTCAGGGGCAGAGCGCCATAGGAGGCAGTGGGTTCCACCCTCAGCACCACATAAAAACAAATAAGTAAACAAAGGCACTGTGTCCATCTGCAACTAACAAAATATTTTTTTTTACTTATCTATATTTTGGTATAGGGGCCTGAACTCAGGAGCACTTGACCACAGAGCCACATCCCCAGCCCTATTTTGTATTTTATTTAGAGACAGGTCTCACTGAGCTGCTCAGTGCCTCGCTGTTGCTGAGGCTGGCTTTGAACTCACGATCCTCCTGCCTCAGCCTCCCAAGCTGCTGGGACGACAGGCGAGCACCATGTGCAGGCTTTAAAAAAAAAAACATTAAAAAAACAAAACAAAACAAAAAAGATGCTGTCTCGAGGAGCGATTACGTGCAACCCTTTCCTTGGTGTGGGGGGTCCTCAACTGGGGGGTGAGTCTGCTCCCAGGGGAGACACGAGGCCATGTCTGTGGACACGTGTGGCTGTCAGGACAAGAAGCTCCTGGCATGGAGTGGGTGGGGGCCAAGGATGCTACTTAGCACCATGCAGTGCCCAGGACCCCACCCCAGAGAAGAGCCCAGCCCAAATGTCTCAGTGCTAAGAAGCCCCCTCCGGGGAGGGAGCCCTCCCCACTCTCTCTGGAGGTCGGTTCCCAGCTGCAGGCTCACAGCTGTCCCGTTCCTGTCCTATCCCCTAGCTGGAACCACGGCTGACACTCAGAAATACTCTGTCAACACTGAGGCTGAAGGCACAAGTCACTCCTGTCTTGAACGCTGTCTAAAGTCAAAGACAGCCCTGGCTCAGTCGCCTACAAGAGCCAGGCCCCAACTACCTGGTGCCCAGCACCTAGACACAGGAGGGCGGTAACAGTGGAAGCGCTGTCACCACAAGGAGGCGCTGGCTGCATTCATAGTGGTGAAAAGCGAGGGTGCCCGTGTCAGAGAGAAATGGGTTCAAACCTCAGCTCTGCCACTTCGGGGCTGTGTGCCCTTGGGGAAGCCACCTAATCTGGCTGCATCTCAATTTCCTCAGCTATAAAATGGGTCTACACAGTCCCTACATCTGGGGCTCCTGGGAAGACTAAGGGGATCACACACACAGCACCAAGACAAGGACGGGCCAGTGCTGTCAACTAATCAAGTCACTTAAAACCACACCAAAGGGAAGACTCAACTAGAGTCCATTTCAGACCAGAATTCTCTCCAATCAACAGCAAGTGCCAGCACTGAACGGGATGTGGTCCAGCTGGACTGGCACTCTCCCCCCTCTCCCTGAGGCCTCCCAGAGCACTCTCACCAGGGGCATCAGAGGGACAATGGATAAAAGAAAATCCTCCAGCAGATACACAAAAAGCTACAGCCATCAGCCAACGGTCCCTGAGGGCAGTGACCCCAGGGCCACAGAAAGTCACTTCCTGTCTATCTCTCTGTTCCAGAGTCAGTCCACACCCCAGCCTGCCTGGCTGCCCAACCCCAGCACAACTGACCTTCTAAAGGGTCCAAGGAACCTCCATTCCAGCTGCAGGCATGGGACACAGACCTTGACAGAACAGATGTGCCATTAACACACAGGCTGAGGAAGAGGCCAGCTGTGTGCTAGCTTGCTGTCCTGCCACTGGTGTCCCACAGGGGAGGTGGCTGGGGGCCTAACCCTCTCTGCCTGGCTCGATTCCAGCTGTGCTCACAGCCCCGCAGCATGGTCCTCCCACCCTGCCCAGTCCCCTAAGACCTGCCAGGGGCCACAGGGGTTGGTGACTACAGTCCACGTATCCTGGGCCTTAGTCCCAGCTCCTCGAAAGCAGGTTCTTTCTTGCCGCTGAGGCAAGCGACTTGCTCCAGGGCCCTGGAGGCGTTAGGGGTGGGGGGAAAGGCATGGGTCACCTTCGATGGCTTAGCTGCGATATTGATGGGGACGTGTCAGGACTGGCCTAAGACTGCGTGGGGAGAGAGGGCGGCTGGACAGGCCCAGGCCCCGCGAGAAGGCGGGCTGGCTAGGGCCAGGTGGTGGCGAGGGGCTGCGGGCAGGACGCGGGTGCGAGGAGGCGGCCGCTGTCTCCCCGGGGCTCGCGAGGGCAGCGGACGGAGGGCCGGGACC
>NW_025999863.1:2934512-2942926 GCF_001458135.2 Marmota marmota marmota
GGGAGGCAGGAGGGCGGGGGCCTTCGCTGAGCCCGGGCTGGGGACCCCTCGGCGAGAGCCCTCCCCGGTCAGATCCCGGGCGCCGAAACCGGGGGGCGGCCGCTGCCGGAGCCACGCCCTTCCCGCTGCCATCACCAGGCCGTGCCCCTTCCACATCTTTGACGTTGACCCTCGTATAGTGACCCCTGCGACTCCAGCAGGCACACCTAGATGATCCCAGATGGTCTTTCCTCCCGGAACCCTCCTTAATGCCACCTGCCAAGTCCTTTAGACCACGGGAGGAGGGCGCGGACCCTGGGGTGAGTGAGTGGACCCTGGGTGGGGTGAGTGGACCCCGGGGTGGGGTGAGCCTTCCTCTACCAACACCCCTCGGCACCCTGTAAGCAGTTTTGTTTCTCGCTTCTCTCTTTTTAGAAACAGCTGGGTGTGTCCTGCAGTCCTGGGGGGAGCCAGGGCCTCCTGCGCCTTCGGCCATTCTCCGCCGCGGGCCCCCAGCCCGTCTTTTTCATTTTGAAACAGGGGTCAGCTAGTTGTGCAGGCTGGCCTCGAATACAGTCCCCTGCGTCAGTCTTCTGAGTCCTTGGGGTTCATTCTTCTTTTTTCCTCAGTGACATCAGTGTCCCCACTTACACATTCTTCCCTAACATCCTTGTTGAGGGCTGCGTATGTTGCAGGCATCCGTTTGTTTTTCTCTGGATAACAAGCATTTACTGACGGCTTCCTGTGTGCCGGGCACTAGGCTGGGTGGAGGGTACACACTGAGAGGGGCCACGCAGCTCCTCCCTCCGGAGCTTGCTGCCTTCCAGGGGCCAAACAGAAGGCCCTCAGGGAAAGCACAGGCTCTAGGGCAGGGGTCCGCACAGCCAAAGAAGGCCACAGCTGAACTGTGCAGAGCGGGGAGGCTGGCTCTGACCGGGAAGGACGGGGCTCCCTGGAAGCCTCAAGTTCCGTGGCTCCTGGCAGAAGGTCGAGGCAAGAGTTCTCCTCTTGATCCGTTAAGACAGCATTGGAAAGTCTGGAAGCTCTTGAGGCCGCTCTGATAGGGTGAGTTTAAGAAGCTACTTAGTGCTTGGGAGGCTGAGGCAGGAGGATGGCAAGTTTGAAGCCAGCCTCTGCAACTTAGCCAGACGGTGTCTCAAAATAAAAAGTAAAGGAGTGGGTTCTGGTTTATCGGTAGGGTGCTTTAGCATGGGAGAGACCCTGCGTTCCACCCCACCCTGCCAGTGAGTGAGAGAGAAAGAGGCAGAAGAGGAGGGGGAGAGGGAGGAGGAAGCCTCCTGGGAGGTTGGCTGGGAAGGAGGCGGGATGGGGGATCCGCAGAGGCAAGAGCAGGAGGTTGTCATCCGAAAGGAGGCCGAGGAAGAGCAGCTCAGCTCCCGCCTGTGGAGCCCCTGCGCGTGCTGCTAGGAAGGTCCAGTGGAGACCACGCTGGAGAGACGCTGGGAGACAGGTCCTTCCTGAGGTGCAGCGCGGAGTCACTGTGCGCGTGTGGCCCAGCCACGCCCCGGCTCAGCATCTGCCTGAGGAACTGCAGGGCCCTACGAGGTCCCCAGTGTCCTCGGGTGGGGAATGGAGGGACAAGAGCGTTTCTTCCAACAGGACACAGAGAGCCCCAGGGAGCCGGCGCACGAGGTGGGGAAGCTCAAGACTGGCTGTGTGCTTGTCTGTCTGTCTGTTTGAGGGTCCTGCTTTGTTGCCCAGGCCGGCTTTGAACTCGGGTCCCCCGACGCAGCTTGGCACTACAGGTCCCGCCACCACCCTGGGCTGGAAACCACTCGTTTTGTACAGGTGAGAGAAGCCAGCCGTTAAGGTCACATGTCCCATCCCATCCTAACGAAAGGTCAAGAACGCGCAAAGCCTGGTGCACCGGGGGTTCCCAGGGCGGGCAGGAGGAGCCAGGACTGCTGGCCCCCTACCAGGAACTGAACCCAGGGGCACTTGACGCTGAGCCACCCCCAGCCCTGTTTTGTGTTTGAGACAGGTCTCCCAGAGTGGCTCAGCGCCCTCTTGCTGAGGCTGGCTTTGAACGCTGAGATCCTCCTGCCTCAGCCTCCCAAGCTGCTGGGAGTTCAGGGTGCCAGGCGCCGGCCTGGGGTGGGTGTGGGGGGAGATGAGAGCACCGTTAAGCGCCACGTGAATCTACCAACCCCCTGAATTCTACCGCGGGAGTGGGTGCAGCACCTCACATGGGTGCCCTGTCACGTGAAACTGTCCCCAACTGCGCCCGGGCTGGGTCTGGGGAAGGAGGGGGCTGCGCCGGTACCGGGAAGCGACTGCGGGGATCCCCTGCGCTGGGCGAGCGGCCGAGAGGCGCGTGGGTCCGAGGGAGAGGAGGTTGCTCCAGGAGAGGGACAGAGGGGACCCGAAAGTGGCCCGGGGCTGCCAGCGTGGCGGGAGCAGAGGGACTGGCAGTGGCCAGAGGCAGGAGGAGCGAGGATGTCCAGGAGCGGGAGGGGGGCGGAAGTGGCAGTTCCCAGGACAGCAGCCGACCTGCGGTGGCGCTCGGCAGCCTGGAGGAGACCAGGGCGGAAAGTGAGGAGCCGGCTGAGGGAGGGGCGGCCGTCTGCCCGACGGAGCCCCTGGCGGGTGGCCCGAGGGCAGAACCTCCATCACCATCCCGCAGCCTGGAGCCCCAAATCAGGGCGTGGCCGCGGCAGGTCCCCGCGGGCTGGGGAGACTGTCACTGCCTCTGCCCTGGATCTCTTCTGGCCTCTCTGCACGTCGGTGCGTCCAGATCCCCCTTTTCTTAAGGTCGCCAGTCGGACTGGATGGGGGCAGTCCTCAGGGTGGCCTCGGTAAAGATCCGTGCAAAGAGGTCACGTTCCAGGGACCTGGGGCCAGCTCTGAGGCTCTGGAGGGAGACTGTGACCCAGTTCCTAGGAGAGGGACGGGCCATTGTTCCTGAGCCAGCCCCCTGTTCTTGGCTCCTGGGGCCACACTTTGAACACGTGCTGCGGGTCCTGCCTCCCTCCACCGCGGCCCTGGCCTCAGCCACCTCCTCCCGTGGCGGGCTGAGCCACCCCCCAGCCCTGTGTGTATTGATTTTTTTAGAGACGGGGTCTCACGGAGTTGCTTCTGCTGAGGCTCCTCAGATCCTCCTGCCTCAGCCTCTGGAGATGCTGGATTGCAGGCGTGGGCCACCGGCCAGCCCCCTCTTTCCTTGGGGGCCAGGGACGGCCCCTCTTCCCTGCTCACCCTCTCAGGCAGCCTCATGCTCTCTGAACCCATCTCCACCTGTCGGTGCCACAGTCCTGCCCAGCACTGGCTTCTCCCGGCTCTAGATTCACGTCCAGCTTCCCCATTGTCTGCTCCCTTTTCTGCCCACAGCAGGTGGCTCCCACCTCCCCTGGGTCAAAGCCCAGGTGCTGCCCTTGGCCCACCCCCTCCTCCCTGTCTCCCTCTCCTCACCCAGCTCCATCCACACAGGGTGGTGCTCCTCCAACACTGGGCTGCCCCAGGGCCTTTGCACAGCTGTACCCTCTGGTTTCTGCCAGGTCTTTCCAAGGGTGGCTTCTTCCTTTCTGCCTTTAAGTCTTGGTGTCACCGTCACCTCCTCAGAGGGACCTTCCCTGACCCTGATTACTTTTTTTTTTTAATTTCTTTTAATATTTTAAAGTTGTTGATGGACCTTTATTTTATTTCTTTGTATGTGGTGCTGAGAATCGAACCCAGTGCCTCATGCATGCCACGCAAGCGTGCTACCACTGAGCCACGATACCAGCCCCTGATTACTTTTAAACCTCTCCTTCCCACCTTGGCACTCAGACTCTGTCCCCGCGGCTTCCCCCTGTTGCTTCACTAATCTTTGGGATAGTCCGCGAGTCGATCAGCCAGCTGATGCTCCTGGGCTTTGGGCGCCATGCACAGGGGTTTGGGGCTCTCCTGTTTGCTGAGCGGGTTTGCTTCCCTGCTCCCTCTGTGAGTGCTCAGTAAACACTGTTCAGAGGCCAGCAGGTCCGGGTGGGGGACAGGTGGGCTTCCTGCTGGGGGGACGTCACTGGGGGAGGAGCCTCCCTGTCCCTCCCGGGGCCTGCGGGGCTCACCTAGCTGCCAACAATCAAAACAGAGAAACATCCTTCAAAATGGCTTCTGGGGTCTGGGTCGCTAGTACTCAGCACGCACGCGCCCCTGGCTTCCACCCCAGGCCCCCGCCCCGCGCGGGGCTTCCTGGGCTGGGAACCTCAGGCGCAGCCCACCCACCGTGTGGCCCAGGGGCTTCAGCGTCAGCCCCTGCCGGGCGGCTGGGTGGTATCCTGGGGAGGCCATGGGCGCACGGAGAGCTCCGTCTTTCCACCAGGTGTCAGCAGGGGCACAGGCTCCCGCCTCAGCATCCCGCCTCCGCCCCCTCCCCAGGGCTCTCGGGTCCCAGACCTCCGCCCACCACAGCCAGGCACTTCCCCCGCAAGAGGCCCTTCATGTCCGGCCAGGGTCAGCGGGCTGTTCCACCTGGTGTCCACTGTCCCCGGAGCCTGCGGCCGGGGTCTGGGGGGAGGAAAGCCAAGGGAGGGAGCGCACAGACCCCCTTTGGTGGCTGAGAAGGACGTGCCAGCAACCACAGACCTGTGTGCTGAGAGCCCTGTGTCACTTGGTCAGCCCCCACCCCCACCCCCGAAGCCAGCACTCGGGCCTCAGCAGCGGCCTCCTCCTTCCAGGGCCGAGGAGATCCGGGAGAGGGAGAAGGAATTTTAACTTGGTCAAGGAGACAGACGGGGCAAGTGGCTTGTCCAAGGTCACACAGCTTATAAATGGCAGAACCAGGATCCAACGACCGATGTCCCGGCTCTGAGTCTGTGATTCAAAACTAGACTAAGTTCAAGGTAACCGAAGATAACGCGGAGTCGCGGAGTCTGAGCAGCCATGAGAAGACCAGCCCCAGACCGGTCAGTGGGAGCCTGGGGAGGGCGGCCCGCCCTTTTCTGTAGGTTGACCTTGCTTTAAAGCGAAACCTCTTCTCTCCCTCTCCTCGGTGGTTTAGATGGGCGGAGGTGGCGCAGTGGTGAGCGCTGCCCAGCGGGACCTGCCTTCGCTCGCTGCGGCGGGCAGACACGTGGGAGCAGACACCTATGGAAACTGCTAGAATCAAGTGGAGACGCTGCTAGGGATGCGGCTTCCTGGCCTCGGTGACGTCCTGGACGTTGCAGAAACCAGCTGTGGTTTCAGAGACACAACCTGCGACAGGGGTAAGGACAAGTATAAACGCCGCGTCCTCTCCCCGACGTCCTCTGTGGGTGACACCAGACTTGCAATCAGAAGTCAGTTACAAGAAAGAAAATATGATACTTACTGTCGGTGACCAACGGTGGGACGGGGACCGCGGGGCCAGGGGCCAGGCTGTCAATCCCAAGGCATCTATGGGAACTGACCTAGGGGGTCCGGACCCTCGTCATCCCCTCATCCCTGATTTAAGGATGGGAGAGTGAGGTTCAGCGGCGAGTTACTCAAGAGCTGTATTCTGCAGAAAGAGGAGGGACGAGACATGAGCCCCTACGTCTGGCCCGCTCCAGCCTTGCGCCAACCCCACTGCGCCAACAGAGAGGAATTTGGGCACTGATGATCCTTTTATTTATTGGAGCTGGGGATTGAACCCAGGGGCGCTTAACCATTCCCCAGCTCTTATTTTTTGGAGGAGGGGGGTACCAGGGGTTGAACTCAGGGGCTCTCCACCACTGAGCCACGTCCCAGCCCCATTTTATATCTTACTTAGAAACAAGGTCTCACTGAGTTGCTTAGGGCCTCGCTTTTGCTGAGGCTGGCTTTGAACTCGCGATCCTCCTGCCTCAGCCTCCCCAGATACAGGATTACAAGTGTGGGCCCACTGCACCCAGTTTCGTTTTGTTTTGAGTCAGGGTCTGAGGCTGGCCTCAAATTTGCTATCTTCCTGCCTCAGCCTCCCAAGCCACCGGGATCACGGATACTTTAACATTAACCATGTGCCCTCAGCCTGGGAACCTGAAGGTCTCTTTATTCTGGATCCACCGGGGGCAGGTCCTGGACGGGCAGCTAGGGGAAGGTCTGAAGTCCCCGGGGACCTCCCACTGGCCCGGTGCTGCCCTCCATGGGGCATTGGAATGGGGCCTCTGTCTGTGGCCACGTTGTGCCCACCCCTGATTCCTGCCTTCGGGTCCCTAAGTCCACCTACAGCAGCAGGTCACCGCAGCCCGGGGTGCTCTGAGGCGCCTCCTGTCCACTCCCACCCTGAAGTGCTGAAGCGCGGCTACCAATGGCATTCTGCAGCCTGGAACACCAAGGGCAGAGGATTCCCTCGGGGAGTGGGGCTTCCAACCCGCACTCCTGGGATGCCCTTGTTCTTTTGAAGACTTTGGTGGACGTGCGCGTGGGAGGGGGTGCTGGGGATGACCAGGGCCCCCCACGTGCGAGGCAGCGCTCCACCGCGGAGCTGCACCCCAGCCCCAAGTGTTTTTTTAACTGCTGCATAAAAACTAAAAACTGCCGTGGGATGTCAGCGCCCTGTCGTGTGACACTTAAATCTGGCTAAACCCGAGGACACTGGTCTTCTCTGTTGGTGAACACTCAAACCCCCTCCCTGTGTCTGAGGCCCAGGCGCCTTGTCACTGTGGGCAGCGTGCTGCGCCCGAACCAGGAGGCAGCCGTCTCCCGCGGCCAAGGGGGTGCCTGCCAACACAGGGCCCGCCTGCTCCAGGGGACGGCGGGGACGTGGCCACAAAGTGGGCTTGTTATTTTTGTCATGGGGACCAAAGAACAGGAGATGAAGAAGGGGGCGCGGGAGGGAGGGCAGGCAGGACTCCCCTCCGGCTGGCTCCCTGCTCCCTGCACCTCCAGCTCCGGCATCTCAAGGCCACGTCGTGTGGTTCTGGATATTCTTAGCTCTGCACAGATAGCCACCCATGCAGAGACTAAATGTAGCCGAGACGGGTCGCAAGGACTCTCTTCCTATCCCCATCTGCCCACCCACTACAGATTCTGCTGGAAATTTCCTTGTACTGGGTCTCTCTCTCTCTCTCTCTCTGGCACTGTGCTAAGTGTATCCTTGCTGTGTGACATGGGGCAGATGAGTCTCCCTCTCTGAGCCTCAACTTCCTCATCTTATAATGAGACCACAGTGCGGTGTCCTTGGGGGCGTTGGGAGGAGCAAATACAGTAGGCTCCTGGGCAGCAGGTGCCTGTGCCGGGCAGCTCCTCATCACCATGCCAAGCACCTGAGGCCAACGAAGGAGGAAAGACTTGTTTGTGCTCACATTCCACAGGTCTCAGCCAGGGATCAGTGGACTCGGTGGCTCCGGGCCTGAGGTGAGACGGCACCCACAGTCTCCAGAAGCCACACAGAGGAGAGCTGTCAGCTCAGGGCAGTGGGGAAGCCCAGAGAGAAGCTGGGGACCAGACCCAGTCCCAGAGGGCACACCTGCCCCGCCCTTCCTCCAGCAAGCGCCGCCCGCCCGGGCTCCCACGGCCTCCAGGAGCCCACTCAGCCACGCGTGGCCAACCCGCTGCTGAGGTGGAGCCCTCGGGATGCAACTCCTCGGTGCCAGCCTGCTCCCCCCCCCCCGCAGCACTGGAGCTCCTGCCAGGAGCCAGTGCGCGCACCCATCTTCCCGCAGCGCCACGGGCACCCGCGGTGGCATGGCAGGCCGGGTTTCCTCACGTGTCGACGGGCACTGCAGCAAGGCTGCCTCGGGAGGGCGCACCTGGCCCCCGGCCACGCTGAGGTCGGTCCTTTCTCTGCTCATCCCAGCCCCCTCCCCGATGGTCACAGCTCCGCTGTCCCCCCGTCCTTCTTCCGCGTGTTGCTGGGGTGGAACCCAGCGCCCTGCCCATGCTGGGCACACCCCTAGCCCCAGGCCAGGTGGCTCATGGGAGGGTCCCTGGGGACCAACGGGGGACATCTGCTGGCATTGCGGCTGTCAGAACTGGACGCAGGTAGGATGTGCCATGAGTGGGCAGAGGCCCGGGTAGTGATCAAGAGCCTGGAGTGTACAGGGGGTCCCCACCACAGTGAAGGACCCGCTCTCAGACGTCCACTGTGCCGAGGCTGAGAAACCCCAACCTGGATGTCACATAAGGCAGAGGGACTCAGGAAGACCAATGGCCCGCTCCTCCTGGTGTCCCACCCCGGCTCCCCTGGGGCCATCTGAGTGGGGTGGACTCGACTGCACTGCTCAGACCCATGCCTTGCTGGGCACCTGATCCCCACCTGTGCAAGACACAACTTGCTGCAGGGAAACAGTCGCCACTTGAGAGAGTATGTCCCTGTGATCCGTGCTCAGTCCCTCCTGTGCCTTAGTTCATCAGTCCTCACAGCCACCTTGAGAGAGCACGATGCTCTTCACGCCCATTTCACTGGTGAGAAAACCAGCCTCCCAGCAGGAGCGTCCACGTGGAGCCCAAAGACAAGCCCAGTTCTCTGCAGGGCAGAGCTCACGCCACTGTCACTTTAC
>NW_025999863.1:2945083-2958525 GCF_001458135.2 Marmota marmota marmota
CCTGCCTGAGTGCTTCCTCCTTCCTCCCTGACTGTCCACCCCTGACTGTCCCCTGCCCTGAGTCCCTGGCCCTGGACCCCGCGAGCACCGGAGCTTGAGAGCATCAGGTGAAGGTCAGGCAGGCAGAGCTTGGAGGAGGGAGGTGTTTGCCAGGAACCCTGGGCTGGCCGCTGGCCCTGCCTCTCCTGCTTCTGGGGCTGCTGACACCCGGGTTCCTCATCTGTGCAGTGGGACAGTCGTGCTCACCCCTTGGCCAAGTGGCATCAGCTAAACGGTGCAGAGGGCTTCATGCCAGGACACAGCTTGTGCTCACGTACCGACCGTCAAAGTCAGAAGTTCACGGGTGGCAAACAGTGACCAGTATAGACCTATGACATTCACTTTTAAAAATAAGTCTTACTGTCACTGTACCTCTGAGAGCCAGAATCAAACATCAGCAGCTCAGAATTCCACCCCCCCTCAAGCAGGCGCCAGCTTCCGACCAAGAGTCCCGGTGAGGACGGCCCCTGCCGGTTGGCACCGCCCTGGGGCGGGAGGTCCACACTCCTTTTCTTTTTCTTCCCCTTTTAAAAAAATGTTGAGTGGTTTCCCATAAAATGATCAGCTTTCCTGGGAAAACCCTGTCCCACCTGACTGTGCCGGACCCCCTCCTCCTTGGGGAAGGTGGCCATGTGGAGGCCGGGTGGGCCGAAGTGGCCGACCGTGGCCGCATGGTCTCTGCGTCTGAGTCTGGGTGTGATCTGATGAGCCCGTGTCCTTCTGGTGTGGGACGTGTACCTACGTGCACACGCATGGTGCCAGGGAACCGCCGCTGTCTCTGCAGGCCACACGTGTGCTCGTGGCCATGCGGGCCACGGCTAACCCTTGTGGCTTGGGCTCGCTTTCCTGGCCATGCCCCTGGCGCGGTGAGCAGCCCAGGGGGCTGGGACGCTCTTAGGCTGTTTGCAGCTGGACTCTTCACGTGTGCTGAGTGACCGGGGGGTGGGGCGCTGGTGCAGTGGACACGCAACCACAAGTCTGTGGCCATGTGTGTATTCATGGGCATATGGACGTGTGTCTGTCCCCATGTGTGGCTGTCTGGGGACAGTGTGTCTGTGCCCAGGAGTACGTGCTGGGCTGAGCTCGTGTGGCAGGTGTGTGGTCCTGCTTGAAGCTCCCGGGGTGTGCCCTCAGATGTCTGTGGCCATGTTTGTGAGTCTGGGTACAAACCTGCATGTCCCCCAGGACAGGGTCCCAGGGGTGGGTGAGGCTTGGAGCAGGGGGAGGGGTGGGCAGCCTGCCCAGCAAGGGGCCACAGACCTGAGGTGAGACTCTGCGACAAACAGTGCAGGGAAGCATGTGATTGGCTCAGACCAGCCCCCTGCCCCTGAACCAACCTCTGGTGGGTGGCCAGGTGGTGGCGCGCTCTGATTGGCCAGGCCGTGTCACATGTCTGCTCTTGGGGGAAGGGGCCAGGGAGAAGAAGCACCTTAGTGACAGCCAGGCCCACTGAGAAATAAAGAAAATAGCCAGGGGCAGTGGCCACGCCTGTGTCTCCAGGGACTTCCGAGGTGGAGGCAGGAGCTGGGCAGCTGAGCGGAGGCCTGCCACGGAGACAGAAGGGCTGGGCTGGGGCTCAGTTCCCGGGTTCAATCCCCAGTAGAGAAGGAAGGAAAAAAGAGAGAAAGAAAATAATCCCTGGTCACCTCCCGGTGCTGCTAATGATCACACCTGCCCTGCTGTCATGGGTGTGCAAAAACACATGGTCACAAGAAATAAGTGTCCCCACTGTACAGGCGAGAAAATGGCTGCACAGAGAGGGTAAGTTACTTGCCTTCAGGCACACAGCCAGGAGACAGAAGCCCGAGTTCCAGCCTGGCCGTGTGATCCAGAACCCCTGCTCTAACCACCAGGCTCTCGGCCCCACGGTCACAGCACTCCTGGCTGTGGCTTCTGCGCCACTACCTCTCGCATCTCAGACAAGCACAGGACTCCTTCTCCCCCCACCCCTGGGACGCTGGGAGGCTCCCCTGTGCTGCCTGGGACTTTGCAGGGGCTTGAAGGCTCTCTAGCGGCTCAGCGGGGTTCATTCTGAGAGTCCTTGGGACTGCTGACGGAGTCCAGCAGCTACTGGAGTTTCTCAGGCTCTTTCTCAGAAGCTGCTCTGGGTCAAAAGTGTTGTCATGCATGTTGAGATGCACCAGCTTTGAAAACACACTGTCTTTGTTCAATCCCCCTTATGCTGCTGTGGGTCCTTGGAAAATATACTAAACCTCTCTGTGCTCAGTTTTTTCATCACTTGGATGGAGTGGTCATGAGGACATGGGTTAATTCATGTCCAAGCTTGGAGTGGAGTTTATTTCTGCTAGCATCAGGGATAATTGACTTTGGCTAGTGTCTTAGTTCTTTTTTTTTTTTTTTTGGTACCAGGAATTAAACCCAGCGATGTTTAGCCACTGAACCACATCCCCAGCCTTTTTTATTTTATTTTATTTATTTTTTTTTTATTTTGAGACAGGGTCTTGCTAAGTTGCTTAGGGCCTCCTTGCTAAGTTGCTGAGGCTGGCTTTGAACTTGCCATCCTCCTGCCTCAGCCTCCCAAGCTGCTGGGATTATAGGTGTATGCCTCAGCACCCAGCTCTTAGTTCATTTTCTGTTGCTGTAATTGAATGCCACAGATTGACTAAGTTACAAAGAATAAAGGTTTGTTTCATTCACAGTTCCAAAGGCTTGGAAGGTTGAGCTCCAGTGGCCATGTCTGACGAGGGCCTTCTTGCTGGCACTGGGTGCCGCACCTTGAGATGGACATCCCCTCTCTGGGCTCTTCTCCTCCTTCTTTCCCTGAGGCTGGGGATAGAATCCCCGGCCCTGCTGACTAGTGCTCTACCACTGAGCCACATGCCAGCCTCTCTTCCTCCCCTTAGGAGACCAGGTGCCACTGGGTCAGGCCTCACCCCTGTGGCCTCACTGGACGTAAGGGCCTCCGTCCTTCCGTCCCACTTCCAAACACCACAGTTGCATTAAGTTTGGGCCCTCCTGAGACCTCCCAGTGGGGACTGCATTTCCGCATGCGTTTGGGGGAGGATCAAGCTTGCGCTCCAGTGCGGACATCAGCTGCGGCCTGAGGACTTCCGGGTAGCCGTTGTGCTGCCCTCAAAGAAGCCAAGGTCTCCCCCCAGCAGAACTGCATGTCCTCGTCCCCTGCCAAGTCGGATGAGAGCCATGAGGCTGGCGTTGACCCATCCAAAGTGAGGCGACGTGACAGTGGCCCTTCTGGGTGGAGACTCGGGAGGCCACTTGTCCTGTTCTGTCCTTCCTTCAGCTACAGCAGCTGGCAACATCGGTGGTGCAGGTGAAGACAGCAACCCAGCCCCTGGGGGCATCCACCACAGAGAGGCAGAACAGCAAGAGGTACACGTGGGAGCCAGGTGTGGTGGCCCTTGCCTGTCACCCTAGCTGCTTGGGAGGCCGAGGTAGGAGGATCTTAAGTTCAAGGCCAGCCTGGGTGACTTAGTGAGGCCCTATCTCATACTAATGTAGCTCAGTAGCAGAGCACCTCCTCAGGATGCATAGGGCCCTCTGTTGTATCCTCAGCACCAAAAATAAATATCTGGGAGTGTGAGCGACTGAGAGATTTTGAGGCTGTTTGTTTCTGCAGCGTTTCCCTAACTGATACACCCTTGCTTTCTGAGATCTCAGACACAATCAGAGATGTCACATCATCTGATCCAATATGCCACGCCATAACTTCCAGTTATTGTCTGCACCTGGGACAACAGGGGTGACTGTCCCTCTGGGGGCCTTCAGGGGACAGTCAGCTTCCAAACTGCTGCAACACTAAGTGGTGGGGAGGGACCCGGGAGTCCACAAAGGTGGTCTGGACTGAAAGAGGGAGAAGGAGGGAGCAGGGGGTGAGGCCAGGAGGCCAGAAAGGGCCTCCCAGGCTGGCCTCTGAATTCCTGTGATGTCCCACATCCAGACATCTCTTTGGGGACCTCTCGGCTTGTCAGTACAGCCACTGTCCCTTGCACCTGGGACATTGAGGGTCCCTTGTTGGGATGGGTGTTCTGAGCATCTGGCTCCAGCTCCCAGACCCTCCCCCACTGCCTGGCACCTGACCCTCCTCTGTCCCCTGCTTGTCCCCCCCAATCTCTGGCTGTTTCTTGAGGCTCCTGCCTCCGGGGGTGGGTGCTCACTGCGGTCTGGGGTCTCCGCCTGAGGGTCCAGCCCTCTCCCTGGGTCTCTCCCTGTCTCTGCAACGTGACCCTCGGTGCCCCGGGTGCCTGCATCTGTCCCAGCACCCGCGGGTCCCCGTACCTGGCGTCTTCTCCTATTGCGTCTGCACCTCTGTCTCTCCGTCTGTCAGTCTGTCTTGGGTCCTGCTTCCCTCTCTCCATCTCTGTGGGCCTCCCCCCCACTTGTCCCCTGGGACCCTGGTCCCTGGGTTTGGGGAGGACCCCAGGTGGCAGGTGTCACCTGGCCAGACACCTGGGATCGGTTGCTCTGCCCGGCCCCTCCCCCGCCCAGCCAGGGATTTGCTGCTCTGTCTTCAGGGACCTTTAATTAAATGTCCCCCTCCAGCAGCGGAGCCCCCAGCTCCGCAGGCCGCCACCCCTCCCGGGTCACCAGGCGGCCACAGGCGTGACAATGCCCACTGCACCTGCCAGGCTGAGCCTCGCACCCCCGCCCAACGCAGGCTGGACGGCCACCTCCACCTGACGGGCACCGGCCCAGGGTCTCAGCTAGACACTCGCGGGCACTCGGGGGGTGAGCGTCTCCGTTTTCTTCAGCTTGTTTTGAGGAGACACCAAAAATGTGAAAAATTTGTTTTCTTTTTCTCATCCCCAGATTAAAAAAAAAAAAAAATAGTCTTTATTTTAAAAACAATGATGGGCAGCACAGCCAGCCACAGGCACCCGCTGTCCCCGTCCCTGAGCACCTTGCATTATTCCAACACATTCCTGAAGCAGGACATTGGCTGCTGCCGTGGTCACCCAGGCCCAAGGTCCTCGCTCCGGGTCCCTTTTCTCCGGTGTTCCTCAGCTGTGCTGCCCAGGCTGACCTGGGCGCGCGGCCTCCGCCCACAGGGCTGGGATCACATGTGCAGGCCACCACTCTCCGCCAGTGACAAGTGGCTTTGGAGGTCTCCGCACACACCCGTGAGCGTGTGCACTCGCTTCTGCAGGGATTCCAGCGGCACACACACGCGCACCCACACACAACAGAGTCACCCACACGGCTACCTACAAGTGTCAGCAGAGTCGATGCCACCCAAATGCCCACACGGCCACCTGCCCGCGGCTGGTCACACGGGCGTGCGAGTACACACTGCGTGAAGCTCTGAACGTCTACATGAAAGTGCCCACGCACACACACACACCATGCCTGACACACACAGTCACACGCACGTGCACAGATTGAAGCACCTACACCAACACGCAGACACGCATGACCCCCAGGAGCACACGTGCACAAGCAGGTTGGAGAACCTCCTCTCCGTGCACCTGCACACTCAGTCCCACAGTCACACGGCTGAGACCTGCACACTCGCACCTCAGAAGCCTGGTCCCTGGCTCCTGCCCACGCAGTTCTCCTCCTCCCACCCACTTCCACTACTAGAGAGCAGTGCACACGCACACACACGCACACACATGTGCACGCACACACGTACACACACGCATAGCACGCACACATGCACACACAACATGCACACACATGCACACAACACGCATGCACGCACACACACATGCACACCCGCACACACACACCACACACACACGCACACCCGCACACGCACTGTCACACATGCTGGAAAAACCCTCAGAGGAGCGCTCTCGGTGTCATCGCGCCCCCGCCCCCAGACACTGGTCGCCATGGTTTCGGGAAGGATGTCGTCTATATTTGCCGGTTTCTTTTTCTCCCTCTGAAGAAACGCTTGCGGCCTCCGTGCACATTTTCTGGCTTTGGATTGAATGGCCCTGGACACGTGCAGTGCCCTAGAAGGGGACATTCCTGGGCTGCCGCCGAAACCCTCACGGACCCCTCCCCAGACCCCGTCCTCAGGCTGGCCCTAGGGAGGGGGTGCAGGTGGGGGAGGGGAGCCCAGAACAGGACCCCCAGGCCCCAGAGCAGGCAGGTGGGCCATGAGGCCACCTTGTCCCCAGCCCTGCCTGTCCCTCTGCAGAATCTTGGGTACCACAAGTCCCCAGCCTGGCCTCTTGTCCACTCCCTGCCCCGCGTGCTCAGGATCCCCACCCCACCCCAGCAGGTCCTTGGTGCACCCAGACCCAAACCCACCACCCGCCTATGGCCCTGCCCTCGTTCAGCCTGGCCACTGTCCATCCAGCTTCACAGGCCAGAACCAGGTCCTTCCAGCACCTCCTCATTCCCAGCCCAAATCCCCCTGGGCTCATGGGACCGTCCCAAGAAGCGGGGACCATGGCACAGGCCACCACAGCACGGGCAGGAGTTCAGAGGTCCTTCCAGAGGAGCAGAGGCCGCCCAGCCACTGGCCTTAAGCAAAGGCGCGTGGACCCACCAAAGCTTCAGCCCAGAAGCTGTGACAGTGCCTCAGCCCTGACCTGGACAGTCTAGAAGCTCCACCGCAGGCCCGTGTCCCCTCACCTGACCTGGAGAGGACGGAGGAGAGAGTTTCCAGACACAAACTCAGGGACATGGTGCAGGGGCTTTGTTTCTGTGACACTGGGGACTGAACGGGCGCTCTGCCCCGAGCGCCACCCCCAGCCCTTTTGATTACTTTGAGACGGTCTCGCTGCGCGGCCCAGGCTGGCCTTGGGCTGCCCCACCTGCCTCGGCCTCCTGAGGAGCGGCAGCACGTGCCCAGCAGTTTCTTTCTCTAGATTTAAGAATGAGACCAAGGGGGATCCGAGGGCCAAACATGGATGCCTGAGGCACTTCTGGATCCTGGAGCCTAAACATGGATGTGCGCCTGAGGAACTTCTGGATCCGGGGGCCTAAACATGGACGCCTGAGGAACTTCCAAATCCTAGAGTCTCAACGTGGACGTGCACCTGAGGCACTTCCGGATGCTAAGGCCTAAACATGGATGTGCACCTTTGGAACTTCGGGATCCGGGGGCCTAAGCACGGATGTGTCCCTGGAACTTCTTGGTCCTTGTGCCTATGAAGGGCGGGGCGTGACTCTCAGAAGGGACGTGGCCCATGAAGGGGAGCCGAGTATGAGGCCTGTTGGGGGCAGACTGAGCTGTCACACCCTGAACTTGAATGTGACGGTGGTCTCACTTCCCGGCCTTCCCCTGAGTGTCACTTCCTCCCCTTCCAGAAATGTGGATTGGGGGGAGAACAGCCATTCTCAACTGGCGAAATAGTGAGGTTCCCTGGCCCTTATTTTGTGTAAGAAAAATAAATAATCTGATGTTAACTCCTCAAATTATTTTTGATGAGCGCTTGGCTCATAGGAAACTGGTTCTGTTTTATGGAAAGTGTTCCCTGATTTTAAAATTAAAAATGAAGCCAATTAGGGTTGTTAAATCACACTGTCATCATCCTGTTCTCTGATGGCAGAAATAAACCTTTAAAAAAAAAAAAAAGAAAGAAAAGAATGAGACCAAGGTTCTGGGAGAGTCAGGGAGAACACACCCTCCAGGTCCTGCCCTCCTCGTGGTCTGACAGAACTAGAAGGCCAGGGCAGAAGCCCTCGCCTGTCCTGTCTGCTCCCCGCATGTAGCAGGCGCTCAATAAGTGCTTATTGAGTGGACAAAAATGAATCAGGAAGAAAATCAGAGAAACCTAAGCCAAAAGTCCACCTGCAAGCCCCGTCTCTGGACATGGCCAGCTGTCGCCTGGGGGCACAACTGTGGCTATTCTGGTGCAGACCCATCAGAGTCTTCCTGCTTCACAGGCCCTGGACGGAGCCTCCGAGGTGACCTGGGAACTGCAAGGGACAGAGGGTCACAGGGATCACCGGGCTCTTCCTCACCAGCGAGGACCCCTTCTGGGCTCCTCACCTGCCTGGGCCTCGCAGCTGCTGGGGGGACCTGAAACCTGAGCTGTCCTCACAAAGGCACCTGGAGGAGCCACTTCTGCAGGTCCAGCAGAGGCTGACCCCACCCAGCCACAGTCCTGAGGGACTAGAGAGCCTGAGCTCAGAGAGGCTGAGACTGCACCCGGGACACACTGGCCGCTCAGCTCAGTTAGAGGTTTGGACTGTTTCATGTGCCTGCAAATTGCTGCCACATTGTCACCCTTTAAGGTGACGTGCCATAGATCAGTGGTCCTCAGCCAGTGATTCTGCCCCAGGGGACACGGGGTCATGTCTGGGGACATGTGTGGCTGTCAAGACTCTGGCATGGGGTGGGTGGGGGCAGGGATGCTGCTCAGCCCCAGGACGGGCCTCACAACCACAACCATCTGGCCTCAATGTCATCGGGGCCGAGACTGAGAGATTCTGGGCTGGGTTCAGGGATAACGATTCTCCTGAGACTTTAACTTCACCTGTTGTCAGCATTTCTAGGACCACCCAATGATGTCCCACCAAATTCTTATGTCACTGAGGCTGGGGTGAAGTCCAGCAGCTGAGTGCTTGTCCAGCACGCACCGGGCCCTGCGTCTGACCTCAGCACTGGGGGGGAAAATAGGCCTGATTATTGGCCACTTTTTCCAGATGAGGAAACGGAGGCCCAGAGAGGGAGAGTGTCCCAGGCAAGGTCACAGCGAGGGCAAGGTTGAGCTGGGACAGAAACCATGTGGCATCTCTAAAACTCCATTTGTTCTCAGGCCACGGGGCAGACGGGCAGGGTCTTCTCCTGTCCCATCGGCTGCTGTGACACCCGCGCCTGGTGTAGAGTAGCCTCCAGGAACGTCACCTCAGTAAGGGACTGAATGAGAGATGGCCGAAGAAACCAACCAAAGTCCACCCCAAAACGTGTGCAAAACCCCACGCCCCACAGGTTTGGTGGCCACGACCCCCACATGCAAGAGGCTGCGAGGTAGAGGCCAGCCCGGCCACCTGGGCAGGCCCCGTCTCACAGTTTAAAACTAAAAAAATATATATATTTTTCCTTCTGATGTCCTGGACGACAAAGGTGGGGGGCGGTTCAGATGGAAAGCCTCAGGCAACATGGGACCCTGGGGGACCCCAGAGCCAGATAGGAGGCTGGCATACGCCCAGTGTGTTGGAGAAGAGCATCGGGCAACGTGGAATCTGCGGAAGGTGCCGAGTCCCCTTGGGGCTCACTGACCATTGCAAGGCGTAAGGGGTGGCCAGGTGGACACGCAGGGCGAGGGCCCAGGGTCAGGCTACGGTGCTCAAGACTCTGGATTCTCTTCAAAATAAGGACTTAAAGGCCAGTTCCTGAACGACTCCCCAGTGAGAGGAATCAGTCCCCTCCCCGTCGCTTGGCAAAACCTGACTGAATCCCCAGAGAACCGTGTAGCGTGCCGCGAGGGAGAAGACCTCCCAAACGGTCACACACCACAGCTTCCTTCTCTCTGACACTTTTATTTTGGGGCCAGGGATGGGACCCACTGAGCCACATCCCCAGCCTTTTTTATTTTGCACTTGGAGCCAGGGTCTTGCTAAGCTGCTCAGGGCCTCACTAAATTGCTGAAGCTGGCCTTGAGCTTGTGATCCTCCTGCCTCAGCCTCCTGAGCTGCTGGGATCACAGGCGTGGCCACTGCAGCCAGCTCCGGGGAACATTCTTGAAACGACAGAATTGCAGACGTGGAGAATGGATTGGTCTCCAGGGGCCAGGAGGAGGGGTGGGAGGGAAGCAAGGTGGTTATAAAGGACAGAGGAGGCATGGGGGGGGGGTCTGTGTCGGTGTCAGGGCCCTAGGGGACCCTGTTACCGCAGGAACCCGCACAGTGCAGGGAATGTCTCTGCATTACTTCTTACAACTCCATGTGAATTTATAATCATCTCCCGCTGAACACGTTTAATAAGATAGACGATGTGGTTGACCCTCCGTGTCCCCGAGCCCTGCATCTGCCAGTTCCGTCAGCTGGGGGCCGAGGTGCTTGGGGAAGGCACTGCATCTACAAGAACACCACGGGCCCTTCCTGGTCATTGTTCCCGAGCCACGTGGTGCGCCAGCGGTGGATGCAGCCTGTGAGCTGCGTCAGGTAGGAAAGACATCTAGAGATGACTCACGGGCCTCAGGGCGCGTGGGCAGGTTCTGTGAAAATTCTGCGTCATTTTATAAGGGACTTGAGCATCATTGGATTTTGGTATCCTTGGGGGTCCTGGAACCCATTCTCCCCAGACCCCAAGGGACAACTGTACGTCACCTCTAAGGCTCAGCCAGGGTGCCCTGTGTTGCCACTGTGTGACATTTTAAGACCTGGACAGAACCCAGGAGGCTCTGGACACCCTTCCCTTCTCCTGTGGCCTTCCTGTGGTCACTCCTGAGGGATTCGGCCACCCCTCACACTTGTGGTGTGACCTGGTGACTCCCATTCCCTGGCCCACTAAGAGCTCCTGACTTCAATGGCTCCTTGACCTTCAAACTTTCCGAGTCACCTGATGGGGTCCTGGGACAAAGGGCAGCCCCCCACCATCAGAAGGCCCCCATCCAAACACGGCTGGAGAGAGGCTCAGGGTGACAATGAGGACCCAGTGTGCTGCGGTGGAGGTGAATACACCCTGCCCTGGGAAGGTCCCCAAAGAGCTGAAAGAGGGACTGTACAGCCAGGTCCCGGCAACCGGGAGCCCGGGGCAGAAGGGCCAGGCTCAGGGCCAGCCTGGCCACTTAGCAAGGATACCCCAAATCAAAATTTAAAAAAAGTAGAATAAGTGTCTAGGGGATAGAGGTAAAGCATCCCTGGGTTCAATCTCCAGGGCCCAAACCAGAAGATAGACAGACAGACAATAACCCAGATGCCCACCATAGATAGATGAGTAAACAAAATGTGACACAGACACACACACACACACACACACAAAATATGGAAGGGATCCTGTCACATGCCGCATGGGGTTGACTGTGGAGCACACGCCAAGTGACAGGACCAGGAAGACACTTCCTTTCTTTGAGCCCCACCCCCCCCCAGTCGCGCTGCACTCAGACAGCAGCGAGCAGAGGGGTGGCTCCTGGACGGGGTGGGGGGAGGCTCGGGCTCAGCGGGGACCTTCTCAGATCTGCGAGATGGAGCCCCAGGAACCCACCGACACCACCTGGATCTCCAAAGCGATCACTCCAGAACCACCCACGGGACCCTGTGCGTGAGGCAGAGCTGGGACGGCAGCGCATGTCCACAGAGGACCCCACGGAAGCCTGGTCCTGGGCAGCAGCAGGGCCAGTCTGACCCCCACAACCTGGGACTAAGGGAGGTGCAGGGATGGCCACACAACGCCTGACCGCCCCTCTGTGTCTCTGGGGGCTGCCCCCTGCCACACAGCCACACAGGCACTCTGTCCCCACGTACACGGCACCGTCCGTCTCTGGGGTTTGGGGCTGGCGAAGGGACAGGCCTCGGGCTTGCTGGGAAGTGCCCCACCACGGCGCTCTCCTCCTCGGTGCTCTCTGGTTTTCATTCTGAGACAGGTTCCTGTTTTGCTGCCCAGGCTGGCCTGAACTGGCCGTCCCCCTGCCTCAGCCTCCAGAGTCGCAGGGAGGACAGGTGTGTCACCGGGCTGTGCCTGCGCCTTTCTCCTGTTGCCCTCTGCGACCTTCTGCCGCTTCTCTTCCTGCAGGTCTCAGTGACATCTCACTCCTTCATCCTCCCGGCCCTCCTCCCAGGACCCAGCTCCCTCCTCGGAGGCTCGCCCCACCCTGGAGGGACATCTGCAGGAACAGGGTGGCGCTAACGTGAGGCGCTCCCAGGAGAACGTCCACATCGCGTCCACTCCGGCAGTCACCTCAGCCAAAAGCAGGACAGCACCGCACCACCCACGGGGGGGGTAGGTCGGATGCGCTGCACCCACCAGGCGAACGTTACCCACCCTTAAAAGGGAGGGCACTCCCAGACGGAGCTCCACCGTGGACGGAGCAGGAGGAGGTCATGCCAAGAGAAGGAATCCAGACACAAAACCACAGCCGTCGCCAGACGCCACCTGCGTGAGGTGCCTACAACAGCACATTCATGGACATGGACGTTCATTCGAAGTCACCAGCAGCTGGGGGTGGGGGAGTCTGGCTTCATGAGTATAGAGTTTTGCTTGGAAAGATGAGGGAAAGTTCTGGAAGCCGGTGGTGGTGATGGCTGCACGGTGTTGCGAATGAGCCGAAAGCCATCGAGCTTAACGTGTTGAACTTCACGTTACACGTCTCCTATCACGAGGGCTAGGCCCAGTGTGGCTCCTCCTCCCAGCCAGCGCTGTCTGGGGGCGCAGGCTGCTGTGACGAAATCCCCCCATGGAAGAGACTCACTAGGCCCAGAAGCAGCCCCCGGGACACCAGCCCTGTCCACGGCCATGCGGGATCGGAAGCCAGCCTTTCCCCAATCCGGCCATCAAATGAGCCCCAACCCTGAGTGACCACAAGGTGACAGAAGTGAAGGCCCTGAGGCAGCACAGCCCAGCCAGAGTCCTCACGGGAGCTGAGATGGGGTGCGCTGTTGCTGTGAGCTACCCCGTTCGTCCCCAGTGACTTGTGACCCAGCAAGAGATGCTGAAACACTGTTCTGATTACAAGAGACCTTTCAGAGTGGCAGGTAAGTGGCCTTAGTAGACGCCTGCAGAGTGAGTCCCTACCTCCTCCCTGGGTGCTGGCTGCCCGCGCTGGCCCTGGGTTTTCTCATTTGTAAAATAGGAAAAATATCAGGGTCTGCCTCCCTGGGGTGTGGGGACGATGAAACCCAGATAAGGTGCCTCGCTCGGGCTGGGCTCTGCACCAAAGGTGTGGTCGGGGACAGGGGCTGTGGTGACTAGGAGGAAGGCTTTGGGGACAGAGACTTATCTGGGGCCTCCCCTCTGACTGCAGGCCCTGAGCCTGCAGGGGTTGGGGGGTGTCCAGCAGCTGTTTGTGAACCTGAGATCTGTCAGTCTGTCTGTCTGTCCTTGGTTAGCTCTGCGCATCCCGTCTGTCTGTGCGTGTCTGTGAATGTTGTCACACCCTGCGTGTCCCCTGTCCCTGTTCCTGCCCCCGAGCTTGCTGTGTCCACCCACGCGGGTGTCGTGTCACGGCCGCGGGCGGTGGGGGCTGCGGGACTGCGGGGCCAGGGCAGGGAGGGCGGCTGCCTCGCCTGGCCCTCGCGGTCCCCCCTTCTCGCCTCCCGCGCTCTCGAGACCCTCGCGCAGCCACTTCTCCCTTGCACTCTGCAGCAGAGCGCGCGCGGCAGGCGTTGCCCTGGCAACGCTGGGATGCCCAGCAACAAGTCCGCGGCGCGCGTCACGTGCCCAGCACCGGCCAATCCGGGGATCCGCGGGGAAGCAGGTCAGCCTGGGCCAAAGTCCGCCTCCTGCCTGCTCCTCCCCCGCGGCCCGCGAGCCGCGGCGAGCTAATTACCGTAATTGCGGTAAGAAAGCTCCGTCCGTGGCGCGG